>NW_027122704.1:1200000-1800000 GCF_030686945.1 Centruroides vittatus
AATGATTGTCAATTATTAGTATTTATTAATAATTAATACAGCATATAATAAATTCCTATTTTATATTATCAAAATCCTGTTAACTTATTAATACAAATTTCAAAAAAGTTATTTAAAAAGAAATAATCCAAAAGTAATTAAAATGAATATGAAGGAAATGAATTTTTCTGGTAGAATTAGCAATGTAAGAAAAAGAAATTTATTTCTACCACCATATTTTTAATGATTTTTACAATTCTCTAACGTCATATTTTTAAATAAATTATTATTTACAATAAAACATGTAAACTGATTAATTTAATAAGTAATCAAATTACAGATTTACTTAAATGTATAAATAAATATTCATTTATGAACATTATCTATAAATATGTTAGGATCCAAAAGTTTGGGGTCTTGGTGTATAGTTGCTTGCCTTGAATAGTTTAAAGCACAGACACAACCATTTTCAAACTAATCTTCTTGGGTGATGATATACCCTTTCCCTAACTTGTACAGCTACTGGAAGTATTACTGTAAGCCATCTACGAATATAAACACCAACCAAAACCTGATGTACAGCAAATAGACGTCCACAACTGCCATAAATAATCGGGCTATAATTTGTAAATAAAGATTTTGAATTACAAATGAATTTGACACTAGAGGGAAGTGTTAGGTGCCATCTCGTATTAAAATTAATAATTATATTATTTAATTAAATAATTTAGATTAAACTGGAAGAAAAGAATCGGCCTGAAATGGACTCAAATCCGCAAATTTCACTTATCGTATGAATGCATTACCAGTTATGCTACCCGGACTTCCATAATAACCGATAATGGTTATATCTTAAGCTTATATATACTGGAAGAGGAGATCGGACTGTAGGTCTGGGTAGCATAAATGGTAATGCATTCCCACAGTAAGAGAAAGTTCCGGGGCTGCTTTAGGCCGATTCTTTTCTTCCAATTTAATTAAATATTATAATTATTAATTTTAATACGAGATGGCACCTAACGCTTCCCTCTAGTGTCAAATTTGTTTATAATTCAAAATCATTATTTACAAATTATAGCCCAATTATTTACGGCAGTTGTGAATATCTATTTGTAAGCCATCTTTTTCAACCAGCAACCTTTTGCAATTTTGCTTTTACCTCATTTGATGACTTAAAACGATGTCAAAACAATCTCAGGCCGTTTATGATGGACAGACTCACCCAAACGCCACATTTTACATCCAGATATGTGTCCAAAAGAATGGTACAACTCTCATATGACTAACTAAATTCCCAATTTCTTACTGATACATCTTCAGACTATCATGCAACCAAATTGCATGAGGAAAATCAGTTGTGTCATTGTCATCTATAATGAATTTGAAACCATCAATGATATCAAATATCTTGATGTGCTGGAAAATTTTCTCATTCACAGTTGGATAATGATGGAGAAGATTGTGTGCCATCTTGATGAAAGTGCATGCATACATCACTTTCAAAAAGATGGCATATCACTCTACTACCATACAGATGTTTGGAATTACCTCAATAAATGTTTTCCACTTTAGCAGATTTGTCAAGCAGGACTGAAAGCATGGCCATTGTATTTCCCAGATTTGACACCTCTTGATTTTTTCTTCTGGAGTTTCGTTAAAGATCTAGTGTTTATTCTACCATTGCCTACAAATTTCATTAAGCTCAAAACTCAAATCATAATCAACTATCAAAATGACAAAAGTTACATTGCTTCAAGTTTGGCAAGAAATTGAATTCAGCGAGATGTCTGCCATATCCCAAGGGCATCACATCAAATCAAAATATTCAGGGCAAAACTTAATGTATTTTGCTATAAATGAATTCCTCAACTAAGGACATCATTATATAGGAGTATAGAGGAATGAGTCACTTTCCAAAAGTCAAATATGATGATTTCAGTTGGAAAATACAGTATATATCAATGTTCAGATATGATCAATGATAATCCTATAATATAAAATTATTTACCATATTTCCTTGATTAAACCCTAGAGGTAAAGATGCTGTTAAAAATAAAGCCTGGGTTGAAAAGCATAGAAAACATATTGAAGCACTTACCGCATAATGTAATGTAGTTTAGAGTGACAAGTAATTTAACTAAAATTCTACCTCTTCAAATTGTCCAGAGTTGGACATCACTTTCTATTCCAAGTTTCACAGAAAGATATTTTGAAATAAAATTATAAATGTTGTTAAATATTGAACATGATAAAAGTTGAAATCAAGTTCATAAGTTCAAGAGCTTATTGGTTGAAGGATAATCATGAAAACTCAAATTGGAAACAGATAATGAGTTTGAACCAGAAAGATGTAGTCAAGATCTTATTCCTAAAATGACATTGAAGTAGATATGAATAACAACTAGCTAAATTGGAAGATTGCTGAATAAGATTAACTATGAAAACAGTAATTATTTCAAATACTGTAGCTGTAACCCATAAATACAGTCAATAAATGATTTTGAAAGTTTGGAAAATGTATGAGTAATTAAGGTATTTCTTTCAACTTTTACCCATTCATCTCCTGTTGTAAAGATAATAAATTCCAGTCTCAAAAGACCCTGGGGATACATACATTTTAACTAGGACATCGCATAACTTTGTCATATTGCGATAGAATTAAAGTGGAGCAGGAAGGAAAGAAGCATTCCCTGCACCTGTTAGGTACAGAAGAGGAGATTCTTGTACAGTACTTGACAGATGCAGACAGGTGAACTTTGCACTTACTGCCACAAGGGAGGCTATCCTCATACCTGCAGGCCACAGGAGACACAATTCTTGCACTGGCCAGGTACAGCTAGACAATCCAAGGACAAAGCAATTGATGGCAATTGCTTTGTTCTTGTGTTTTCTTTGTTTTTCATATCTATTTTCCATTAAATGCACATAATACTGGTTTTATTTTTGACCCCTAGGCCTAAATTCCATTAGGTGCACTCATCACATAAGAGAGCATGAACATTGTCACTGTAATACCTTTGTATATCAAAAATGAAATCATGAACTCCTATTTTTACTTTCCTGGCTCTGTTATAGATAACAGAGGGAAAGTATGGCAATCAGAGAAACTACAATCCCGAAGAATTTTACATTTTTGGACTTAGGGACCTTGAAATGTTGAGAAATGAAATACATTCAGTTTTTTTCTGTTTGTATGAATGTTAATGGTGTATGTGTGTGTGGGGGGCACGATTTTGTGTACCTTCTTTCAAACTCCTGTGCTTTCAAAAATTTCTGAAATTTTGCAGGAAGCTTTGTGTATTAGAAAGATTCATGCTATTAAATTTTGGTGGTTTAAAGTCAACAGGGTAGGGAGATAAATGGTGGTTGTGTGTCATGTCTTGAGTAAGGTCAGACTTAATAACAATTTTACTCATTATTAGCATTTACAATTTTTTACAAAACCCATCCCTACTCTCAAAATTAAGCATTTTGCTATTTTATAATAATTAAAAATATAAACAGTTCTTTTAATGAAATATTGTAACAGATAGCACCACCAGAATTTTAAATGTTGCCAAGAAAGTTAAGTGATTCATTGCTAGATTTTTTACATTTAAATGGACCCACATTACAATATATCACTATTATAATAAATGAATAAATGTTGAATTTAATTTGGACTTACTGCATAAGAATATATTTATCTTTTCTGCATTTTCCTACTGCATTTATCTTTTAAACATTTATTATTTTTCTGTAAAATAAAGAAAAAATGATTTTTCTCTTTAATGTTAAACAAAACATTTCATTTAACATTTAAAAAAAATCAAGTTTTCATTAGCAATATTTTTCTATAGTTATTTTTTAATGCAAGATTGCAAGATTGTCTGGAAGACATCCAAAATAGAGATACTCAGTGAATGGACAAATTTAGATATTGAAATCTAGAAATGCAATATTCAAATTTATGTTAATGTATATTGGAAAAATAGAATACAAAACTAATTAATGATTATGATTATTAATGATTTGGAACAAGCTAGTGAAATAATGAATAAATTTACTAACACCCCCAAAAACCTTTAACCGATGAAAGTCTGCTCAAAGTCCCTCAGCAAATGTTTTCGGACACCTCACTGTGCCCTTTCTCAAGCTATCTTCTCTTCTTAAAACGATTTTCAAATTATCGAACACCTATTTCCGCGATGCACATGCCAACCTACACCTAGGGTTGTAGGTTGGCATGGGCAATCCAACCAGTTTTCTTTTAATAAATAAGAAAATTCGATATTCTCACAATTTATAAAAATAAAATATGTAACTATAATATTGCATAATTATTCTTTAACCTAACTAATAATAATTTCAGCAAAGGTACAATTAGAAATGTAAAATATTACAACAAGCTTATAAATTATGAATGAAAAATGTGCACTTAATCAAAAACAAAAGGAGTGGTTATTCTATGTCATTTCAAATGAAATATCTCAGTTAAACATAAATTAATATCCTCAAAGGTAATTAATTACTTTTGAGATTTATGATATAATTGTGCCATTCAATAGTAAGATATATTTATTATACTTGAATCACTGAAATATATATAACAGTTAAAATATATAACAGACTTCTAAATTTTTTACAATAATTTATTTCAGTCATATAGACTATAATAAATTGTGAAATGAAATAAATCAGAAATTTACATAATCATATTAATAAGAACATTTATTTATAAAATGGAATCATATTATGTATCTTCAATTCATTTAAGAAACTGTATCTAATGATGAATACATAGGCTAGTAAGATGGTAATCATATTCATCACTGTGCATCCCTTTTCTCTCTCACAGTAGGTCAGATCATGACAAATTAGCCTTCCAAAGCTATCCTCAGTAGAGATCTCATTACTTAACTCTAACTTCTTTAAATATTTTCTAACTGCTAATTTCCACCTTTTCTTTGGCCTACCTCTACTCTCTTAGTTTCCATAAATTGTCTATCCAATTCATCCCTCCTAACCACATGCCCATGCCACCAAATCTAGTAAGATCTAGTGATATTATGAAATAAAAATTGATAACAGTAAGACATATATTGTTAGATGATTATAATTAATTTCATTAATTATATTATAAGCTGACAATATTTTATAAGCTGTTAAAAACTTTTCATTTAATAAAAATTACATCAAAATTATCAAATGTATGATATATGTATTTGTTACTTTAAACATTGCATCATTGCATTAACACACAAAAAAGAAAAACATTTTTAAATCCAAAAATTGCAACATCGGTCCTATCTGTGTGGAAAATCAAAAAATAATTTTACAACCCAAATTAATAATAGTTAATATTAAATCATTCTAATTCATGTAGCATGAAGTTTTTTCAAATGATTATTTTAACAATCAAATTCAAATTTTAACTAAATATTTAACAACCATAAAAATAATTATAAACTGTAAATATTCTTCTTCACATCCAGGTTTGGACATAAATATTTTGAGAATGACAGATCTCTTGAAGTTTTTACATAATATTACAATACAAAACAAAAAAATATTTTTTAATAAAAAAAACTGCTCCAGAAATCCATCAATAATTTTTACCTAAGGAAACTGACATTTATAAAATTTGAATATTTTTTTCCACATTTATACAAATTTAATTCAATATATTAAAAATATATTGAAATATATTAATATACAAATATATTCTTTACTTTAAAATAATTACAGTCAATTGCTTATTTTTTCTTTGAGGAATTTAAATACATCTTTTAAATCCATCACGCAAAACATTTAAAAATTTTTTTTCTAAACCCAATTCATTATTATATTAATTATTATATTGCAAAGCAGCAGCAACCACACCCAATGAATATGCTTTGCGAAAAATAAACAAAAATTTCATCATTTTCCAGAAGTCAATTAAACTTAATAATTCATTTTAAAAGAGGGATTTTTTAAACTTATTTAAAGCATTTTATTGATAAAACTTATACATGGAATATGTTCCTTACATTTTCATATTAAATCATATTCATAAATCTGCATACAAATAATAATGCTATGAAAAATACAGTAATTGTAATCTTTTTTATTTAATTTGGAATCCAAGAAAATTTATAATTTATTTATACATAAAATAATGTATTCAATATATACTTGCTAAATAAATTGTTATCATCAACTTAAATTCATAAATTTTTAATTAGAAATTACAAAAAAAAAAAAAAAAAAAAAATGCTGCTTGCAAAATGGACTTTCCTTTTATTTAATAAAAGAAAAGAATTATTTTAAATCCAACATTAGAATGAAGGCATTTTTCAATTATAACAACTTTATTCTGATCTTCCCTATAATCTGAAATGGTAGTAGTCAAACAATTATCATGCATGCTAGTTATCAACTCCCATATCATGTCCTGTTCATGCAACCAATTACAAGATATTTTAAACGTACTGGTAAGGTTAAGTTATATAATATGGACAAAGGTTAGATGCCATTTCTCTATAGGTATACAATTCTCTGCTTATCCTTCTATCAGCATTGAAATGTGTCCAATCTAGCTGATGTCTGTTTAGTATGCATGACTAGCCAGTGGTCGTATACAGAATACAAGGCACCCTACCACTACACTAAGCTATCTAAATCTATTCAGATTATCCAACAGAAATGACTAATTTGTCAGAAGTGAAGACAAGATAACTATACAGTGATCAAAAAAGCAATTTTTTTTAGTTTAAAATATGAAAGAAAACACATTATTTTAAAAATAAAAATCAAAACATTACAATACATATTAGAACAAAAAGGTCAAAGTTCAAAGCAACTATTACATCCTTCACTAGAAATCTAGATAAGCAATTTATTAAATAAAATTGATGATGATTTTGTTGAAAATAATTTATTGGATAAAAAAATCATCCCAGCAAGAAAAAAATTTTTTAACCTATATAATAATTTTGATAAAATTACAACTTTTCGGGTCATCCGATTTTGAGCGTGTCACCAAATTTAAGATGTCCATTTTTAATTTATGTATTTAGTTATTATTTTGTAATGATAATTGATAATAAACGCTTCTCTGGAATGTAACAAAAACAAATGACCATTCTTTAATAAGCTTTTAATCTATAAATTGAAGTTTAATCTGTGCATGTAATTTATCGAAATAACAGATTTCAAACACTACTGACTTATCATCCAACTTCTAAAAACAATAAAATCATTTAGGCGCGGCACGAAAGACGAACAGACACGAACGGGGTCAGAAACGATCGTCCGTACTTTGAATGGCAACAAAGCTATCGATCGGTAGAGAAAGAGGAAAAGAACGTCCGTTCCATCCAAGTGCTCATTGAAATAATGACTACTCTCACAGTAAATGATTCGTTTCTCTATATTCCCTCTCAGAAGATAAAAAACAAGCTTATTTTCTTTGATAAAATCGAAAGATGCGCTTCACTTTCGGTCCATAATTTTCGAAGAACGTGCCGTTACCGTTTTCCATCGTTTCCATGGTAACATGACGCAATGTCAACTATCAATCTAGCCGGAGATACACTAGACCAAGTCGCAATCAAGAAAAGAATAAAAATAGCAACTGCTCAACAATGACGTAAGTTCGGAAAAAAAAATATTTCCGATGATCCTCTACACCGTTCTATTCCCGTAAGTTGTAGATAATTATGTTTACACGTTTACTAATTAAAATCGTCCCGGTATTAGTAAATTCGATAGAATAACGCCTCGGTAACAACATCCCATCAAGAATCGGAAAGTGAGGAAGTTTAATGGGAACTAACCAGATGGCGAAAACGTCTGAAATGAAAAACATCGTCGATCAAATCAAACAAACTGTTGACCGCAAAATAAAAAAATATATATATATAATACAATAAAAACAAACACCCGAATAATCTTTTTAGAGTATATTAAAACTTGATTTAAAAAAGCGAATAATTTTAAATAAAAAAAAAATCAGTTTATATTTCGAATTCGATCTATTCTACCGGATAAATGTAGGTCTATGATAATTTTCACATGTACAGTACAGTACACTACACTCTCATAAAATATGAATTGTTCTGTTTAATAATATAAAACATACTCTGTGATACGCACCAATTATGACATGAAAAATAACAGAACAATAACTTGGTTAAACAAAAAAAATTCTCGTTAAATAAGCAATAGTTTGGGACTTAGTTAAGCTCAAAATATGAAAAAAGTAAGCTTTACATGTTTGTATATTACTACAAAAATTTTATTAGTTAGTCCAAAAAATGGACTGAGACTTAATAATACACCGAATGACAAGTTACGCACTAAGAACAAAGAGTTGGAATCGAGTATAACTTCATTAGTAGGAACATGACCTTAGCAAGTGCCAAGCAAGTGGGTAACTTGACAAAGAATATGTTTGTTTGCAGCCTTGGGATAAAAAGACAACATATGTCAACGCAGGATTTCCTGATATCGTTGTATCGTCAATATTTCTCGTACCACTAATAGGGGTGACTGACTGTTATACGAGTTGGCTTCCCAGATCAGCATGCTAGCGTTGGGGACAGTGTGTCGCTCAACAGCAAAGGCAGAATTGAAACGCTTACCAGTGGTCCTTCATTACTAACACGGTGACTGTTCGTTGCCAAACAAAATCGGAATTTGTCGCTAAAGACGATACGCTGTCAGTACATAGAAGTTTATTTTACTGCAACACTGCAAATGAAGCCTCACTAGATTCCTAGATAGGCTACATAGAATACCGCATTCAAAGCCAGCGCCGCTATATTTAGACCACTTTAGTATAAAGCGTTGGAGGTAATTAGTTTAAAATGGCTATTAATTTATTGTTTTAGCCGATTTAATAAAAATGTATGTGGTATACTTGGAAATAAAAACATTTGGGATTCGTAAACCCGATGCAAAGCGCTCCTTCACCACGATTAATCACTTTTAATATCCTAAATATCAAAAATAATGTTAAAAAATAAGAATGAATACGTTAGATTCTATAAAATTATTTTACTGAATATCATATAATATGAAACAGGTCATCAAACCAAATAAGCCGCGTTCGAACGAATAGCTAATCATACCTTCGTGTGTCAGCTCACGAGCAAACAAATACGAAATAAAATTATGTTTATGTTTAAAAATTCACAAAATAATTGAAGAATACACTAAAATAAATGAAAAAATCTCTTTACATTTCGTCCTTTTTTACACTTAAGGAACACGATAACAGTCTCAAGGCAGAGTCGACCTTAATCTAGACTTCTAGAGGTTCTCATCCCCCTCATGAAATGTCTCTCCACTCGAAATGTAACAATAAAATAAATTAAAAGCGTCAACAAGAACTACTTAGTTACTTATGACTAATGAACAGGCTTATTACACACCCAGCCTATTTAACTTATCCAAAATGCATTTCGTCCTTACTGGCCGTTATAAATTGGATGACATACACAAATGGTTATGCCAACAAAAGGCATACGAAAAATTATTAACTCGGCATTTATATCATAATTCTTATGAAAATACATTATTATGTATTGTAAATATTTTTATAGATTTTTATAAATTAAATACACACACACACACATACATACATATATATATGTGTGTGTGTGTGTGTGTTCACTTCACTAATGAAATATCGTTTGGAAAATGCAGTTAACTTAAAATATACTTAATGAAGATTTATATTTTAATGTAATTATTATTTAATCGTGAAAAAGCGCCATAAGCGCGCGTAACTATGAAACAGCAATTTTTAGAAAACGAAACTTGAAAATTGGACCAACCAATAATTTATTCAGAGATTTTCATAGATAATTTTTGAATGTTTCTCAATCATCGGAATTTTTCATCGTTTTGATGGTCACTTTCCTTATTTTCGAATAAAATTTTGGGAGAGTGAACCTCCCGACTAATAGCGTGGGTCAATTTCCCTCATCAATAATGATATATATGACAATTCTTCATTTTTTGGACATAACTTTGTTTCATTTAAGAATCCATAAAATTATGCATTTTGGATTCATTCAAAATTCAAACCACTTATTATCTGTAGTTATAAAATCTTACTGTAGTATTAGATACAGTGTCATGGGAAATATCGAAATATTGAGAGGAACCATCTAATAAGCAAGTATATTGGAATCTTGTGATATTCAAATTTTTAGCTTGTATATGAGACATTTCTTCATCTCTTCACGTGTTAAGTTTTATCCGTTTGGAAGTTAACGGAAATTTTTAATTCAAGGGGACCTGACTTATTTTGGCATTGGGTTCGAGATAGACAAAGGTGAATTTTTAATGAAAAGTGGGTTCCCTGATGTCAGGGAATCGGGCAGTACCCGATTGTCACGTTATATTCATAATACCGAGTACGAGAATGTATTAGTAATAATAAAAAATACAGAAAAATACGTTGGTGTCCTTTCAAAGGAATTTCAAAATACTGATTTTCTTTATATTTCATAATAATCTATAGTAACAACTAAATGGTCTGCCAAATGAATTACAATAGTTACTAACTTTTTTAATTACAGTGTGATATATCTGTTTATTTTTCCAAGTAAGAAATACTGTACAGTGCTTCGTACCTAAGTGCATTCTATCTAGTCAGGAATTACTTGTCAAGTATCGATGCCTGACGGTAACACACACTGTATAGTATGTGGTACCGATTAAGTGCTTCCTGACTCCTACACCGGCAATAATTGTTTCAGAAAAATACCAATATTCATGTTCATTAGTTAAATTATCAATAGCGTTATTAAATTTTATATAAATTGATTTCGAATTTTTATCAAAGTTGAAGTCTTATTCTACAGTTAAATATAAAAATAATTATCCAACTTTAAGCATTAATAAAATAATTTTTTTTTTCAAATTATCTGTACAAAGATATTTAAATCGATTTTTTCTTCTTGTTTTTATGACTTTAATGAGAGAGTGACGAAAGCGTTAAAAGAAAATTCATTCATTGTCAACTTAAGATCATATATTAGCTCAAAATCAATGTATTCTATAAATTGAAAATGATGATTAAAAAAAATGTCTTGTACGAATTTTCCGTTCCTGACTTCATTTTACTCTAAAAAATGAAAAGGAAAAAACAAAATGGCCTGCATAATTAAGAAACAATATTAAATGCATTAAATCTGCCATATAAGTTACATTTGAAGAATATCAGTCATAAATTATACATGATCATACATAAGCCTAGAGCTTTCTCTAAAAATTAATTATCATGCACTGAAAAACTTCACGATCAATTAAAAAAAAACGTGATTTGACTTTCTAACCGTAAAACATAGTTTTCCTTTTTTCGAACTTAAAAATTTAATTTAAAAAAGCTGTGTAATGTAACTGCAATTTTGTTAATGCTGTTTAATGCATTCTTCCACGCACAAGTATAATCTTTAAAAATTTAATGTATCAGAGAATAACGTATTAAAAACGCAAAAATTTAAACTACATAACTACATAGAATTTCCATTTATCTTTCACGCACTTATCTTTCAAATCGTTATTATGATTTAAAAATTACAGTATCTTTTCATTTATTTTATTTCATTATTATATTTTGTGCGCCATTGTTAAATTTTTCTAAGTAATTTCAGAAAACAGAAAAAAAATATCTGTTATAACAAAAAATTCATTAATTGCACTTATGCAGATCCTAACCATCAATTTTAAAGTCAATTTAGTACAAAATGGAGTATACTAAAATAGGAAACAAATTATGTAAATTGATACACGGATAATGTATAGACAATTAACCAATAATACTGCAGCATAACTAATTAAATTACAGACCGTTCGGAGCTCAAAATTTTATCTTACGTAGTATGTAGAAAGTTAAAACGCTAATTATGAGTTACAACTGACCCAAATAAGCTTCCTCTCTATAACCACACCTACCAATGCAAAGCGATCAATAGGGTCATCAATTACATCCAATTAAGAAACCATCATAAATACGCTCAACTATGGCTTAATAGCTGAAGCGGAACCGAGATATGGCTACTGAGATTCTTTAATATGCAATAGTGGTAATATAATGAAAATGAAAAACTGATTTTCAGTTTAACTTTGAAAAATATTTTGTGTCAAAATGCTAATACTGAACACACACAGGCTATTTGCCAACATATAAATTTCGCTTTCCTTCGCAGCAACTGTGAAGAATTTTTTATACAATTATGTAAAAAATTAATTCCAAAGCCCATTAAGAACAATGATAATAAAATATATTTCAACATATTAACTAATATATATATATAATCAGGGTTCGTTCTACATAGCGCCAAAATCGCCACTTGGCGATATTTCTATTAAAGTGGCGATAAAAATATAATACAGGCGATATCCTAGTCCTTTTATTTCGACATTCGGCGTGAAACTGAATCACACATCACACTTCGAGAAAAACAGCAAAATGTCGAACTTCCGTACAATGGGAGTCCCGTGCACCACACACTTAGCGATTTGGCCGGATGGCCGAGCGGTCAAGGTGGCAGCCTACCGCTCTGGGGGACCCGGGATCGAATCCGAACGGGTCGAATAATCCCCAGGAATTTTTCGGGGGGTGGACCACCCCCCGAAAAATTCCTGGGGATTATTCGACGGATATGTCGGGTCCCGTCCCTCACCACCCGGTCGCCCCATTGTGGGCCTGGCCGAACCCATAATGGGCCGTCTATAAGAGGCCCTCTTAGTGCTCACAGGGCGGAAAGAGTTAAATAAAAAAAAAAGAAAACACTTAGCGATTTCCCAACGTCACGCGGCAAATTCGAGCGGAAAAGTCGGAAGTGACGTCGTGAACCGAAGGCAGTTTTATGCAATGCCGCCCAGTATTTCCAAAGTGGGATTATTTTATCGAGCGACAGAAATTTTTGGGAATTTTTGAGATGACTTTTTTTTCACTTTGATCTGTTTTTAGTAACTAAAACAAAAATTTTGACATCATAGAACCTGAGAAATACCGTTTAAACATTGTGATCAAATGTCGTTATTCGGAATTATTCATTAAAAAATTATTCAAAAATGATTTCCACAACCTGTCTAATACAGATCACTTTTCAAACACTAATAGTAGATCGGTATTTAGTAGTAGTCACTGAACATTCTCTCTTCCCGGGAAGAGGTCAACAATTACTTTTGATCGAATTACTTCGATCCCCTTCCGCAACGGCCCCTTCCTTCTATCGGACCGGCGGATGTGACATTCGAATATAAAAATTACACAAAACATATTTTGTGTTCGCCGGTAATCTCGTATTAAGTGATTTTCGAGGACGAGTTTAAATATTTGGTCCATGTTTTGCCAAATTTGATTGACTGGCAGATTCCCGTTTGTTATTCTGCTATGAATGGCACAATTTCTTAGAGTTAACATTAGGAAAAAAATTTGATATCTTAAAAAATTCCAAACATATTTTCAATTGGCGTCTACTCGACCAATGAAATTGTGCCACTTCGTACCATCCGAGTATCGCGATAAACATGACAATGGTAGGCTGAAATAATCAAACTCTTTACATGGTTTTCGTTTTAATGTTTCTTATATTATAGTATTTGATTTACATAAAACTTTATGTAAGATAACCTTTGTAAGTATAAATTAAATACTATAATATAATATAATATAATGGTTAGAAGTACGAAATAATCTAATAATCTTAACCTTTGCTGTTATTTTTTGCCCGAGCAATGCAAGGCTCATTTGCTAGTTATAATAAATTTTAAATTTAGAAGCGGCAGCAGTGTTGTCAGCTTGAGAGATTAATCCCTCGGCGTAGTGTGTTTTCCCCTGAAAAGGGATTTTAGGAATTTTCTTAGAAAACAGCCAAAAATGTAGGGATGCTTAGAATACTCATTTTTAATCCACGTAGAAAGAAATGCAACTCTGAAGAACTAGATTTTGGCTAATAATGCAATATGGCATGAGTACATAACTTTATTCGACATTGGCTTCTGAATATGTAATGAAAGGATTATTTTAAGTGCATAAAGGATTTTTTACGTACGCAACAGAAAGTTTTGTTTCCTATAATCTAACAACACTGAGCGGAAGTTGCGGTTTTATGTCCCGCTCAGAGCCGAGTATTTTCTTCCAGAAAATTCTAGTCCGATAATTCGACAGCTCGTTTGGTTTTCAATTATTTTTGATTGGTCACACATCTTAATTAAGCTAGTGGAAATGACCAAAAAGTGAGAAAAGTGAGCAAATGACCTGAAAAGTGAGGATATTTCAGAAAAGTGAGTGACTTCCCAGGCCTGTATCTGTTAATTGTTATTCTTATCTAATGACAGGGAAATCGTGACGCGAGAGACGATTTCAAGATACAGCATTGAATGTTTAGAAAGTACTAGGTTTTTTTTACAAATTATGCAGTTTTAACATATAAATTTTTTTTTAATGTAGTGTGAAAGCAAGGTCAATAAAGTCGAAAAAGTTTTAAGGATTACTAATTATGAATTTCAGACAGAAAAATTACATCAAATAAAAAACTAGATTTTCTATTAAACGAAATATTTGATTCCGTTATAATCACATTATTATTTTCTTTTCACTCATATAAAATTTATTCTTACTTTTCTGATATAGGCTAGATTAAAAAGTTGAATAAAGTAAAATTTGTAAACATTTTTTGTAATTTTTTTTTTAATTACTCAAATATTTCACCCGCTATTTGGAGTTACTGAATTTCGAATTCAGCTTTCATCTATCTTTGATAAAAAGATTCGCCATTGCTGTATATAATCTGTTAAAAGGGCCATTCTATAAGCAGAAGAACGAAGTTCACTTCGAAAATGTTTAAACCCGGATTATTTAATGAAAATACAATCAGCTTCCACATCACCACTTAAACGACGATTTCACACTTGAGCTAAACTGTTTACACATTTAAGTGATGTAAGTAAAGCTCCTTGCTTTTTTTTAACTGATAATTCCTGCACATCGGATAATTTAAATATCTATTAAAATATTTTCTAGATAGCAATGTAATCATGAAATTGCTGACACATTTTCCTTAAATGTTTTTAAAAGACTCAATGGATAATCTATTTCACACTTTACTGTTATGCGTCAGTAAAAATATGTTCTGCATTTGTTTAACGTAACTGTTTTGTCAGAGAATTAATTCAACCGAAGCAGTTCTGAACATTATATAATGTTAATATTGTTAAAGCGATTTTCAGTTTTAGTGATAGTCCCGATTATTATTTTTTTATCTCAAATAAATATCTACTCTTATTTTTTAAACATTACTTCTTAAATATTTTATTGCAGAAATCATTTTATAATGTATTAATTGATAAAATGACACTTTCATAATTGAATAATAAAATATACCAAAATGTTTTTTTGACTGGTCATGCTATCAATACATTCGTAAAGTTTCTAAATAATGTTTAAACACTTTTAAGTTATGAGAAACATTTTGTATTTTTTTCCTATGAGAGTATAAATTATAAACTCTGCTTATTGTAATCATAAAATTTATCATCGTCGTTTGTCATCTTAAAATATGCAATTTAAAATACGCTTATAAATTATAAATACGTATATTAGTTTTGTAAATCTTCAAGTTATGCGTTTTTGATTGTCCTTTTAATGTCAGAGTAAATAAAACCATATTTTCCACTAACTGTATTCTTATTTATTAATCCTACTTAATGTTACAGTCAGTTATTATCAGTGTAAGTGAGTCCTAAAGTAATTACTACAAGAGTGTATTCTATTGTATAAGATTTTGTTCATTCAAAGTTCTGTTTCATTCGATTGCCTTTTTTTTTAAAAAAATAATAATATCTTCATTAAGATTACAAGGCTTCTCTTAAAAGACTTTGAAAAAATAGTGTAACATTTTGTTCTGATAATATTCCACCAAAATTTTAATCTGTTGGTATACTATTCATTTTCATTGAAAAAATTTCAGAACCTAATTTGTTTAATGTTTCATCTATACTTATTCTCTTGTATTAATCAAATATTCAAATGCGAAAACAATAATTAATCACAGAGGTCTACCATATATCACAATTTCCGATTACAGTTACCTAAATTTCAAATAAAATTTTAAATACAGTAGTCTCTGTAATCCGGCATAGATCGAACCGATGGGTGTCGGATTGCTGGATTCTGTGTGTACCGGTATGTACTCTATAGTAAAAGAAAGCACTTGGTTCATAGGTTAGTTTATAGTATTAATCACGACTGTACGTGCAACAAACAACTAACAACTGACAATACGCACGTGCAGTACAGCACATCAGTCTCTCTGTCGCATACATCGACAAGTGGTAAACGAAATTTCGTATGCGCCATCCTGTGGAGTGTCGGATTACTGATCGGGTCAGACTGCGAGTGACGGATATTCTACTGTATTCAGAAATATCCATTACAGGAACAATTTAACTGATTTTCTACAAGCTCTTGGAAATAAAATAAAAAAAAAAAAAACTTCACATGGAAAACAGAGAAATGAAAAAATTAGAAAGATAGAATAATCAACAAATTTTTTTAAAAATCGATTATTATTTAACAATTAAACTTTTTAAAAATATAAACTCTAAAAATAAAATATTTACAGAATATTTTATTTTTAAAGTTTATATTTTTAAGAAGTTTATTGCCGATCCCATTGCTTTTAATTTGTGTATATATATTAATAATTAAATATTTGAGTAAAAAGAGATTAATTCATTATTCTAATAATAAACTAAAAAACGTTATAATAAAAATGTAAACCAACTAATTTCATTAAATTGTTACATTTTTCCTATTGAAATAACTTTCAAGTAAATAGCTTCTCGAATTATAAATTATCACTGAAAAAGACGAAAACATTACAGATATAATTATTACCAACAGTCAAATGAAGTACTGTATTATCAATCAAATTTTGTGAATGAATAAATAAACTTCAAAAATTTTGCTCAATAATGTTTGAAAGATCGCATTTCATACTAACAATTGTATGTACGATTCCTATATGACAATTAAAATGAAAATTTAAAAGACAATTAATACAGATCACATTCCGTATATGTGAAGTATGGTACAACAAATCTGATCAAGACTTTTATACTAATAACAACTCAAAAAACAAACAACATTCAATATATATATATATATATGTTGAAGTAAAGGGACCATGCGTTATGTGCAGTTTTTTATCTCTTCCCCTTTAATTACACATAAAATAATTCATGGATCTCGTCCTGATATTGAAGAAATGACAAAATGCTCTGCAGATATTTTGTAGTTGATAGTATTCACGTGACTATTATAAGGCCTATAAGAACAAATTTGTATGCCACCAATATCACTCTAAAATCCCATACAGACAATTCCTTTAGCCAATCGTATACAATGGTGTATTTTTCAAGATCCCTCTCTCAAAAGTGTACACGTAATTTATGTACAACCTCAAAATGATTATTCGTCCAAAAATATTATGTACATAAAAATATGAAAGTTAGGTTCTGAGAGAGAATTAAATTCGTCTCTTGAATATGTTTCGAATGATTAGCTTGCTGTTTCGCCAATATAGTAAAATTACAAGGATACAGTACAAACAATTCAATCGCAAAAAATTCTAATGGTAAATCAACTTCTTAATCAGGGGTTCTTAACCTTTTTTGTTCCAAGTACCCCTTTTCCAGTCAGGTGAATACCACGAACTGTTCTCGGAATAATGTTTTAAAATGCATTAAAAAAAATTATAAAAGAAACAAATTATATAAAAATACATTAATTAAAATAACAGGAAAAAAGCATAATATAGTAATATATGTGTTTCTTTCTTAACACAATAATTAACAATTTCACACAATAACACAAAATTAAGATAAGTTGAGTTTTACCCTTCCAAACCCATGGATCCCAGGTTAAAAACTACTGTTCTAGATGAATAAAATTAATTATTCTTAGTAGATACTGCACATTTAAATATATAGCATGAATTGATTTTATATTATTTTTAAGTTAAACTGACAAAAGAGATTGAAAGCTATACGATTTGATATTTATAAGATTGATAGATACCAATGCAATAGATTGTGCATTTTAATATCATCATAAAGTCCTGGTTTATTATTAAATGAGATACATATTTCAGTCTAAAATTTTATTAAAACTAGATTAGATATATAATATATCAGACATTGTACATCAAATCCATCATTTTAAATTTAAGAACACGAGTTTAAATATATAACGAAATGAATATGTTGTTCAAAAGTAAATTTGAATTCAGTGAATTATATAAAACTTACATTTTGAGTTTTTAATTTTCATGTTCTTTTAAGTCAAAATTCAATAACGAATATATATATATACATACATATATATATATATATATATATATATATATATATATATAAACTTATAAATGATGAACTATATTCTATTTCCTTCTTGAGAAAAATCAAATAAGTAAGAAAGAGAAATAACGACAAGAAACAAATTGTTATTAAGTTTAAATGATGAACGTTTTTATCAGAAATAATGACAAATTTTAAGTAGATATAAACTATTCAGCGTCGAAAGTGATTTCCGGAAATGGGAATAAAAAAAGAAAAATATTCGTTTGAATAAGTGTCAGGCGTTTATCGTGAATTATCGATCATAAAAACACATTATCGATGAATCTTACTAATCGAATCACGCCGATCTTTATCTTGAAACTAGAAAAGAGAGAGAGAGAGATGAAAAGAGATAACAATCTTAGTAGATTTTATCGGAAAACGAATTTTTTTTAAACTGATTGATACAGAAATTTCCTTTTTAATAAATCTGAAAACGTTAGTAGATCTAACATCTAATTAAACTAAACAGTTTTCATTCTATTTGAAAAGAAAGTAATTTTTATCTTTATTGAAAATTTTTTTCCATTTCCAATGTACGTGTATATAAAAGTCATTAAATTTATAACTGCTTTTACATTCAAGTATCGGATTTAGAAAGAAATAATCGTAATTAGATCGAAGACTTTCAATAAATTAGTTATTTAAAAATGATTGCATGTCTACTGTCACGTAAAATTAGTTAAACAAAGGAACAATCTATTCAGATTGTAGAATTATAATCTTAATAATATTGTTATATATTGTTATCGTTTATAATTAATAAGAATTTCATATATAATTATTCATCTTAGTCACTACGCTTCTGATATTGCATGTTGTAATCTCGTTATATTAGATGAGAATCCGCTTAGTTATATTAATATAAACGTTCAATTCCTGCCTATCTAAATCAATCCTGAAAATCAATGGTTACATAAAGCATGAAATAAAAATATAATACGTCTAAGCAAATAAATGGCTTATAACCGATAAATTGTTCCAATATCTAGTGAATAAATACAAAATTGTGAATGTTTAGATTTTGAAATTTATGACAAAAATTGCGAGGAAAATAAAAAAAAAAATAAGAAAAATTAATTATCACTAAACAATCAAAACTCAAAATTACACACAGGTGTTAAATTTAATATAAATGTGTTTTTTGAGAAGATTATATATATACGTAAAAATCAAAAATTTAATTTGGTTAGGAATCACTAGGAATACGGCGATTCAATGAAAAAGAAGAAAAAAACAAAACTGTTTGGGTATTTTTTACTGCATATTTTACAGTCTACAAACGGAAATAATCGTTTTTCATTTGTCATAAATGTTCGGCTAGTCGAGAATGCAAATATATTATTCGAGTTTGCATTCTTTCAAAAGCACGAACAGTTTCCGTTCTACAACCGTTAGCTAACCTTGGAAAGAAAAAATTTCCTCTATAATTAGAATTTAAAATATAATTGAATGAAGCTTGTTATTGGAATGGAATTTAGATATCAAACAACTCTAAGTTATTTAAATATCTCAAGATTTTGTTAAATTTAGCGACAACTCGTGCAAAATTTAAAAAAAAAAAAACATTACATATAATTTCTTAAAGACATGTTACAATGTAAACAAACCTTATTATCAACACCGACATCACAAAATATTCCAGATAAACGTTGATATATATGTATATATAATTTAAAACAAGAGAAAAAACTCGAGAATCTATATAATATAGTTACTGTTTAGTATATATAAAATTAATGAATTAAAATGTTTCTATTCTTACATAAATGTAAATATTTCTTCAAAAACTTTTGCTTGAATAAAATATATTTTACATCAGAAAAATCGGTTTTTTAATCATAATAATCAAAGCAATTTAAATTAATACAAGAGATAAAGGTGCCGTAAACTTTTAGCAAGACTTTTTTTTTATTAGGCAAAAAGCGTCATCCATCGTTCGTATCAACTTAACAGATAGTAGCCGGGAAACCGCTGGATTGTTATATTTCCCTAGTGACAAGGTGACATATGGCATGTTTTGACTGTCAACGTAGATGCAGTAGAATGAAATCTATCGCGATTAGGTATGCAAGAGCATTAGATAGGTCTGACAACTTCAATAACACAAGCAACGGAAAAACGTCACATTTAGCTTCTTGTTTGGTAGGATAACATCATTAAGATTAAAGGAACTGGGTCACCTTTTACTTTTAATAGATACGCGGATAACTGAGGGGAGGAAAAAAAAAAAAAACTTTTTAGATGTCATTATAATCCCGGAATCACCCATTTGAAGCTTGAAGGGGGAAAAAAAGCCGTAATGCAGAGATCAATATTTCAAACGGACATTTGGCAACCAGAATAAAAAAGAACATTAGAGATACAGACTCGATCGTAACGGAATTATTAATCATTACACTCGATTTAGATCGAGTCAGACTAAAATAAGAGAATAATAATAATCGCCAACGATCGATGAAGGCAGTAAAGAAACAAGCAGATTATAAAATCATAGCCGACATTATTCGAACAGGCTCGATCTATTGATCGCAACGCTTTATAATAAATATTTTAAAGCAAACGATTAAATTTATATGCGGGGGGAGGAAAAATCAAATAAATTTTTACCGATTTATTAATATTATTTTTTTATTTTTTTTTTAATTTGCCGATGAATTTTAAACTCACCTATATTCGTATGATTCAGTTTACGACAAATCCTTGCTTCTCTCTCCAACTTTTGAAAATCTATAAATAATAAATAAGCGAAATATTAATAAATTATTCCGTTTAATAATTAATATTTAATGTTTTATCGTTAAAACGTATAGTAATCAGTAAATTTATAAAGTTATATGGATACCAACAGTAACATAAATATAGTATCGCACATAATACTGGGTTATTTGTCATATTTACAATCAGAAAAGACCATGAAACAGATATTGCGATCGATATCCACGTTATACTTTCGGTAGTATGTAATGTGCGTTTATACAAAATCGTGCTATTTTTCGTTGATTAAAGTGAAAAAATTCGATTAATCAAAACACTGGATGCCTTGACAACAGTTTCCACAACAAAGAAAGATACAAGCAAAATAAAATGATCTGCATGTCTCTCAACCATGATAATTCTTTAAGATATCGTATACATAAATAAATATATTTAAATCGATTGTATTTAAACCCGAAGACTATAGCTGCAGTAGAAAGTAATTACTTTTAACAGAATCATCAGATTAGATCTAATCGCAAACGATAAAAATGAACTCATCCATCAAAAGCGTTTTAAAAAAGTATGATCGAATTTAAAATGACAGTTTTAGACGGTAATTTAACTCAATTTCATTCCGAATAATTATGAGACAATTCCCCCCTTCTTTTGTAAGTTTTTCATGGACGAAACGTCTGAAACACGTCTAACCTTTAATTTTTCTTTTTTTTTTTTTTTTTTTGGAAAACCGCCGATCTACTTCTGCTTTTGTTTACAAGACCAACTGAATTATTATTTTGAACATGATTCGCCCTACCGTAATTTCTAGTAAACAATTTGTTTTATTACCTATGGTTTCGTATATTTTTAGATGGTGGTGTACTGCAGCTGAGGCGTGGTCAGAAACGTTACGTGACTGATGAGAGATGAGAATTTCAGTTGAAAGCATTCATTTATGATATGTCAGGAACTAGTTACCATCCCAATGACTTTCATTATATTAAAGTACATTCCACAAGAGAAATTGCACTGCTTTAATTGAACTGAATTAATACAAAGCTGCTAAAACATTGATTTTTATTATCTTTTCTATGCAAAATATTAAATTTTTGTTCTTATATCACATAAATATCATTTTGATTTAAAAACACACATGATTGATATAATAAGAAATAATTTAAATGTTTACATCTTCTGAAATTATAAAATTATGTAAAAAAAATTATATCAAATAATTATCTTTGGTTCAATTTGTATAGACATTTACTTTGTCATCAAAAAACAATGTTTGGTAGGAATTTGATAGGATATCACCATATAAAACATACTATTTTTAAGAATGATATAAATTATAATTAACCATTAATTTTAGTACTACATTTGCATTTCAGATTTTATAAATAAATTCAATTAAAAAAACAATAAATAAGAACTTTCATACGAGAATACAAAACCCAAAAATATGAAAACATTTACTAACTATATAAACAATTATAATTGTTACCACTCACATATTTGTAAATATAATTTAGAAAGAATTGATATTATTAAAATTATAATAGTAAAATATGGAAAAATATAACATTTGAAATCAAATATTTAAAAAAAAGTATCTATATAAAATATTAAATTTCAGTAATTGTTAAAATATTCTTTAGTTATACAATAAATATCATCTATAAAAATTACAATGTTATGCAAATCCTATAGTAGTACTTTAAATAAAACTTTAATTAAATATATAAATTATAAAATTGTTAAATCACAAAAATGAAACAAATATTTTTTACTCTCTAAAATTTACAGAAAAACAATTTTATTTTTAAACACAAAACTAATTAATAAAATACATAAGTTTTAGTTTTATTCACTTTAAACATTCCAAATATTTCAATATATTTTATATTTCTTATTAAGTGAGGAATATTGATTTTATACAACAAGTATTTAATGTAATGAAATAAGGATGAAATTACAGGTATACCTCGCCTTACGTCGGTAATTGGTTCCAGGAGAGGTGACATAAGTGGAAAAACAACGTAAATTGAATTTACTTGTGTAGTTATGACTTAAGTCATAACTACACAATGAAAATGCCAATAATGAGCAAAAAGACTGCTAAATAAGACGACAACACAGAAACACAGATGTTTTCGCGTTTCGTTCTCTAGGATTTATGATGATTATATTAGCATTTACTGTAAACGTACATATTTTAATATGATTTTATGCGCTTTTAACGCTTTTCTAGTGATATTATGACTTCAATATTTGTGGTGGATGGATGTAAAGTCGAATAAAATAACTTAAACTTGATTTTTATTTTTCCATATACTTTTTTGACAAACGACATATAATCGAGAACGACGTAACTCGAGGTATGCCTGTACATCAATAAGTAATAGAAATGATAGAAAAGTACAAAGAATTTATTCTCTAAAATAAGAAAGAATGATAATATAATTAACTATTCTGAAAATTTTTTTTTAAACTAAGACTCTTTCTTTGTATTTAATTTATTTTCAAGTATTTAATATCTTCATATTCTTAAGTTTAATTCAGAAATATTTTTAATTTGAAATAAAAATATAGAGATTTCATACTTATTCCATATTGATATATGCAATTCCATACTTTTTTACAGATTACACTTTAAATTAAAATATGTTTTAATTTAGGGATATAAGTAAACTTTTTTGACAGGGAAATTTGACTAAGAAACAAAAAAACATCAATTCTAATACTGAGCTAAATAAGTTTAATTCAGAAATATTTTTAATTTGAAATAAAAATATAGAGATTTCATACTTATTCCATATTGATATATGCAATTCCATACTTTTTTACAGATTACACTTTAAATTAAAATATGTTTTAATTTAGGGATATAAGTAAACTTTTTTGACAGGGAAATTTGACTAAGAAACAAAAAAACATCAATTCTAATACTGAGCTAAATAAATAATAATTAAAAACCATTTACTAAATAATATGTAAAGTTATCTGTTTATCTTTTCATATCAGTGTAAAAATACCCTTTTAAAAGTGTTATTCTCTATTTAAAATAATTTTTCCAATGTCACACACAAACAAATATTCAAATTCTTATACATGGAAAAAATTAACTAAAACAAAATTATTTTAAAACTTTCAAAATATCTTAAAGTGTTATCATTTTTTTAATCACTTATAAGGCAGATGTTTGTAAATTCTTTCAATGCAGAAAGTTTTATTTTAAAAAAATCTCCTGTTGTTTTGGAAGTTTTAAATTTTAATAACTTATCATCAAATTCTGAGAAATTCTACAATACAAATATAAAAGGTTCACAATTGCTAACATTATCAGCTTTTTCGTTTTTATGTGATCTCCGAAACTCTCTACCATTGAAAAGTTCAAACCTGTTTTATAATACACACACAAAAAGAAAATTTTAAAACTGAAACATTATTGATGCAGCTTCAGCACCATCTTCAATAATAAAATTACATCAGAAAAGTTTCATCAAACATTACTGTAATAGAAAATGCAACAAACTACTCAAACTTTGTGAGAAGCAATTTTCTAATAAAGGAAACAAAGTACTCTCAAAAATTTTTTCAATTAAGAAAATTACTTTTCATAAAATTTGAACAGTTTGTTACACTTTCTATTATGGAATATTTGAAACTGTTTTAGTATAACATTATCACTGAAGATAAAACAGAGACTGCTCTGAAAACGTTTTAAAGTCAACAGAAATTAACTTCTTGAATAAAATGTGTCTATTTAAGGAATAAAATTATTTTAATTTGCATTTTAAATTAATTCTGCTTGAAGAAATACATTTGTTTAGATATGCCTTGTGATAAATTACTTCATAATCAAAATTACTGTTGTTTTATGAAAAAGATATTTGATTAGTTTCTTCAATAGTAAAAATGTTTTAATACACTTACTACATTTATTAGAATATTGTAAAGCCATCTCAAATTTATATTCTTTAGACAGTTTACAATATATAAAAGTGTAATTTACCTAACAGAATCAAACCATCAAACCCTGATAGAATTGGATAGATTCAATTTACTCAATAGAATAGTAATAGATACTATGACAACAAGCTTAATTTTAAATTTTCAATATGATTAATTTATGATCAAAAAGCAACAAAACTTAATAGCACAAAATTTTAAAATGAAAATTTCTTTAGATAATTTTTAAATAATCTTTTGTGTAATAAATTTTGATTAAATGACTCAACAAGTAATGCTGCTTATTGAACAAAATATTCTAGTTTCACCTAATAAAACTGATAAAATTAATAAAATCTGTATTTGTTAATTCTTAAATATCAGTTCTATGTTCAATGACTTTACTTAAGATAAATTCAATTTAATTAATTCAGCACAAAATGCTGAATTAGTTAAATTTTAACATTAACAAATTTAGGTTGAAAATTTTGCTAAAGGAATAACATATTAAGTTTAAAGTTTCATCTAAGGTATTCTTTATATATAAAATACTTAGCTTAAAATTGTCATAAACATTTTTGTGTCAGGAAAGAAAAATATAAATGGGACTGATGAATTGATTTTTGAACAAGTGGGCAAAGCCCATTGAGCAAGTGAGTTAACACTTTATACATGAAATTGGCCAATATTGGCCTTATCCATAAAAAACGAAGTAGGCCAATTGAAAAGTTGTTAGACTAGTTTTGCTATACAAGTTCCCCTTGTAGCCAGAGGAATAAAAACAATTTAGCTATTAGCAACAGAGATGGGGTGAGTTTTCAGAGCTTAAAGAGTTAATTCTGTAATGCTTCAAACTATACTAGCTTCACCTACCATATTTCTCTATTTTTATTTTCATATTTTTTAATTTTATTCTAAATATTTTTAAAAATGTTTTATATTCAAAATTTTAAATGGTTGCAATAATACATGTGTATTATTGTAGATATGTATGTGTGCAATAGTCACAACAGACATGAGAAACATTTCCAAACCTTTTATTTAATGATGTCAACAATACATTTGGACATCAGTGATGAACAATTTGAAAACTTGAAATAAATTATATACATATATCTATGATATACTTTATATTACATATATTACATGTCTAACTTTCAATACACATAATAAAACATATAATATTGTACGTACGTAACTAAAAATATATATATATATATATATATTTGGGAAAATGGGAATCAAATATATTTGTGTATACTTACATAAAATGACTTAAATAAACCATCATTTTTAATACAAATATTTTTAGTTATGTACGTATAATATTATACATTTTTTAAATAACTATTAGTATGTGACTAATGGTTAAAATACAGCTTTACATCTCACTCAATATTCACCATGAAGCTTTCAATTCAACTCTGTCATCCAAGCACTCAAACAACCCAGCAGCTAATACAAGAACATTTTATAACATTTAAATATTTTATATTTTATATGTCCACTTATGTTTAAAGATAAATCAGTGGCATCACATTTGTGTCACCTGTCAACATAAAATCTGCCACTGCACACAAAGTCCATTACAACAGTTTGACCTCCAAAAATAGTAATTTTACCTTGTGCACACAGACTTCATGAGAACACTTCACTTATCAGAAGGATTTGTGTATTAATGGAATGCTTCCATCATACACTTAAATAAATCCTTTGATGCTATGATCACAATTGCTAGACAGATCCTACATATAGTCCCCTAGTACTCTATTCTAAGTATATTTAAACCTGACATCAGATATTTATTCAGAAATGATGTATGAAACAACACTATGTTTGCCAGCTGACTTTGTACAACCCATGATTAACCCATCCATCTTTCTATAATGCCTCTGCAATGTTATAAATAGTTTTTTTTTTCTTTCACTTCAAACTTCTGCACATGACAAACCTACCATTTTTCTACATCCATCATTGATGGTATGTTCGTATGTATTTGTCAAAAATGACTAAGAAATCCTTTAAAATCTCCATTCAAATGGTCCATTTCAAGTCCTTGCACACTCAAGTAAACATTTCACTTTATCAATAAACAGCAAAGAATCTGTCTTCAATGTGAAAATGACTGAAGCCAGCATTCATGTCACAATGAGAAATAATGCCCCAAACAATACATCCAAGACATCAATCAACAACCCTCTAACCCCAGAATCAACCATCACAATGCAGCCTGGCAATGTGTTAACTTCAATAACCCACCTTCAACTGCTGTAAACCATTGAGCTAAAATTTGGCAGTTGAAGGTGGGTTATTGCTATGTATTGAGTTTGTAAAGTTGTTTATATTTGAAATGTTATCCCCTTCAAAGTAGTTCCCTTGGGCAGCTATACACTGGTGGAGGCGTTGTTGCCAGTCTTCGTAGCAGTGCTGGAAGGCTTCAACTGAAATCACCTGCAGCTCCGCAATTATGCTCCTTTGGATGTTATCGACAGTACCAAAATGACGTTCTTTCAAATAGGTTTTGATCTGGGAAACAAAAAAAAAAAAAAAAAAAAATCACATGGACTGAGGCAAATATGGAGCCTAGAGAACCACAGGAATCCCTTTTTCTGTCAAAAACTGGTTGATGGAGATGGTTGTGTGACAGAGGGTATTGTCATGATGGAGCATCCAAGTGTCTGCAATGTCCCATCTGACATGAAGCATCCTTTTCCTGAGCCTTTTAAGGACTTTTTTTTTTATAAAAAACTTGGTTTACAGTTTGTCCTGAAAGCACAAATTCTTTGTGAATGATCCCCATACGGTCATAAAAACAAATGAACAAGGTCTTGATTTTTTATTTGCTCATGAGAGCTTTTTTTGGTCGAGGGGATTTGTCAGTGTCCCACTCTTTACTTTGACATTTTGTTTTGGGATCATACTCCAAAATCCATGATTCATCACCAGTGATCACATAAATGAAGAAACCTGGGTCTTTTTCTATTCTGTCAAGAAGGTCAAGGCACACATGCATCTGATTGTCTTTCTGTTCAATAGTGAGGTTTTTTGGCACCATCTTGAAACACACCTTTCCCATGCCCAAATTTTGAGTCAAAATCTGATGAAGGGTAAAATTATTAAAATTTAACTCACTACTCATCAGCCTCGATGTTATTCGACGATCTGACCTCACAAGAGCCCCCACTTGTTCTAGATTTTCCGCAGTTCTTGATGTTGAAGGCCTTCCTGAGTGAGGTTCGTCTTCTACTGCTTCTCAGCCCTCCAAAAATGCTTTGTGCCACAAAAAACTTGTGCTCTTGATAAGGAATGCTTCCTATATGATCATTGCAACTTTTCATATGTCAAACTTGCAGATTCATCAAGCTTAACATAAAACTTGATGGCACACTGTTGTTCCAGATTTTTCTGTTCCATTTTCCATAATGCAATCAAAAACATGACTTTACTTATCATGCCCTGTAGAATTGCATAGTTACTGCACAAGGTTGAAACTGTTACTGAACACTGAGCATCTAGGAGGGACTGCCTACAAGCCATGTGAAACGGAAACCTGTAGTATTTCCAGATCGCTCTTGGTGATGCCAATCTCATTACTTTTCTGCCACACCTCGTGTGTGTATATATATATATATATATATATATATACAGTATAAACCCGTTTTTAGTGAAAACGCATTTTAACTAGTTGAAACTAGTTTTTACTGGATGTCATTGTTAAAACTAGAATTTACTGCTAGTCAAAAATGAATTTGAGTTAAAACTAGTTTTAACTAGACAAAATGGGCTTTAATAAAATGGCTTAGTAAAAACTGTTTCGACCAAGGTCATTCAGCTAACACCTTCCTATAGTGTATGATGAATTTCGTATCGCTTTAACCCTTTTCCCCCCGACATCTTGTTTACGTTTATTTTGCGATCCCTCCTAAGACAATATAGGTCAGTCAGGCGATATTATTTTAAAAGTTCACCAAAAATCAAATTATCATTATATCTATATGAAAAAAATCACTTACATTTATTAATATCTTTAGTTTTAAATACAATATTTTTCAATGCATTTTATTAGAAAAATTTATAAGAAAAAAATAATATATATCAGAACTGACACATAAACTTGATAATTTGTAACATTTTGTGAAAATTAACATTGTCTAGTTACATAGTTGTTTGTTGGCACTGAGCCAGAAAGACGTAGAATATTGTTTTGTACAATTCAATATAACACTTATGCATGTATGTTTATTCGTTGTGAAATTATCGCACATTATATCAAACATTTGTTTGAAATCAAAATTTTATACTGCTATCAACTAATATAATGAATTATTATACTTTATTCACTTCATATCGAACGAGATTATATCTGTTGTTAATAAATTTTACAAAAATCGATATTTACCAAAGTAACGATGAATCGGTACCCTCGAAGTTTAGCTTAAAAAGCCAGGGTACCGATCGATTGGTGCCTTCAGGGACGAAGGTTATTATGTTAATAACACAGATGTGTGACCAATATTTTCAATAAATATCGTATTAAATAATACAAATGTTTTAATCCCAATCATCACTTTATTTATTTCCCCCAAACATATTTATGTAGCTAAAATTAGTTTTAACTAATGTTAAGAGTTAAAAAGTTAATGTTTGATTTTAGTTTTATCTAAAATCAAAACATGTACGGCAGTAAATTCTAGTTTTAACTAGACAAAACGGGTTAAAACAATGACATCCAGTAAAAACTAGTTTCAACTAGTTAAAATGCGTTTTCACTAAAAATGGGTTTTTACTGTAACATATACACACACGAGGTGTGGCAGAAAAGTAATGAGATTGGCATCACCAAGAGCAATCTGGAAATACTGCGAGTTTCCATACAAAAAATCAAAGTGAAGAGTGGGAAACTTTGTATTTAAAACGAAAATTGGATTGATAGTGTGTATACCATACATATATACACTATCAATCCAGTTATCATTTTAAATACAAAGTTTCAGCATAGTTTAGAAGTATTCACTTATACTCTGCAGATGTTAGAGATTTAAAAAGAGAGACTGACAATATCAAGAGAACACCTTTTTGGTTTCTCATCCAGGCTAATTTGAAGCTTATATACCAGTTACAGATAATATTCTTAACTTTCAAAGCAACAAATCATGAACACAATATGAAAAAGGTAATGAGCAAAAAATCTACAATCTTGGAAAGCATTTCTTCTTTCCCTTGATGATGAGACTTCCAGATGGCTGAAGCAGTTAAGATATCAGCCTAATACTCTGGAGATTCAGAAATTAATTTGGTGGATTGAAAAACCCCAGGAATTTTTTACAGATGGCTTGCTCTTTATACGGGAACCATGTCCCTCACCAACCTGCCACCACTTTTGTGAGCCTGGCAGCAATAAACATGATTAAAAAGCTCTCTTAGTGTTCACAGGGCAGAAAGAGATGAAAGTTAAAAAAAAAAATGCAAACTAATGGGAATGAAAATAATTCTAATTACAGTTAGTAGTACCAACTTCTCATGCAGAAAAAGAGATTATTAAAAAGCTTTGTATTCATTTTTCAAAACATTTCCAAACAGCTTTTGTTTTCTGAACAATTTAAAAAAAACAAAAATTGAAATTCCATACAGTATGAAAATTCTGAACTTAGTCACATAGAAAATGAAAAGACACAATTAATAACACACTACATACCAAGATGGAACAAAAAAGAACAAAGAAGGGAAGTGTACAAAATCAGCTTGAAAGACAAACAGAACATCAGATAGTTTGTTGATATCATCTACCAGACAAACTTTAGAAACAAGACTAAATGAACATAAAGAGGACTTCAAAAGAGATAAGATCACTACAACGCTGACAATAGAACTTCTCATGAGCAAAAAGAAAAAACTATACCTGATAGGGATCAAACTACCATACTAACATCTAATGCAAGACACCTTCCGGTTGGAATGGCAGAAGTGTTACTAATTTCCATGACAATAGACTATCATAAACAAGAGAAATGAGAACAATTTCCTTAATTAAGCCATGGATATGGTTCATGAGTTTAATGAACAACAAGAGGATTATCCCAAAACAGACTAATTGGTTCTTCATTAAAAAAAATTTTGTTTATATTTTGGACCTAGATGCTATGATAACAACTGACCCAATTTCAGATGCAGCCAAGAACAATACTAAAAAAGTCAATAAGTTCACCCTTATTGACTTTTTTAGTATTGTTCTTGGCTGCGAGTATTATTCTCAACAACTACAAATGAAAACACCTGTGTGTGAACATAGTGTTTTCATTTGTAGTTGTTATTCTGTATACTTATTCTTCTTTTGTTTTGTTTTTTATTTTATTTTTTTCTTGATTTTTATTATATTTTATTTTTATTTTCTAATATTAAAAGATTTATCACTTTTTTAAATTAGACTAACCACTTTGATGATAAAACATGTATTTAAATTTTAAAAACAAAAAACTGTTTGAGAAAAAGCACTGTTCTATTCTGTACAACAGTGGAATCTGATGATGAAAGCTAATATCCCAAAAACATTTCATTTGTAAATAAAAGCAATTTGTGGACTCCTTAAAAATTTATTTTTTAGCTTCAGTATTATTCAGTTTACATTATAGAGTACTATAATGCATGTACTAAAGTCAAATATTGTAAAAAAAACAATTTATGAAAATCCTCGAACATGGTATTTTTAAGCTTTTCAGGGAAAATTTCTTGCTATTATTTTGCCAACTTATCCAACTTTAATCAGACTTTATCATTAATATAATTCAGGTTTGGTTTTCTATATAATTTAAAATGCATTTTATCTCAGAAAACTGTGACAATGAATTTTGAAAAAAAAAAAAAAAATTAGAATCTATTGAAGGGATAGAGGCTCGGAAAAGTTTTTCAATTGTAAACTAAATCATAACTTTTTATTTAAAGAAATAAAGCTGTCAGTATTAAATGTTAGAACCATTATTACATCTTGTTATGCAAATAGCAATTAATTGATTAATATTTTGCATCTATCAAGTATGCTTCAAAAACTGAAATACCTGAATCTTCTTAAACCTATCCTTTTCTATCTTTAATAGTAAGTTAGTATAAAAGATTAGTTTTTAAGGTTTCGGGTTTGATCATATTGTCACATAAAAATGAATAACGAACCTACTGGAACTGGTATAATAAAGAGAAAACAACACCTTTCTTAAATTCCAGCAAAAGTTTAACTATATAAAAACGTTTTCAACTGATTTCATCAGTCTTCTTCAGTTACTCGAACAAAAAACAAAAAAAGAACGAACCAAATTCAAATTTACAAAATCACGAGAATGGAAAGAATTCTCGTGATTGCGCAGACTATGCAAAAACGATGTACTGATAAACGGTAAAAAATGCAAATTCTTGACAAAAAAATGCAGATTCTTGACAAACTATATATAATATCACAATCTTATCACTTTACGTTATCCAATGAATGATTTCCAAGCAGACGATAGCCCATCTGCGTCCCTGTGGTTGATGCAATGGGATGTTAATTGTGCCCTATATATTTCTAATTTCTCCAAATGTCTAACAGCCTGTTTAGATCTAGTGGCTTTTATGAAGGAAGCACTATCCCAGTGTACCGTGATCTCCTGTTGCTTAGCAAATGCTGCTAGGACTGTGCTGTCAACTGTCCTCTTAACTGATTGCTTATGCTCTTTTATTCTTTGCTGTAAACCACGCAAGGTGGCCCCAATGTTTTTTATATAGTTAAACTTTTGCTGGAATTTAAGAAAGGTGTTGTTTTCTCTTTATCATATTGTCACAATTGGGATATACATGTGCTTTGGATGTACCAAACTATTGTTTGTGCTGTAATCGTGTACAATATAGTATTGTACTGTGACATTGGAATCCCTAACCAGAATCTGTATTAAAACATGGTATATTTTTGTAAGTAATTTATTTCATCTTATTGTTATCATATCTTGTCTACCTTTGTGGTTAACTCAAATTTCGCATGAACATCACAATACTCTATTTTTTAAAATATGTTTTATTTAATAATTTAAACATATATTAACACTTTCTGGAACCTTTTACCGGTGTTAGACGCAAAACGAAAAAATTTCCGTTAACGTTTTCGAACTTTGTAGTTCTTCAGACGGTAAAAAACGAGGAACGCAGATCGAATAAAAGAACGAGTTATTTTTAAACCGAAATCGAATGCTTCACGATGCAGCTGGTCAGACATGCGCATACGGTGCAAGCAGGCTTCCGGGCGTTTATTCCATTCCTCTTAAGGATCACAGGTTTGACAGAAACCTTGTTTACATCGGCCCAACCAAGAGATCTTTGGGGATCAGATTACGTGAGCACAATGCTGATATTCTGCATGAGAGAAATTCTACGGCACTCTCAACTTACGCCACCGATCCGGACATCGAAGCGGCCCTCAACCAAGCCAGGCTTATCATCGCATCGCCTCACCCTGAACATCTGAGGTGGTTGGAGGCTATCTCCATTTACAAACACAGCTGCACCGCCACCTGCATTAATTATAAAGAGGAACTCAATTTGTCCACCGCCTGGCAGACCCTCATCGACACGGACCTTTAATCGCTATCTGCTTGCACCGTATGCGCATGTCTGACCAGCTGCATCGTGAAGCATTCGATTTCGGTTTAAAAATAACTCGTTCTTTTATTCGATCTGCATTCCTCGTTTTGTGTCTAACACCGGTAAAAGGTTCCAGAAAGTGTTGTTACATCCCCGGTGTTCCTTGATGTATGTAGATTTTTAAACATATATTATTTATATTGTGACTTACCTTATATTAACAAAACTGCAATTATGATTATATTATTATGTGGAGTTGTTGAAATCTATCCTACACAGGCATATATACCAATGTTTACTGCTATGTCAGACCAAGGTCAAGACATAATTAGCTGCTGTGTTAAGTATGGCACTCTTTTCTAGAGTGATGTATGTGCTACTGTAAAGCAGTAAAGTTTTGAGACTTTTATGTAATATTTGAGGTATGATGCCTGTGCAGGAAAAAACTACTGGCACAATACATATCTCATCCATTCTCCACAGATGCATTATTTCATGGGCAAGTTCTGAGTATTTACTAATTTTTTCAGTGCATGTAATTTGTATGTTGTGGATTTTTGGAACAACTATGTCCACAATGTATATGATTTTGTTTGTCAATGAATGTAATATTGGGTCTGTTGTGATAGATTGTTTTGTCTGTGATTATGGCTCAGTTAATAAACACCAAAATACACCCAAGTCCAGCAAAGAACACAGATCTGCTGATACTTTCCAAAAATAGAACATATTTAAAATGAAGCAAAATTCAGGAGGAATCCAAAACGTTTGGAATAGTTTATTTCTGTGTTCTTCACTGTCTTATCTTAGGTATTTTGCTGTTTTATTTTGCTGTTTTATTAAGTAATGTAACATCCAGTTTGAGATAAGTAGTGTTGTGGCTCAGTTGTGTCTATTGTTTTCTAAGACCGAGGTGTATATTTTTAATATGGTTCCTGGGTATTTAGTATTTTGTGTTTGTGTGAAAGCTTTTGATGTATTATATTTGCCATTTGGTTACAATATAAGAAATCTGTTTCTGTTAAAAGCTTGCAATCCAATGTGATGTGTTATATAGTCTTGTGCATAATGTGACATTTCCTACAGCTGTCATCTGTAATATTGGGCCTGTTGTGACAGATTGCTTATTTATGTCCTGCAGATTAATGCAGGTTATAAATAAAAGAATTTGCAATCTGGTCTTGTAAGACTTTAGAGAGATGGAACTCTTGCCTTGTATGACCTATATTTATGCCTGGTCCTGGATGTTTCTTTGAGAGATGGAACCCTTGCATCTCTCCAAAGAGGCAGCCAGCAATTTGATGCAATTCTGTCAACAGAATTCTGGCTGAGATCATTGGGAATCTTTTGATCCCAAAACTGCCTGATAGCAGTGCATTTAGTGTGCTGTGTTAGATCCAGGTCAGTGTTGAGTAAGTTTAATGCTGTACTGTTTTTGTCTGGAAGATTAATTAAGCTGCAATTTGAAAAAATTGTAGACCTATAAATTCTCTGTCATCCATCTGTCTGTCTTTCCTTAATCTCAAGAACGGAGTTAGAGATGAAAGTCAAAACCATATATGGAAAGTTTAGGGGAGGGAAGTCCCAATTAACTAATTACAAACTTCCAATGCAAACTGTAAGTTACATTATTTCAATTCAAAAACTTTCCCTGAAAGAAATTAGATGACTGGCATGACTTTATTGCTAACAGGAAAAGTATGATATACAGGAGCAAGACACTACTAATTTGAAGTAGAGAGTATAGTATATATTTTAAATTAAATATATAATTCAAAATTGCAGCCTGGCATTGTGACAACGTCACAATAAATATTTGCTCATTATTATTAATATGTTATATTTTATCAATTTCATTTATTATATCAGAAGTATGAAGGAAAGAAATGAATATTTTTCATTAAATAAAGTGCAGTAAAGAATACAATTATTGAACATTTGATTGCTAACTTCATAAAAATATTTGCAATTATATACATATTGAATTAAATACTATAATATATTTTAAAACATAATTGTACATAATTCGATATATATATTTATATTTCAATACTTCATATTTTCACATACTTCATTTTCATATATTTTCATACTGCAATTTATATATACTTAACATGTTCAGTCAGTGTGTTATTTATTATACTTAGAAATAAAAATTTTACTATATATACAATAGAGTCATATTTTGTACTGTAACACAAGAATGATATATGTGACTAGAGCCATCTCATGTGTAGCCACATGGGATGGCAAGGGGAAGCATTTCAATTATAACACTCACTCTTCACTCTCTTTTGCCCCCCACTGCTACTTTAGACAAGTTTAAAAGTGCATAAAGAAAGTCACAAGCAGTCGACCACCAGATGAAACACAGGCACATCAGACTTAAATACTAGGCTTCATGAACAGCCATAAGATAAGAAAGAATAAAATTTAATACCTGTTCTTGTTCAGCCTTATCATTTTATTATTGAGCATTGTCTGTGTATAACTGATTTTCATATGGAATGCAAGGCACTGCCATACCTATATGGCAGCTTCTTGCACAATAATGTCTTGCTGGTGATATTGGGCTATTGCATTTTTATGGTAGTATGGTAGTATACTACTTATGCTAAGTCTATGCAAGCCATCAGCAATGAAGGTGATGTTTACTCCCGTGGTGGTAAACATTAGTTAATGCAACTAGAAATTTCTGAATGTAGATCACCTTCATTTGTACTCCTAATCCCACTAAATTTGACTCTTAAATCAGCAAATTGTGCTTCTCCAGCTTCTGACACCCTGAACACAAAGAATTACTGAATGCTACTTATTTTGATGAATACCCTGGTTTGAATTTTCCTCAAGTAATATACTCAATAAAATATAATAAAGTTTAATGTATGCATTCAGAAAAATTGGACTAAAATAATATTAATTATAGTAAAAACATAAGAAAAACCATTATAACACATTTAATGTTTTTCTGTTAATTGTAAATAGTTGCATCAGCAATCATTTTGGATTATTTAATGCACAGTAGAAATTTACACAGAATTTCATTTTACTCAGAGCCTACTGGCATGCGTAGAAAAAAAAACTGTACTTGAAATATATTCTAATTATTAATGTTTCAAGTTTTCATGACTCCATGGCATCAGTAAACTTCAAACCTGTATAAATAAGTATAGGAATCAATGAACGTTAATTCCTATACTTTATATAGCATTTCTGTGATTTCTTTTATTAAAGAAATAATAATAAAATTATTTTAATGATATTTTAAAATAAACTAGAGAATAGTTTTGAAAAAAAATTAAAAACTTAACTTTCATCAGGTATAAAAATATTTTACACTAAATACTTATATCATAAAGTAGAAATATTCTAAGTTTACAAAATATCTATTCTAATGGAACCGTAATAATTTAAAAAAAAAAAAATGTTAAAATATTTTCTTATTAGAACAATTAGCAGTGATAATTAAAAAATTACCTTTAAAAAATAATTTTATATTTCTTAAAATAAATACACTTTTATTATATGTTTAATCTGTTAATTTATTTTTTATATAATAAAATTTTCATTTCAATACAGTAGATCCCCCTATAACACGGGTTCATATAACACAGATTCGTATAACATGGCGAAAAAATTGCAATTGTGTTCGTATAACACGCTAAAAGAGACTCGTGACACAAGTCGGCGATGACGTTTTACCATGTTATACGACAGGATTGGTCGAATCTGGACCAATAGTGGATATTGTACAAACCGTTGAGTTTAAACGAGCAGCAGACCTAGTAAAAAACCATTTATTATTTAACGGTCATAAAAATTATATTTATATTAATGATGTTTCCAAAGTTCAGCGAATTTTTCGCAGAGAAATAACTTATCAGGAAACACGCGCCCGCCGTTCGACAAGCCACTCCGCGATGAAAACAAGCTTAAGCAATGGCATCGTCGAACAGTGCACACTCGGTAAGTAATCTTACAATTTTTTGTTTATAGAATAGTTTATATGGATTATTCCCAAAAAATTATACGTGATTTGGAAATGTTGAGTCAAATTAGTCTATAATCGATTAATTTTACGGAAGAAAACCTTCCAAGCAGCCGTAGTCCCTAAACTGTACACATGCCGAGCTGTGATTGGCTCGTGTATTTAAGTGACTCATACAACACGGATTCATATAACACGGAATGTATCTACCGTGTTATAGGGGAGTCTACTGTAGTTATTTGTCATCATTAAATTTTATTATTGTGATATAATTTACTATAATCTTTAATTTTATAATCCAAAACAATTAACATTTTAAAATATAAAAATACAAATATTTAGTGTAATTTTTATTTAGTTAATTAAATTAAATAATTATTTCTATGTTATTTACCTCTTGCTGAAAGTTTCTTAGTATTAATTATTTTTGCTGCAAATTCTAATCCACTATTTTTCTGGACACATCTTCTGACAATAGAAAATGCTCCTCTGAAAAATAAAATATTTATATTATTTTAAATCATTGCATAGACTGGTCTTATAATTCACTTGTTAATTCTTAAATGTTTAAAACTGTCATATAGTTTAACCATTTAAATTAACCATTTAAGAATGATAATCTTGCTAATTCAAATTAATTATTGTACAGAGTAGTTTGGATTAGCACAGTTATATATGTATAAAGAAAAAGACAAAAAATACTAAAATAGGTACCAAAATTTTATATAGATAACCCAACAGTTTTTTGCATTTAAAGGCAATTTGAAATAAGTATAGATTATGTGATATGAGATAAAGCAGGCTACATCTCATATCACATAATTTCACTGTAACCAAGATCACAGTTTCCTAAATTATAAAATTTGGGAAACCGTGATCTTGGTTACGGTAAGAACAATAGAAAAAAACCCTTTGGAACAACCAGTATGATGAAGTGAAAGTAGTGCACCGTTAAAATAAAAGGGACATAAGAAGATTGTTTTAATTTACAGTAGAGTTTTACACAATGGAATGGTCCACCAAATTTCCCAACCGGTTTCCCAAATTTTATAATCTTAACTCAGCACTGTGTCATATATACTAGGGTGTTTTTCCACCACTATGTACCATGCCGTCATGTTTGCACTTATACCTGTTAATCAATAATCGTGACATTGTAATACTTCTCAAAATAATTATTAATTGTTTATATACAGGATGTTACAAATAAAGTGAACCAGTTCCATAACTTTATAATGACTAAAGGTAGGAGAATTGGACTAATTATAGCCAAACAACATGCAAAGGAACTATACATGTCTAAAAACTGGTGAATTTATATGTCAGAGACCTCCATATTATGGGGTCCTATAAAAAATTTCTCACCAGAGTTCAATGGTATATGGGGTAAAAAATAGTGTCTTTATAAAGTGTCTGAAAACCTAACATTTACCCTGAGATAATTTTTTTATAACTTGTATTGCTGTCAAATAAAGTTACATAAACATGTAATTTGAAAAAGGCAGGCAAGCATATAACAGATACAACTGCCATTAGCATGTGTTTATAAGCTGTGCGCTGTTAAAGCTGACCATACTGACCACAACACATGCACATGGCTACAACTGGCTACAGTTTACCCTACTGTAGACAACTTGTAATTCAGCTTCATAAGTCTACTTGCATACATCAAATTCTTCAAGAGTGATTTGGGAACATATTTGCCACAGGTTCATAAATAATACGTTTAATTAAACAATAGCATTTTTATTCAAGGGTTTGGCCAGGGAGAGATTATCTGTAAAACTGTTTTGAACTACAAAAAGCTGTTTGAGAAATTCATTAGCCTATAGATCACAACTTCACATATAAGACGAGGGGTGAGTTTTTGAGCCTTTGTTTAATAATAGTTGCATCTTATATGCTGTAAAATATGGTAATAGTAAAATTAATAAAATGGGATAGCTCAATAATGGCTCTATAGAAGACTGTTGATAACTGTTATTATGTAAAAACTTAGTAAATTCTGGAGTTAATACTCTCTGAAGTAGATTTTGGGTAATTGATTTTTACAGATAACTGATTTTCAGATAATCAACACTCTGCTGTAATTAATTATAAAAGCACAAAAAACAGAATATAATAAAGCCTTAAAACTATATTTAAATATAATAAAACACTATAATATAATATTATTTGCAGAATATAATAAAACATTAAACTATATTTTGATGCAAAACAATTTCTGCTAAGAATACCAATAATGGTGAACTCATGGAAACAAATCTTTTACTTGTAAGTGGCATATTATTTTGTGAAACAATATCTTTATATTACTAAAAGCTAGGCCAACTTAGAGATAACAGTGGATTTAATCAAGTGATATGAGTTATACCAGTGGTTCACAACCTTTTTTTACCCATAGACACCTTGATGTTTTTTTGTGGACCCCATGGATGTTGCACAGAAAAAAAAACCTTATATTTTTCACTAATAAAAAAAGAAAGGAATTGTATCAAAAATAAAAGAAATAGTAAATGATTATGCTTTATTTTGAAGGAAAGCCAATTTATTGCAAAATAAACATATTAAACAATTAAGTTCTATAGATCATCTATATACGATAGTACAAAATTAAAAAGAAACCATTTTAAGATAGGCCTAAGTGAGTAATGGAGAAAGAAAATGCAGATTTATTCAATGTGCCTCCCTCCCTAATCTTCAAGATCAGGAACAAACTGACACAAAACGTTCAGAAATGTCACTGTCAAGTGACATGACGCTGATGGTGTAAGATTCCTCTGACAAACCTGGGCTTTATAATCTCTCTTTGACCTTTGTCAATGAGATATACATATTCAATATTTTAAATAATTTATATTTTAACCCTTATGCAAGAAATGAGTAATAAAGAAATTGACAATACAGGGTGACAATAATTAACCCATACAAAGTTTGTAGCAATGCTGCACCTGAACTTTTTTACTGTCACCAATTTACATAATATTGTTTAATTCTCCATGATTTCCTGCTCGTGTAGATATACTTTCAATGTAATAAGGGTTAGTTCTTTATTTTTTTAATGGTGTCGAACAAATGTTGTGCAATTTTGGAGCTATTCCGGCAAGGAAAGCATCAATGTGAAATTGTTCGTCTGCTCAGTGTTCCAAAAATGACAGTCTCAGATGCAGTTCGGCGATTCAAGGAGCTTGGCCACAATGGTGACCGTCCCGGACGTGGAAGAAAGCGCACTGTCAACACGTCTAGGAACCGCAAGATCATCACAAAGCGAGTTGACTGACATGCGAAGGTCTCCATGAGAAAAATTGCTCGTGAGATCAGAATCAATCGCGAATCGGTGCGGTTAATGGCGAAAAAGGAACTCGTACTCAAGCCCTACAAGTTCCAAAAGATTCAGCTCCTCACCGATGAAAACAAGTGCGTGAGACTCCAAAGATCCCATTAACTCAAGCGTCGGGCCGCAGGTCGACAATGGCAGTGCATTCTCTTCACAGACGAGAAGCTTTTCTCCGTACAACCATCAAAACGACAGGAACTGGTCCGCGGGGCTCCTGGACGCTCAGCCGTCATCGAACATCACAAAATCCAATGTCAGTCATGGTTTGGGGCAGAATTTGTGCGAGCGGCAAGACACCCCTTGTTTTCGTTGATCAAGGGGCCAAAATCAATCAAGATGTGTACCACCGTGACATTCTCGAGGCTGTGGTACTTCTGTGGGCTCAGCAGCATTTTGGTAGTGTGAAATGGACGTTTCAGCAGGACTCGGCGCCAACACACAGGGCGAAGAAGACTCAGGAGTGTGCAAGGCTCATTTTCCCGATTTCATCTCGTCTGCGGAATGGCCACCGTACTCGCCGAATCTGAACCCAATGGACTACAGTGTGTGGTCCATTTTGGAGGCCAGGGTCTGTTCTAAGCGCCATGAAAGTTTGGAGTCGCTGAAGCAATCCTTGCGCTGGGAGTGAGACAAACTGTCTCCAGAAGAGCGCGGCCCATCGCTGAGAATTTCAAAACGCGTTTGGGAGTCTGCATCAAAGCAAAAGTAGGCCACTTTAAAACTGGCTGAATATCCGATTAACACCGTGAACCCCAATTCAGTATTTTTTTTCCATGGACCCCTAGTAATGTTACATGGACCCCAGTTGAGTACCACTGAGTTATACAAAAGTTCTAACAATGATAATCCATTTAAATCAGTCAATCTATTAACAAGTGTTAAGTTCGTGGTTTTCATCACTTTAATTATAAAAAAAAATTCACATTAACTTTGTTTCAGTCTAGAAAGATATATTTATATAAAATATATAAACATGTATATATATATATACACATGAGAATCTGAATATGGATGTTGATATTTTATAAGATTTTAAAGATTAATATAATATTTGTATATTAAATTCAAAGCTTTTTCCTTTTTTGTAAAGGTTAAAAATTGAAGAGAACAAGGAACAGACGTTTCCTTTTTGATTATTAGTTCTTGAGAGCGATCGTTATCTCTTCCTCATCTTGACAACCCATCAGATGGTCAAATTACTTAATTCTCATTGGAAGAGAATGTTTGTATAAAAGGAGTTTACGCGCCAAACTCAGTGCAGATTAAACATACAATCATCAGACATATTTTGTGTCTGGTCTTCTCTAACTTCTGCCTTTGCAAGTTTGGGAAATGAAATATTTAAAGAGGTATTATTAAATATTATTGTAAACTTTCTCTCAATATATAATAATAGCATTATAGTTAGATAAGTTAATGTCCTCTAGGTTACTTTGTATATATCCGTTTGTATTTTAAATTTTATTTGGTTTATTAAATATACTTTTATAAGTTAAAATGAAAGTGATTTCTTATTATTTTAAACAACAGATTCCTATTGACTTACTCACAACCTCCCCACTCAATAATTAACCTTCCTATAGCCATCCGTTGACCAAGTGAGCGGTTTTCAGTGACCGTTACCGAATAAGTGGTATATGATTAATATCATATATCCCCAGTTTCTCACATATACTGTATTAATTCATTTTGCACCAGGAGCAGATTCAAGGGACCTACAAGATCTTATGTTCTTCCCACTGACACAAAAAAAATTCAAATTTATTTGTTTGAAGTTCAAAAAATTGTTTTTAAAAACATTTAGGCCTATGCTATTCTGGTATGGTTTATCAGACCATCCACAGTACAATCATTGTGCCTTTGTTATTAAGAAGTATTTATTAATTTAAATAGTTATAATTTTGAATTAGCCTCCCTTTGAGTTCTGGATCCACTAATGTTTTTCACCTATACCCAGTGGTGATATTCAAAATATTTAACAAGGGGTTCGCTAGCAGAAAATTTTTCCCTGACAATCACCGACAAACGAAATGGAAGTTTTGGCTAGAAATAAATACAATACCTTTTCTTGCAACCATATATCTAACAATCAGTGGCATATTTAGAACGCAACGAGCCATGGGAGAAGGCCAGGTAACAATAGTATTTTAGAGCTGTCGACCCTTTTTTATTTTTTTTTCAAGGCAGAGAAATTCTTTACCGCAATATGGCGCTTCTAGGAATAAGCACATGTCATCATCTCTCGAGATATATTATACTTTTTCTTTCGCTGTCCATAGCCCAACACTTGTTTCACAGCCATCTTGTATTGTCTCGCGCGCGTGGCATTCTGGGATCTCTCTTATGACTGGATCTACTTTCAAGAACACTCTTGAATCAATCGCGATTAAACCTCGATTGAAACGGTCGAGAGAGATCGCATCAAGACATACTCCCTGACCTTGCTCACAATCTAGATTGAAATGCTCGGTGCAAACGGGGTATAAGGCCCTAGTTTAGTAGTATTACAGAGTATAATACGTATATTTTAATATATTTTTTTAAAAAAAACAAAACCCACTGAGAAATGTTCCGTGTGTTTAACAAGGTTCGGAAAACTGAAAATTTTAACAACGGGTTCGGCCAAACCTGTGCGAACCCGCCGAATATCACCACTGCCTATACCTATATATTTATCTAATCTACAACAATTCTGGACAGACATACAACTTGGTGCACAATGAATCTTTTAGATTGAAGTGCATTTAGCCCACTGGTCTACTTGACATATAGCTTGCTCAAAATCTTTAATAATTATTATTTACAGTTGTACTACTCATTATTTAGCTTTGATTTTGTCTATTTTTTCTATACAATGATAAATAATGTAATTTATATTTGATCTATCTTACGGTGTATCACATATTCTTCTAATAATACAATACTGTGTAAAATCATTCATTTTACATTCAAACTTATCTTACATATTTAATTTCAAATTTATTATTAACATCTGTAGTCATAACATAAATAGTAATCAAAAGTTTAAAAGTAATAAATATATTATAATTTTAATATATTAATTTCTTAATTCTAACAATTTCCCTAAAGTGATATTTATTGTTATAAAATTAATTCCCATATTCCATTCTCATAAAAGCATCATTCATTGAAGAAGTGACAAACTACAATAAATATTAAAACTTTTATGAAACTTACTGATGCACAATGTTGAATGCAACAATGAAATTTCATTGTTGATTAAACATTTTGCATTAAATATTTTTCTTCTCTTCCTTAGATGATATTATATGTCATCTAAGTGTGAAAAAGGTGTAAATTTTCTGACATTATATGCCATAGTAAATTCACACCTTTTTCACACTTTCCAGCAGTAACTGTTTAATAAACAAATGTTTTTGACCACATTTGAGGGTCTGCATCAGGTTAAGATTATTCCTAATGGGAAAATAATTTTTTCTCATATGCTCTTCTACAAGAGCTATATTAGCTTAAGAACATCACTAATCATAAACTTATTCATTGAGAAAATTTATTAGAGAATATGAAACTAGAAACAAAATTAAATGAAATTACTTGTATTACTAAAACGAATTTCTATTTTATAGTTTTCTACCCAGAATTTCTAAGGATCTACATGATGCAAGACTTTATACCTAAATTAACAAGCTAAAATCACCTTTTTTACATGAAAATAATTACAAAAAAATTAACAGTTTAATAATTCAAGCATTTTCATTATAGGAAAACATCAACTAAAATTAATTACAAAATTTCCAATTTTAGTATACTAAATGAAATAATTTAAAAATTATGAATGTTATGGAATGTTGAAACATTTTGGAATAAATATAATGAAACAAAAATGAAATAATTAAAATTAAAAAAAATGAATAGGCCTATATAAAATAGAATATAAGATTATATTTTTATTTTATAGTTTTTAAACACAATTACAAAACCATTCAAATAAATATGTATGAAAAATAGACTTAACATTACTTTTTTTTTTTACAATTTAAAACATTTTTCTAAGTATTTTATTACAGCATGCTATAATTCAGTTCAAAAGAATTATATCAAAATTTATCAGGCAACAAAACCTTTAAACAATTTATGTTATACCCCTTATGTAACTTCTGTAGCAAATTGACTAAGATTAAATTTTTAAAATAGATATTAGTTCATCTTTACATGCACATTTTCATAACTCAGTTTAATCAATAGTTATAGAAAATATTATTATGATAATGCAAACAAGCACTTGCAATAAAATATTATGATAGATTATTTTAAAAAAATAGCACTATCTGTGCAGTGAATCTTTTCTGCACATGTATAATTCATGTGAGAAATATCACTCCTCCATCAATTATAGATGTGAGTGTGAAATTCAAATGTTTTATATTTGAATTGTCTATTATAAAAACTTTATAAGCTCACTTATGACAAAATATATTATAAGGAAGAATTTCTTCCTTATTGAATTGTCTAATTCCCTCTTTTTTTTTTTTTTTAAAGTCCCATAAATGGACATTTTCAAATTCCCATAAAATCCCATAAAGCATCTTCAAATTCTAAAAATTCTTTGAATTAATTGGATTAAAATTATTGTAAAATGTTGTATTTATTAATTTAATAATGTAAAATTAAAACTTTTTTTAAAAAATTGTGTAAATATAATGTTTAATTAAATATAAAGGAGATAGTTTCTTGTGAGTAGTCAACTTTCTGCATATGGAACATACACAAAGATTTTGTTATATCAAGTTTGGTTCAACCATAGATAAAACAGTAAAAACTAATGCTAAACTTTTAAGAAAGTATGTACAGAAGATTGATCCTAGATATTTAAAACATGGAAAAATTCATTATTGTAATGTTTGCCACAAATTGTGCCATGGTAAAAAATGAATTCAAAGTGTTGAAATATCCTTAAATAAGCAGAACATGAGGCATCAAGACAAGGTAAAACAGCAAATGATCACAGTAAAGTTTAGTTGCACTGAAACTAACTTTAGTACATTCTTGATATCAATTGGGAATGAAACAATACTATCAACTTATTAACTAAGTATAGATTTAGTATCAAAGAGCATTTAATCATTTCTCAGCATTTGTACAGGGCTAAATACTAAAATTTGCACCTTCCTCTCACTCTCTAGCATTCACTGATTAAAAATGAATATTTTCAACTACCTTCAGTGGCCTACCTCAGGTTAAGCAGATTCTATATGAAATTTTATATCGAACCTGCTTTAGATATCTGCTTAACCTGATGCAAGCCAATGAAGGTAGTCAAAAATGTTCATTTTTAATCAGTGAATGCTGGAAAGTGAGAGGAAGGTGTGAATTTTAGTACAGTGAAACCTCGCTTAACAAGTATCTCTCACAATGAGTAATTTGCATAACAAGCAAAACAAATTGCAAAAAAATGACTCGCTTAACGAGCGACGTTTCGCATAATGAGTGACGAGAAAAGGGAAAGTCCTGAATTGTGCGCATGCTAATCAGTCTCTGTTTAGCACTCATTCCGCTAACATCTTAGTGTCACTTGTGATCACACAATTTTCCAAACTTGTGTTTAGACATATTACATATAAACATCAACAACTATAGCCCGTTATATAATAAACACGCCAAACAATATGCCAAATTCTTGGGCTATGTAAAGGCTATAATTAAATATTAGAAATTAAATAATTTGACTAGAAGAAGAAGTTATGCTGCCATCTTGTATTAAATTTAATGACCAATTCCAAATTAAATTTTGATATTTTTTTGTTTTTCTGCAAATTGCATTTGCATTCCAGGTTGATTCATTCCGTGCTAGATGAAAATATGATGATGATTCACGTTTCTTAATGTATATTGTATAATTTTCTTTGAATAAACATTATATATAAAATATTTGAGAATTTTTTTCGGCATGGAACGCATTATCGTATTTTACATTAATTTATATGGGAAAAATTGTTTCACTTAATGAGTGTTTCGCATTATGACTATATTTTCAAGGAAATATGTGATAAAATGTTCTTTGGTTACTCTAGTTATATACCTATATTGAACATTCAATCTTCCAGTCATTTCTAGGAAAAAAACAAAATGTCTAAATTTCATTTTTACAACCTGATATACAGAAATAAATTCAATAATGATTGATTAGATAGCATAGAATGATATAAAAATTTTATTAAATATATAATTTTATTCATAATTGACTTGATTGCACACCTCCTACATGAAACATTATTCCAATGCATGTTTGTGACATCACAATTTTCAAATCCCTTGTATCACCTATTGTCACATTGTATTCTAATATCAAAGAAGTACATATGCATTTCAATCTAATAGTTTTATTGTATATTATTGATGTTTTAACATGCCTAATGCATATTTCAGGCATTTTAACATACTGTGCATATAGCAGTACATTTATTGTAACTTTAAATGAATATAAAGCAGGCCCTTACATATAATAATAAAATATTTTATTTATAATTATTTGTAATCAGTTTATATAAATTTAGTAGTTTACAATTTTATTGTGTTAATAATAACTATAATTTAAATATATTCTTATTAAATTAATTATATTTCCTTTAAAATAAACATAATTTCAAATATACAGTATTATTATTATATTGATTTACAATAAAATTATGATAAAATAAACTTGTTAAAAAATAATCATAATCAAAATTTTAATGATTTTCTAATGACATATACCTGTGTTTCAATTTAAAATCCTGAATAATAAAATGCCTTTTAAAATTAGTTGTAATTACAAATCAAATGAATAATGTTAGTTATAATTGATTTTAAAAATTTATAACATATACAAATGTAAATTAAATTCTTTTTCAAAAATTATGCTATATTTGATAAATCTAATTGCAGAAATTAAAAATAAAATTATATTTCTAGATTAAATTAAATTTTGTTAAAAATTTATCAATTAATATTTGTGTTTTTATAATTAAAAATTATTTAATATTTCTATAATTATTCCTCACAAAAGTCATAAAATAAATTTTGTCTTAATAGCATGCATTAAATAACTTACAAACCTAAATAATCAAGTTTCATTATACAATGAGCTTTTTGTCCTTACTAATTTATGCAGTTACTGAAATTTATAAAAGTAAATTTTTTATAGAAAATATATTTTATTTTTGTAATAAAGTTGTTTTTCAGTTCTTTAGACTCGAGTACTTTTTAATGAAAATCATCAGATACAAAAAAAAATAAATACAAGTCTTTAATTAAATTTCTATCTAATAATTCTGTTAATTTTATCTCATAAAATACATGTGCAATGAATTTTTATAAATTAAAATATTTTAATTATGCTATGAATGAAAGTTATTTCACAATCATCAAATATATTTTAAATTCACAAGAAAATATAACATGATTAACATAATTAACACAATCAACATAAGAGAAATATCCATTGAAAGTATTACGGACCACATATCAATGCTAGAATAATTCTGATGTTTATTTATTGTATGCAATACTTATAGCAGGGGTGTCCAACCCGTGCCCGCAGGCTGCATGTGGCCCAATAAACGTGCAAACAAAACGAAATTTTTAATATTTTATTTACTTATTTATTTATTTCAATGGCATAAACTCAAAAAGGAAGTTTCACAAACCTGTAAACATTTATACATACAGATAGGTCTCCTGCAACATGGTAGATATGTTCCTTGAAAATACCGCATTGTGGGAAATCATGTTATAGGAGACACCAACTTAATACAGAAACTGAGATTCAGTTATAAAAAGAGAAAAACTGCCTTTTATGGTGTAACATTTTCATCATTTTTTAAATTTATGTACATAAAAAGCTTAAATAAAATTCATCATCATATAAAAACTAAAAAGATTATGATTTCAAGTCAAAATCAAAAAGAAACAATGTTATGCTCACAAATTCAGTCTTCATTGTCACTTATTATAGTTGTTCAAGAATGTTTGACTGGCCTTATTTCAAGATCTGAGCTCGTTTCATCAAGTTCCACTGCACTTATGTGATCCGTTGCGATTTTTCTGTTATGTGAAAGATAATTCGTTCAAAAAAATACACTTACGTAAAACCAGATAACCGGAGTGGTTAGTATTCGGGTCGCAAACGTTTTCGTAGCCTCTTCTAGGCTCTTCTTCAGGCTTAGTAGTAATAAATTCGAATAAAATTTAGAGTAATAAAGAGTAATAAATTCGTTTAAAAAATATGTTGGAACGTTTTCACGTGACGGAATTCGAAACTCGGTTCTTTCAAAAAGGAATATATTCGAATTTATTACTACTAAGCCTGAAGAAGAGCCTAGAAGAGGCTACGAAAACGTTTGCGACCCGAATACTAACCACTCCGGTTATCTGGTTTTACGTAAGTGTATTTTTTGATTGAATCACCAATGTGTAAGGAAGATAATTCGTTTCTAAATACCCTAAACCGCATTGTAAAAGTACCGCGTTGTAAGAAAATTGCCACATTTTTCCAACCGCGTTGGAGCGAAAATACGTTGTAAAGGTACTGCATTGTAGGAGGCCTACCTGTATTTTATTTTTGAGTGGAAAGGAAATATTTTCAAATACTTAGAAATGTGTGAATGAGAAAGGAATACTAAATAAAGCTGAAGTTGTGACTCAAAGGAATAATTATAGACCCAAATTCAAGAAAAAAGAGAGAAAGGCCAAAAGATAAAAAGTAGTGAGAAAGGTTAAATAGACCTTCTGTTATGCAAATATTGACCCTTAATTTTCCAACCTTCCTCACTTCTTTATCTTTTTTCCTTTCTCTCCTTTCACTGCATTTGGGTCCATAATCCTTTGAGTCCCAACTCCAGCTTTATTTAGTATTCTTTCAAGTGTTACAAGGTTTGGCTACTTTGCACCAAATTTGGCTACCTTCTTTTAATTTGGCGTAAAAAATATCATTTGATACTTTTTGGACTACATATTATTTGTGAGAAACCATGGGCCAGGGTTAATCCCTACTGACAACTTACTCAGCAACAGTCTGCAAGGACCATTCACGTTGTTGTTTTGGATGGCTCTTTATCGAGTAGTGAAAGAGGTGAGCAAGTCGACAGTTGGTTTGGAGTGACAGGAGACAGGTTTAACAAAATAACTAAGCATTTATTAACTAACTAAATCTAGATTACAGGAGGCTATATAAATCCTAAGGTTAAATGTGATTATGAGCTATACTATTTACACAAAACTGGCAACTAATCTCAAAACTATGTCGCGTGCCTAATCTGCATATGAGAGAGAGAGTTTACAAAGTTTAGCCCTGAAATACCTCTAAGGACAGATATGGAGAGCAGTATGCGACAATCGTGTGTGCATGGAAACAATAGGAGTCCAACCGGTGTCTTCTCCCTTTAGCTGGATTGGTTCACTGTATGGAGATCCGGGAGCAGAGGTGATCCTATCACCAATTATAACTTCCTATGACAATCGCCCCGAGCTTCCAGTAGCTCACACTTTTAAACTATTGTCCTGGGAAAGGGGTCACGTGATTGTCAAATGTTGAGGATAACTAAGCATTTTTGACAGCTAAGTGTCAACTTTCCCACTGACTTGTTATTACAACCAGTGACCTCTGGTCTGATTCTCCTCGTTTTTATCTATCTAGGATATTTATATTTTGAACAAAACAATTAACATTAATTTTAATTTCAATTAACATCAATTTTAAAATCCCTTTAAAATCTGCAGGCTCACATATTTACAAATATATTAGTTGAATAAAAATTACACTTTAAAATGGTGTTTTGTCGTTTTTTATTAATTAGAGACTCAAATAAAACAAATATTTGTGTTTTTCAAATAAATTTTCATTTGTCTCCTTTATAATAAATGAATTTATCTATTTCTAAGTAAAAATTGAAAGTGTCTGTAGAAGTAATTTTTTTAAATATCTTTTTTTATGATAAAGTTTTAATACTTATTACTAAAATCAAGACATGTTAATCCTTAAATATACTTGTATATTTAAAAATTGGGCCACAAGTATATATAATATACTTGTGGTCCAAAACTCCTTGACTTCTTCCAATGTGGCCCAGAGAAAGAAAAAGGTTGGACACTCCTGCTTATAGCTACAGTAGAGAGTCGTTAATTGGAATCGCCGGTAATCGGCACGATTTTCAGTCGGACTGTGTCGTGCTGAATCGAACGTTTTTGATACTAAATTTACTTCTAAAGTATAATTTTCATGTTTTTATATTCTTCAATATATTTATTTTGTTTGTACAAAATGCAGAAATAATTTTTAATGATACAATAGCCTCGATTATTATTATAAAAATTTTCGTTAGGCTTAAAATCGACGAAAATTCAACACGAAGCGACATGCAATGGAGAAAAATTTGAACATCGGACAGGTTAATGTATTTTTTCGTATATAATGGGTAATCGGAACAAATGACTAATCGGAACAACCCCAGTCTTCAATTGATTCCGATTTTCGACTCTCTACTGTAATTCCTAAAAGTACATTCAGGCTATTAAACAAGTTTCAAATAACCTCAAGATAGTATTAAACTACTGAAGTTAATGAAATGGAAATGACATTTTATCATAAAATTTTCATTTTCAGAAATCAGTTACGAATATTCCTAATTATAATAATATATAGATAAGAATGTTAGATGATAATTATAAATCATCTGTTGTTTTATGAGACAGACTATCTTTGTTGAAAACACAATTCATTGCCATTGTTTTGTAATTTGCAATGGATTTCCAGTTGATATTCCTAAATTCCTGAGATTTTCCTTTATTCTGTCATTCATCATTTTCATGAACAGTTATTAGAATCTCTTCAATGTCATTTTTCACTTATATATACACTGTAAGAATATTTTTGGTGCAACATTTGCTCATTAGTGTGCCAACAAAAATCATTACTGTTGCTAACTCAAAAACCATTGAGAACCATTACCTTACACTACAGAATTTGTAATGAGAATTTTCATATAGAAAGTTATATAAAACAGAAAAGTTACTGAAAATTAAGGTAAATGTTTATGCAAAAATATCTTAAATTATCTGTACCTGCAAAGGTTTTTGCTTACAAATTTCTTAATAACTACAAGTTCAAGTTTTTCTACATGTAACAAAAAAACAAAAAATCCTCTAAGATAGCTGTACTTTGGATTGTAATTTCTATGTTGCAAATTATTTCTTTCAGAAAGGAACATCAATACATACCAATGATTGCTTTGCCAAACCATCTTTATTTAGTAAAAATATAATGAGGAACACAAAAAAGATTTTGTCTTCACAATCTGCTATTTCACAGTCACCACTGACAGCCAAAAAACAAATCTAAATTTACAGAGAGAATCTTTTATTTGAGGCTACACCTCTGTAAAGAAAAAAAAATGTAAATTGATTCATGGTTACTGTCGGCCATTTTAAATGATCATCATTACTTATTCAATCCATAGATACATCTCACAAACTTTCTACTCTTCTTCAGTGTGACAACTGTACTACCTTATTTTTCTATTTGTCAAAAAAATTTTAAAGAGTAGAAACTTGATTATCCAAAATGTGTAGAGTTGTAGTACATATCACAGAGTATAATATACAGACATCAAACTCTCCATGTAACTAGAAATGATATCAATTGTGGCATCACAAAACTAGACTATATATATATATATACTAGCAAGTAGGCCCGGCATTGCTCAGGCAAAAGTAACGATAGCGAAGATTAAGATTATTACATTATAGTCACAAAAAAAAAGAGTAATTTTAACAACAAACTAAGTTTTTCTAAAGAAAGGTCAAATTTGAAAATCGAATGTTCTAATATTGTTCGATTTTCACGACATGTTCTGATTATATCCTTCAATTTTCATCAAATATCATAAAGAAGAAAGGTCGAGAAAAACCAAACTAATCTGTTTAAACTTAAAAATCGAATATGTTCCAACATATTACTCTTTTTCTTTTTTCTTTTTTTTTCCAGCGCCCGTAAATCTTGCACGTCGCTTTCTCTTGTTCTCCATCGTTACTTAACACTTCCATTGTTACTTAACACTTTAGAACTTATATCTGGTACCCTAACTGTGCACCAAATTTCAACTTTCAACTCCTAACCGTTTTAGCGAATATTAAAATTATTACATTATAGTCAACCTTACCTGTTTTTGCAGAATGCAAGAATTGGGTCCTCCCTGTTTCCAGACTAATTACAATATTTTTAGATAGGTCTAAAAATATGTTCGATTTCCAGCAAAAACGAAAAAAACTGCATCTGCGTCTTGCACTTCGCTTTCTCTTAACACTTCCATTGTTACTTGACACTTCCATCGTTGATGGAAGTGTTAAGACTTAATCCTGTCCCTCTCTCCCGTGGGGAGGAATTTCGAAAAATCCCTTCTTAGTGTGCGTTCTCGTGACGTACCCTATGTATCAAATTTCAACTTTCAACTCCTAACCATTTGTGCTCTTAACATTTCCATTGTTATGTAACACTTCCATTGTTGACACTTCCATTGTTACTTAACATTTCCATTGTTGATGGAAGTGTTAAGACTTAATCCCGTCCCTCCCCCCATGGAGAGGAATTTCAAAAAATCCCTTCTTAGTGTGCGTTTTCGTGACGTACCCTTACTGTGTACCAAATTTCAACTTTCAACTCCTAACTGTTTGGGCTCTGCACTGATTATTATTATTATTATTATTATTATCAACGTGTCTCGATTATATATATAGTATATATCATATATATATAACATTATATTAGATTTTGAGTAAATTAATTTAATTTCAAATACAGTGATTACATTATAGTATTTATAGTTAATGAAACATTAAATGCACAGTGTTTGATGTACTCAAAACCAAAAACAAGTTTCTAGATTATCTGAAATTTCCTTTATCTGAAAGACATCTAGTTTCACCAAGTTCAGATAATTGAGTTTTCACTATAATTCATATTAGTTCTTTACTTATATTTACTTACATTATTAATTAGTTTTTCATTGATATAAATATAAGTAAATTTAATTAAACATCACTAAGTCCGATATGTATATAAAAACATAACCAAACGATTGCTTTAAATAGCCCAATTATTTAAGGTGATCATTTGGTTATGTTTTTATTTACAATTTTTTTTTTTTTTTATTTCTTAACTACATTCATGAAGATATGTACAGTACATTAGAAAATTTAAAGCATGTATACATATCAAAAAACAGCAATAACTTATGTAATAATACTGGCATAGAAATTAACAATCACTGGAAAAAATTCTGTAAACAAGACATCTCTGTATAAAAAAGCAGTAGTATCTAAGGGGAAGAGGGAGAAAATAAAAATAAACACAAGTTTGACAGAAAATAAGATAAGTGGGAAAATTTAGTCAACTCAAAGATTATGAAATAAGAGATTCAAATGTGTTATTCCTTTAGATTAACAATCCAGAAGAAAGAGTAAATGAATTTTTTTAAACAACTAAATTTTTTATACAAATTTATCACCATTTTATGCAGGGATGTCATGTTGATAAATAACAAAAAAAAAATGTAAGAAAAGAACTAAATTTTGTTAAATGAGTTATAAAATTGTATTGATAAATAAAAATATAATGTATTCCAAGTGCTATACTAAAGAAGGGAAGAAAGTTCCCAAAATGAGTCTATGGCATTGATGAAATAAAGATAGTCTGACAAAGCATCAATAATTTGTTTAGTAATTTTGAATTATTATTCTTGATATGGTGGAGACAGCCATGTTTACATGATGTTGACAAAGCAAATTAATTTGCTGTTTATATCCTGCTATTTACGATACAATTTCTATATTAGTTATATCTATAATATAGATAAGTGAATCTATAGTTTAGATTCACTTATCTATATTATTTATTTATATATATTTAATATATATATATATATATTTATATATTATTTATTTATATATCTATATAAATTTTCTGAAAGGAATAACATATTTGGATTGATGTTCCTTTCCCAAAGAAATAGTTCAAAACAAAAAAGTTTTTATAAACAAAAAATTACCTAGAAAAACTTTCAAGCCATTTGAACTTAGAAGCAAATCTAATATCATCTTTACATTGTTCAACTCAAGAAACTAGACTACCTTACGATTCTGCTTAAATATAACATCTACAAAAAAATCAAATTTGAATCTAAATAAATAAATAAAATAATTTTACAATAGTTTCAAATGCTCTCTCTCAAATTCATAATGAATAAATGTTCAAGATTTACATGTATCTCACATTATCAAATCTAAGTTGTGACATTCAAGGCCAGCTTAATGGATGAAATGATGAGACAATTGCCTCAATAGTAAAACCGATGTTTCTGCATGCCATATCAGAAATCCTGATGTCAGCAAGCACCTGGCGCAGTGGTTAATGAGTGGTTAGTAAGGCACCAAGGCAACAGTAAAATAAGTGGTCAAAAATGTTCAAAAGGAAAGAAAAATAAATAAATAAAATAATAAGTCTATTATAATAAATGTACATTATTAAAATTGTTTATACAGTAGAGCATCGACTATCCGACTCAATTGGGGACTGGGGTTGGTCGGATAACTGAAAAGTCGGATAACCGAAAAGTATGAAAAAATACATTATTAGTATAGTGTATTAGGCCTGGTTTAAATATTAGCCTCTCTTTCATGGTCAAGCCAGTGCTGCCAGCTAAAACATGCAAAAATTTAACAAAAATAATATTAAAGTAACCAAGACAACCAAATATTGTAGCGTCACATCACTAGCGGACATTTGAATTTGCCGACTAGAACACGGTCGGTTAACCAATAAGTCAGTTAATCGGGGGTCGGATAATCGATGCTCTACTGTACTCATAAATTGTTCATACATGAGTGCCAGTTCTAGAATTATTCTCTATTGGCAAACATTCTGGAAGTAAGGGTATTATGGTTTCACTTCATGTGCAAGCTATAATGAAGTCAGCACAGATGATATTGTCAAATTCCTCAAACTGTTTTTGAGTACTATTATCAATTGATCACCCAGTATAAGTCTCTCTCTAGTTAACCAAACCACAGAGAAAATAGAGATATCTATATAAACTTTAAATATAACCAAAAAAAATAGTTATTCACAATATTGACCATAATGGCAAATCAAAATGACAAAAAAAATTTTCCTGAAACCACTAGAAGTGCATATATATACACACACACACACATTTATGAAGAAAATGCCATAAGTTCCAACCTACTTAGCTTGACTGAAAAACATGTCAAGACAAGTATATAAGAGATTAATGTCTTATTAGTGTTTGATGCAAATTTATTGGCTATAGCACTAAAAGGTGATTTCTAGCAGATTTCTGTATACAACATGGCAGCAAATTTTGAAATAATGTATCGGACAGTCATCAAGTTTCTTACAAAGAAGGCCACTCGTGGAAATCAAGCAATGCCTAAATCGTGCATATGGAAAAGCTTTGGCATCATATAACATCATCAAAAAATGGGCTAAACATTTTCAATTAGGATAAGAATTCTTTAAAGATGACATGAGATCTGGTTGTTCAGTAAATGTGGAAAATATTGGTATGATGGATGAGCTGGTTCTTTCAGATTGCTGGTTGAAAGTAAAAGAAATAGCATCAGTAACCAACCTATTGGATATGAGTGTTTGGCATATACTTCATAACCATCTAGGCATGAGCAAAGTCAGTGCAAGATGGGTTTCCAAATGTCTTTGTTATCTAGTGGCAGCAGCATGTAGAAAGTGTGTGGTGAACTTTGGACCTTTATGAAGCAGGTGGAGCTGATTTTTTTTAAATTTATTGTTACGGGGAGTGAAACAATAGTCCTTTATTATGACTCCTTTTCCAAAATTGAATCAATGAAATGACAAAGACCACGGGACAAAGACCACTTTTTTAATTTTTAAACAATTTGATGTGAAAACTATGGAAAACTCAATGACTACCTGGTAAAATTTGGTTTAACCAACACAGTATTATGCTAATAAGTAAGACAAAACCTGTCACACTTCGTTTCTAGCAGTTTGGACAGGTTTTGTCTTACTTATTTTAAGTAGTTCTGGCTTTGAGTGCATAGAGCAGTATTATGCACTTGAAACAATAACTATTTTGAATCAGTCCCACACAATCTATAATTGTCCCATATATTCTTATGAAAGACTAATTTTGCAGTTGAAACTGGACATACTAGAGATTGTTTGGCCCTGCCATCTATCAAACTTAATAGAAAACAAAACCCTCCCCATATTTCTGAAATTTATTGTCTCCATCTTCAAGAAAAAGAATTTCAATATGAAAATAATCACTAATTTATAACTTAAGTTGTATTTATACTTTTAACATCTGTTCCTGCAACCATATATCAGTTTTAAGTATTGTTCTTACTAAGAGTAATGCACTTTTATCAACATCTATCTATCTAGTGTGAAAACTAAATTATATTTTAATTTTTGTATTACATTTTAATATGTCTATAAAAAAAATTGTATTCCTTTTTATTCACCTTTTATCAATATATTTCTAAATGAGGATGATCTTTATGTCTAAACCTTCTAAATGATATTATATTCATCACTTCTTAATGGCAAATGATTAAGCCTACATACCATAATTTCCTGCCTGTAATCCACTGCAGAATATAATCTTCGAGGCTAATATTCAGTTGGTCAAAAAAGTTTATCATCATATAACTTGCACAAGTTTATACTATCATTCATTTGCTTTCTTGCACATCAACAATGAAATGATGCAATTTGTAAGGATATCTTAATAATTTAAAAAACATATTCTCAAATTTAGGAAAGGAATGAAACAATTCACTTAAAACAATACAATGAAAATTCAGAATTATATAATGCAATCAAGTCCTAACTTACATCATCCAACTTTTAATTATTTTGAGTCCAAACAATCTGTTACACTCACTAATGGCTTAGTGCAAAAATTAAATGTTAACTGTAATAATGTAAAAGGTAAAAAAACAAGTTCTATAGAACAATACTCATAAGTTTATTTGTGTTTAACTACAACTTAGGTTGTTTATTGACAAAATTGAAAACAAAACTAACTTTATGTGGAGCTGTTCAGTCCAGGAAATCATTCTAATCTAAATCTAATCTAAGTTATAATAAAGTTAAAACAACAGAAAATTTAAAAAATACTCTCAATGAATTAACTTTATGTGTGTCCTGTACTCTTTCTTTTCATACACTATCAGGTAATAACAGTTTCACGTTGGAGTCGACCTTAATTTGGAGGTTTCTCATCTGCTTTAACATGCAAAACGTTATAATCTTTCCTCTGGTGATGACACAATCAATTATAAAAATGACACATTTAATAAAAATATATAACTTTTATTAATTTAAATGGGACTAAGAATTAACAATAAAATTGAGTATTGGAATATTTGTATGGAATCAATATAATTTTTGATTCCTTTCAACAATGTTACCTTCCTGGTATTTTTGTGAAACTTTATATTAATAAAATATTGTAATTAAATTGCATCACTATAAGAACTTGACAAAAATAATCATAATAATTAAAAATAAAACCAACACCTTATAAACACCCCAGCTATTCATTATTTAACGTAACCAATAATATTTTCAATCCAGTTTAATAGATAACCTTCAGTTGCATGAATAGAATGTAAAAAAGAACATATTAGAATATATAAAAAATTTTAAAATTAAAGTTTAAAACATTTGATAGAAAAAAAACATGTTACATTAACTGTTCAAACACAAGAAAATCCATAATACTACTAAAAATTAATGTTAAAATGAAGCAAAATTATCTAAAAATACATGTAGATATATCTTATTTGATAATTAAAACATTGCATGTAATATCAAGTTACATTTCATATAACAATTTCCACATAGTGGACAATAAGTCCACATCCTGGTGGCTAACACATCTGTGGTCTCTGCTTTGTCAAAGATTTCCAATTGTTTTAAGCTAACCATGCCATTCCCTGGTCTAGTGATCTCAGTATTTTCCCAAATGATTTAACATAAAGTTTCTTAGCATATGCCGACAGAGCTGGGTCATTTAGATCTTTCTCCATAGTCCATTATGGTCACATAAGGTTCTGTTCTATATATATATATATATATACATAGCCAAACAATCACCTTAAATACTCAAACTATAAATCCACTAGTTAGGTGCCATCTTAGATGGCATCTAACATCTTCCTCTTCCAGATGATTCTAAATTATTTATAAATTATTTAAATTATAATTATTAACTTAGGTAAGAGATGGCACCTAACATCTATTTATTTCTAGTAGAAAATTACTTAGTATTAATTATTAAAAATAGCAGATTTATAGCCTGAGTATTTAAGGTGATTGTTTGTGTGAGATCCCGGGAAGGTAAAAAGGAGTCATACCTCCTTTTCCGGCGACTCACTTGTCAGGGATGGCTGTTACGTCGACGGTGCGTTACGCGTTACACGAGTGAAGGAGGAGGAAGGATGGGGTCGATGATAAGGCGAAGCCGACAGTCAAGAAAGACACCATTGTATAACAAAACAAGATTTATTAAAAGCGAAACGAACAAAACTACACTTCTACCCTCATATACAAAAAGGGGGTCCAGAGAGAGAGAGTTTACAAATATTTTCATACCTCTTAACAAGTCCGAAATAGACGGAGTCCGGTGAATGTCCCGGTAGGTAAATATTCTCTCTGAAGTGACAATGATTTTCGGGATGACGGAGAGTCAGTTAATGGGATGATGGCACGTAGAACCTTAGAATTCGTAGGCTGGACAATGGCACTTAAAAACTTAAGAAGCTTAGAAACTTTCGGGTTCGGTCGACAGCGCAGTGCACTTCGTAATGGAGAGACGATCGGAGAGCCCTTTAGGGGGGGGAAGGAAGCGTCTTTTATAAGTTTTTGATGGGAAAACCTGTCACGTAATCAAAAACGGATCGCTATTAGGGCCATAGGTGTTCCCGGGATTTAAATAAACGACTAGTTCGGACGCTAACTGTAAACTATCGTGCAAGATGATCTACTTGCTTCGAGGGAATAATGGCTTGTTGACAGTTAGGGGACAATCGTTGCCATTCAAGGGTCAACAATTTCCCAGGTATGGAATGTTGTTGATTAAGTCGTTTATAACTGGAGTGAAATAATTCAGAAATTTTAGGTTCTTAACTTCCAGATTTCACATTTGGCTATGTAAGGGTGTTAAGTGATTTTCTTTCCTACCCTGTAGTTTTCTGATATATGTTGATACGGACCTCGCCTCTTCTAAAAGTGATGGTGAAACTAGAAAATGGACTTCCATTTGACTTTCTTATTATAATTGTAGCTGTAGTCCATATAGATCGTTATTAATCTTTTGGAGAAACAGTTGCACATTAGGTTGCATACAATAAGAAGACTTCGGCTATATATCTAGCATAAATGACAATTTGGTACTGAAAAACTAATAGCAACATTTTTTCTAAATGCTGAAGGGTAAGTTTACATAAAATCCCTGAATTAAGACTGCTCATGGGCACACATCTGTCTTGTATATAGACCTTTATTATGCATAAAAAACGAACAATAACAGACTAGATGTGAGAGTTCCAATATGTAATAATATTACTTATGGGCTGAGTTGATGTTGTATAAGATAAAAATCTCTAAGTTCACAGAAGCATGGTAGAAGTTTAATGATGGATAAAGTGAATGAAAATCCATAACTGTCATATACTTTCATCAACTAAAAAAATTGTGTAGGTACTCTAATAATTATAAGGAGTTGCTTACAATGAATAGATATTATAGCTCCCTGTTGTTGAAGAATCTCAAGTTGTTTTTCTATTAAGAAAGTGGGAGATGTATATTTCTCAACATATCATATGTGTGCACTCACTTTATGGGTTTTGGTAAATACAAATATCTGTGGAATTTTGGAGGATCAAATGATTAAACATTTACAAAAGACTTGTCAAAGAAGTGTTAGTTAACTTCTTTATTCTATGTTATAACGAACACAGGAATCTCATGTCTGGTACATGTGAACACTCCATGTTTGTGACATACTCATCCAACTTTTCCATATAAGTGCTTCTTTTTACTAAGAACATCATTTTGGATTTGTCAGCCTTCAAAATAACCTCATTATTTTGCTTCAATTATCTATTATTTCATGTTGCTTACCAAACTTGTAGTGTATTCCATTTGTCTTTTGTATTACATGCCTATTGAGCCATTTTCCAATGGTAAAAGTCTCTGTATCAACCAAATACTTGGTAACCTTCTCAATATTTGGTACAAAGGCTTCTGGATATATGTAAGAGTGCCAAACTGCATGGCTTGAGAAATGCATTGTGGTAGAATTAAGTTCTCATGAATCTGTAAGGAACATACTAACTAGCATATTATGTCTTCCATTTTTTGCCACTTAGTTTCACATCCATGTAAACAAAACTAGAATCTTAAAAAAAAAACTATCCTTCCAAGATACTGATCAACATTATTGAAAAAAAAAACTTGAAAACATTTATTAAAACTGAATTAAAGAAGCAATTTTGTTAGAACCAATCAAGGCGTGTTCCCTTTTGTCATGTTCCTTCAACAAAGAAGCATCCAATCACAGTTATAACAAAAAAAAATAATCACTTATTGCATTTGATCATGTAAAAAGATTCTCACTGCAGTCTAAATAAAAAGATAATGCACCTGAAATTATGCTGAGCCCTCAACAGGGATCATTAGCATGACTCTAGTGATAGCAAATCAAATAGTACAACTGCATACTTTGTAACTTAATTTGACATTTTTTGTGAAGAACCTAAATCACTAAATAATGCAATGCATATGAAAAGAATCATATATCCATTAGGTTCTGTTTATACAAATACAAATCTCAAGAAATTGAATCATCTCAAAAAAAAAATATTAAACAGCCAACCAATTTATTTTAGAACAATGCTGTCACATAATTTTTTTAATTATCAAATTATTTAATTAAAAATTTTTATAAATTCAATGATGAATAATTATATATATATATATAGTATATTTAACTTCATATTAACTTCTATACTGACAAAAAGAGGTGGCTTAAAAAATAATGAATTAACATGTCATCATTATAAATATGTTTTTCTCAATCATAAATCATTTTATCAAGAAATATACTGTTTCAATTATTGTCCATTTTGTATTTCATATGTCGAATTAAAATTCTTCATTTACCAAAGTACAATAAAGCATCATTAAAGAATTGTACTTTTGAAGGCAAATACGACTGCATTACCAATTCATTTAAATGTGATTTCAAAACATTACACGATATAAAAAGTTGTGACAAAATTTTTGTATTATCTAGATTTTATAATTTCTAAATACGCTTTTGATAATCTGACTTATTTGTTTCAAAAGAAAACAGCAGCAAACATAACTTTTAGAATTCAATTATACTTAGTTCTGTAAATAAAGCAAATAAGATTTAACTGCAATCTCCATGATAGAAATTGGCAAAATATACATATTGTAATATGTATAATCTAATTCCATAATATCATGAAACTTTCCAGTTTGCCAGATTTCTACTACTGAATTAAAGGACACTTAAAAATGATTAATGCTTTCCAACTTTCTCTCCATTCTGTCCCATCTCAAAAAAGTAAATGTGAATGATTTTTTAGTTAATAACTAAATATATTTATATTTTTAAATTTTTATTTAAAAATCATAGTTCTAATATATGGTGATATTTTGTTTTTATAGACTCCAGTTTAAGCAAAAAGGTAATGAAAAACATTGCATTCTGACTTCCATAAAAAAATGGCAAGTTATTATAAAAATATGCATAGTCTTGCCATTACTTAAGACATTATAAAGATAAAGCATATTGTATAATTCTGGCATATTTCTTTCCATTTAAAATGAAAGATCTAAATTATCTTGGATGAAAGATAAAAACGTACTGTGTATCTTAAAGAAATTAAAACTATCTTAGATATTTTAATGTCAAATATTAAAATCACAATAAATAATATACTTTTGAGCATTATGCTTTAATTTGTAAAATAAACTAAAATTTAAAATATGAAGTGGGAATTACAATTTTTTTTAAAAATTATACTAAAGAGAAAATGAAATAAAATTAGTTGTTTGTTCAATAAAGTCACATGACTATATGAAGTAACAATGAATACCTCAAGTGTAGCTGAAATGTGAACCGAATATGTAGAACCAAATATGACCCTTAAGGCATAACAAAGAAAGCAATTAATTTTACATATGATGTTTTGGCACTAACATTTTTTGAGAGTGAAAGATAAAACAAGCATAAACAAGTTTTAACAAACTGATACACACTCAAGATTTAAGAACAAGAGCAAGTAAAAATAATAACTAAGTAAATTATAATATTTATTGATAATAATTGGCAGTAGCAAATTTCATAGTTATAATCCAGTCCTTATATATCAATTCATATAATTATTAATAAATGCTTAAATTATTTTGTAATGTGGCATGTACATGTATATATTAAGTTTTAATTTTAAATTTCAATAATTTTGAAAAATATTAAAAATACAATTATTTTAAAAAATTAATTTTTCCTAATAACCAAAATAAACAATAAAGATTAAACCAGATATATAAACAACAATTATTTATTGTGACATCGTCGCAATGCCAGACTGCAATTTTTAATCATATTTTTTAATAATTTTTTAATTTAAAATATATTTCTTCTGATATAGCCTTAATCCTTCCAGTTAATTTCTTTTACATTTGTAGCCGAAAACGTTAGAACAAATGTAAAAGAAATTAACTGGAAGGATTAAGGCTATATCAGAAGAAGTACATTCATCCAGTACGTTTGATTGATGTGAGTTGGAATTTAAAATATATTCTCCCCACCTCAAATTAGTAGTGTCTTGCCCCTGTACATTACACTTTTCCATTAGCAATAGAGTCATTCCAGTCATCTAACTAACTCCTTTTGGGGAAAAATTTTTGAATTGAAATAAAGTGACTTCTGGTTTGCATTAAAGTTTGTGTATAGTTAATTGGGGCCTCCTGCCCCTAAATTTTCCATATTTGGTCTTGGCTTTCATCTAACTCTGGTTCTCAAGATTAAGGAAGAAAAGACATCAGATAGATAGACAACAATGGGAATTTATAGGTCTACAATTTTTTCAAATTGCAACCCAACAACAATAAAAGCACATATTAATCAATTTTAAATCTTAACTGCTGATATTTTTAAGCACGTTTATGCTAATTTTTAATTAAATTATGGAATTTTGCTTAATCACTTTAGATAAGTGGTTATGCACCATCTTACATTAATATTAATGATTACAGATTAATTTTGAACTTTATTAATTCAGAAAATTCTCAAAGAAAAGATAGACACAAAGTTAGACTTCAACCAGTTAGACTAAAGAGACCTCCATGCAATCTTTATTTTCAGGCATTTATGTTGACTTTTAATAAATTAAAAATTAGCATAAATGTAAACCAAAAAATTCATCAGTCTAAATTTATGACGGATAATGAATTTTTAAAAGTTTAAATAAAGTATGTCTTGCGTATTCTTTCTTCTAAGAATATTTTATTTTCACATTTATTTTATACTTCATTGAAAAAATAAAAACCAAAATAGATTTCATAAGAAATACATATGGATTTGTGCTCTAATATTCAATGTTATATAATACTTTCCTTATAAGTTTAAAAATCATTTTAAACATATAAAAAAGTATAAGATTTTTATACTCATATCTCATATATTAGAAACACATCAATTATTAATAACAACTGTAATAGTCTTATTGTTAGTAAAAAAAAAAAATCAATGACAACAGTTGAAAATTATTATTAAAAAAAATTTCTTAGCATAAACATTAAAAATTCAGAATGATTAATTGTAGAAAAAGAAAAGTCAAAATTTATATGAACTTTTGAGCTCGAGTGTTAATGTAAAATTTTAACACTGCTTTTAGTGTCTTTCATTATTATATTGTAATAAAATATATATATTTTAGACCAGTGATTCTTAACAGGGGGATGCAGCCCCATGGGGTCCATAAGAAGTTTGCCAGGCAGTTGCCAAATTATACAAAATTTCCTTCAAAATATAATAAAAAGAAAAGTGATGTATAACTGAATATAGTGTCGAAAAGTGAAATAAGAAAGATAAAAAAAGAACTAAATAGGAAAACTTTATTTATTTTTTATTTCTTCCTACATTTGACTTTGTTAGTACAGAAGAAATAAATGCAAATATGCTACTTACACTGCAGTATTTACTTCTTTTATTCCAAAGTAATTCTAAGAAACTATTAATGCTTAGAATTTTAAAAATAATTGCGAAGTTTGAATGTTATTTAAATAGACAATGAAATAATAAAGTTATGATTTACATTTATTATATAAAAAAATAAAGCAATAATAAAAAATCAATTTATTATAGATAATTTAACAAATATAACATTATTAAAAAAATGGGGATCACAAAAAATTATGAAATATTTGGTGAGCCGTAAGTATAAAAAGGTTAAGAACCACTGTTTTAGACAGTCATATTGTAACATAATGGAACAATGTAATAATGATGATAATTTTTTGTGAATACTTATTAAATAATAGATGGTATGACAAATTCATTGTTATCCCACTTTTGGACACACAAGCAATGAACTTATAAATGTATCAGATTTTGTATTATAAACATATCATTTTTTAGTAAATGTGCTTAATTATAAAAATCTAAATTAATTTATTAATATCATCCAACATTTTTTTAAGACAGATGCTTTTCATACATTTTATTTTATTACAATAGATGAATATCTAACTGTTTTTATAAATCTGATAAAGTTATTTAAAAGACAATCTAAACAAATATAACTATTAACATTAACAATTCCTTTTATAGAATTAATATTTTATATTCTTATCAAATGAAATTTTAATATAGAAAAGAGTTAAATCAAAAGAATTGCTAGTCAACTTTAAAAGGAAATTTATTGATTTAAAATGAATCCAAATACATCAAATTCATTATACAAAACAAAATTATTAGTTAAATTAAAGGAGCAAAATAAGTTTGTTGATATTATCTTAAAAATTGTGTAAGATACAAAATCTACAGCAGAAAATATTATTTCTAAAAAGATTAATTTTAAATAAAGCAATCAACAATTTAATATCTTGTTCTGTTCTGTTAAATCTAAATTTTATTATCAATTAATAGTTAGATTTTTAATTTTACTATTATTTTAAAAGTTTTCAAAATACTACTTTCAGAATCTATTGCTATAAAATACTAACCTCTGATTATATTATTAATATAAAAATACTCAAAAACCTTATTTTTATAATTCATTGTTTAAAAAAAAATTATATGAAGAAAATACCATATGGCTAATAAACTAACATTTCTGAATTTCAACACGTAAAAAAAAATTCTTGTGCCTCAACACATGTTTTAAGATATTAAATAATGATTATGACAAATGTTTTTATATTTTAAAAGTTTATTATTATAAACTATATATTTCCAACTAAAGTATTTTGTATTATATAAATAGCCTAAGATTACATCATTAAATATATTACCGAATCATCATCAGTTCAGTATGATTTATCGGTTCATTTCTTGAAAGTATTTAAAAATTTAATTATTCAGTTTTCCATAATTTAATACCTATTATATAAATCGATCAAATTAGTATAATTCAACAATTTTTATTTTTATTTTTTCTAATGAGTTTGGCATTTAATATAGGCGACAATATCTAATACAATGGCAGATTTCTGAACAGGCACATGAGGGGTATGCCCGGTACCTCGTAAAACAAGGGGCCTCAAAATTCAGCTCTCAAAATAAAAGTCAGTAGTAAATTAAAAAATAAATTATTTTTTATATCCATAGATTATTACATTTTTTTGTTTTTCTCACTTTTACCTATTGAAACTTAATAATTCTTGTACCAATAAGTTTCAGTTTTCATAATTAATACAATCTGAACATCAGTAACCTTTTAAATATAGCCAGGCAGTTGTAATTTTATATTGGTTAATTTTCAATGTTATTTCCCTACATCTCACTTTTTTTGGAGACCACCAGTATAGTGACTACCAGAGTAAAAAATGTGCACATAGAAGTATGGGTAGTGAAAATATTTAGAGGGGGGCCTCAAAATTGAACTGTGCCCGGGGCCTCTTGAGTGCTAAATCCGCCATCGATCTAATATAATATTTTAAGCTTAAAGTCACGTATTTTGTTGAAATTACCATACATTTAAGAAATAAAATAAACTCGTTTATATATAGTTCGATTAAATTAATAGTTATAATAATAAATAAACACATATATTTAATATCTTAAATCTTATTTTTACTAAATTAAATTAAAACAATTATGTCATTAAATATTACCAGATACTTCCAAATTACGAAATGTAATCATTTTATACACATTCAAATCAAAGTTTTTAAATTTATAAACCAATTATTTTAATCATTTCCAATTAAATTTTAAATATATGCTTCTTTAAGGGAGAGAGAATAAAAAAATTGTCATATTAAACATCTCTTCATACATGAAATTTGGCATCAGACAAAACAAATCATGACAATGAAAATATTGTATGCATATGTTAAAAATCATGTCAATTTCTAATTAACAGTTATGCATTGTGACGTAAACAGAAACTGACCAATAAAAAAATTACGTGATAATATATGAATAAACATTATAAAATGATAAAAATCTGTTATAATTGTAACCAAGCTTCTTCTCACCAAGCTGTATTTGTTTATGTGATAATACATTTGTTATAAATCGTGTTTACATTCTAAAAAATGCCGCATATTTACAAGATAATAATATTTATTTTAATCATTTCGGCAAAGTGAAAGAATTTTCTATAAATAACTGAAAGCCAACAGTCTGTACTTCCTTGTTGGTTCTGATCTCAGATTTCAAACAATAATCATTAATTATTTAAATAAAATAAAATAAAATAAATAAATAAATAATTTTTTTAAAAAATCCGATAGGAGGATGAAGAAGGGAAAAAATAAACAAATAAATAAATAAAACAATAAGCATAAGGTTCATTTAAGTCAATTGAAAATAAGAAAGATACGTAATTATAATTATAATTATTTTACTTTAAATAATTAAAGTTTACGTAGTTTTTTTTAATTATTAAATCGTATTACTTACTTTCCTAATTCTTCTTTCAATTCATAATTATCGCTAAAACGAGTACATGGAATAGGCACAGCCATTTTGTTAAGGAAAAGGAGATTGAAGACGGATCCCTAGTCTCGTCGAATCTCGTCACCATACGGGAAATCGGCGAGATGAGGTAGAAGTGCAGTCCGCGTGCGTGGTATAATTCCGCTTTTAATTTTTTATTTTATATATTATTGTAAACAAATTTTACAAAATTTTTACATGGGAATAAACGTTTTCTTTTAATATTTTAATTAATTTTTTTAATATATATTTTTTAACATTAAAAAAAGGGGAGAAATAAAAAAATTGTTTTCGCAGTTTTTCCAACAATTTAACATTATATAAAGCGCGAAGTTTTACTGTATTATGCTAAAATAAATTTTTATTACGTTATTATTTGCAAAATTGAAAAATATATATATATAAATTGCGCTTTCCTTTTTAGTATTAATTGATATTGATCTTTTCTGTAAATGCAATTGTGTAGTTTTTTTTTATATATATAGCATAAACGTTGTTTTATTGATTATAAAATATTTTTATGTTTATACGTATAAATATAATTATATTATATTAAACATCAATCCGTTCTTTAAACTTATCTTGAGTTTTATAATTAATTAAAAGCTGTTTGTTCGTTACAAATTTGAAATTAGTACTGAATGATTCCACCAGATTGCACCATATGACAGAATGAGTACAAATGAGTAGCAAAATTTGAGAGCCTTCTATTGGCATTTAACGAACATAACCTTCATTATATCATTGATTAATTTAATTAATTTTTAGAAAATATTATATGTTATTTACAGTTAAATTAACATATTTATCTGAGAATAAATTTTAACAAAATTTTATGTATACATTGTATAAGATATAATAGCATTTTATGAGCTATTTACGATGAAACTATTATTACTTTGTGTAATTAAAATAGTAAAATTTCTATAATTTTTTCTCCTTTATATAATTGCCAACATATGTAAACATATAAATAAGATTTTTAATTATTATAAAAGAATTTTAATTATTTTAAAACAATATGGTATAATGATAATTGTTTCCAATACCCTAAAAAAGTTGTTTTAAATTATTACATGTATTAAGCTTATTATAATTATCTTGTAAGCTTGCATAATTGTACAGCTTGTATAACTGCTTATATAATTATTACTTATTTCATTGTGTTTTATTCTTTGGGATATAGATCGTTGTTTCTTTTTTTTTCTTTTTTTTTTTGATGTTTTTATATTGGACTTATTGTTGTGAGAGAAGTACTTTTTGCTCTTCTTGGACTGTGCCTATCAAATTCTTGTAGCATAAAATAAAAAATAAAATAAAATTTAAATATATTTAAATTGTTCTAGAATATTTGTTTGGATTTTTAATTATGTAAGTAATTTAAAAATCAAAAATTCAATAATTGTTTACCTTTAAAAAGTTTGATAAAAGGCAAAATAAATAATAGCACTAAGGATTTTCTTGTTATCATTATCAAAAACTTTTAGGTATTAAGCACAAATGATCAATACTTTCCTTTTGATTTTACGTTATTTTATATCATATTTATTTACTTTCTATAATCTTTAAATAATCTAATAAATTATGCTAATCAAAATTTAATTATTAATTTCGTTTCTTATAACAATGTTTAAAATAGTTATGCAGCTGCATATATATCGTTTAAAACATTAAGTAATTAATTGTTATTCGACATAACTTTTATAATTTTTTAAACCAAATTTAAAATAATTTATATTATTTGATTTGTAAATAGCATTACACAACTTTTAACAACGTTTAAAAAATTACACAAATAATTTAAATTGATGTATAAATTTGAGTCATATAAAATTTGAAGTTAAAATTTATAATAGTATTTTACATAAAATCAATGAATTATATACGTAATAATGTAACATTCCAGACGTAGGCTTTTGGTTTATATTATATAAATGCTTATATAAGTTTGTATGCAATTGCTTAGTCTATGTACTTCTACTCCCTACTGTATCAATAATGCAGTATAGAGCTGTCAAATAATTCTTAAATGTATTGTAAGAATTTATAAAATGATTGCATATCTTTAATAATTGACGTCTGAAATTTCTTGACAAGAAATATTACTTTTAAACAGACATAAAATGATTTTAAAATGCTATTCAATGATTTTTGAATAAAAATATTCTTTAAAATTATGATAAAATAAAAGCAGAATATAGTAAAATGTTTTAATAGGTTATTTTTAAATATATTAACTTTTAAAAAGTATTCTTATATAAAGCTAATTTGTAATAAATTTTTTATACTTAAAAAATTATCTATAAAATTACTTTAAATCTGTAAACTTAAAAAAGTAAGTTGTAATATTTACATTTATAATATAGGCCTATAATTTAAATTTAAATTTTAATTTTATTATAATTTAAAAATAAATAATAAATAAACATCAGTTGAAAAGAAATAAAAATTTATTTATTTTTTAAAATTTTATAATATTACTTAGTAAATTTTAAAATATAGTTTTATGTTCTTTAATTATAATGTCTTATCTCGAAAAAGAATATTATAAAAACTGTTTTTAATTATTGATCTATGGTAACTTAAATATAAAATTTAATTCTGGTATAAACCAAAAGATGGAGCTTTATGTAATAACAAATTTTATTTTTCATTTTAATATTTTTAGCTCATTTTAAATATTTTATTTGTTAATTAATACGTATGGATAATTGTTAGATCAATAAATCCATTAATATATAAAATTTATTTAATAATTATATATTTTAAAAATTTTATAAGAAAAAAAATATAAATATAATTAATTAATTAATTAATAATTACAAATCAATAATAAATATTAAAATTTAATATTTAGTATTGCTTTCGTCTCACGACAGATTTGTAAAGCAGGAAAGATACTTTTACAGGCATTTTAATTAAGACATTATTCAGTCGACAAAAGATCCTGCAAATGCCTCTTTCCTGCTAAGTATATTTGTTAAGAGGACAAAAAAAAAACTTCTATGAAATGCAAAGATAAATTGTTTTTCATTGCTAATAAAAGAATTTATCTTTTAACCGCGTTTAAAATTTTTTAATGAATACATTAAATATTAAATTTATATAAGAAGTTTATTATATTTTTAATAATAATAATAATTTTTGTATGAATAATTTAAAAATGTTGATAAATTTAATTAAATTATAGAACTATTAATCTATTAATTTAAATAAATTTTTAAAAATTAATTATGATCACTGTTGTAATAAAAATTAATTATTAATAGAATTTTTTCATAAAAATGAATTATTTATTGGTATTATAATAAATTCCTTCGGTTACTTTTTCCACATATACAGAATATTTAAAATCAACGTTATAAAACAGCATATATGCTTATTTCCTATTAAATTTAAAGTATATATTTATATAACAGAAGCAAAAACTCCAATATTTTCCAAAAATTACTTTCTTATCATTTATTCATTCGGTTTACTTTTATAGTTTATGTACAAAGTATATTTTTAAGTATTATATAAGTTTTATTTTCTTATTTTACTTTATTTCTTTAGATATATTTAACTACTTACAGTAACGACAAGTTTAAGTATTAAATAATTAAATAAAATGCAGAATTTACAATAATTAATTCATTTAAAATATAGTAATTCTATTTTTGAAGTATTATTTCTTTTTAATATTTATAATATCTTTATACTGTATATTGTATAACATAGTATATTATAATCAATTCATTACAGCAGAATAATTGATTTAATGTATCTTTATGTAATATGATAATATATTTTAAATTTATAATATGTCATAAAATTCTAATTATTTATAATTATAATTAACGTATTTTTTTCTTTTTATTTTTATAGTAAAATTTGACATCATTCAGACCTTTTATTGAAATTAAAAAAGAAGCACGTGGACGTAGTAACGTTCTGAGCACGCGCCATTCATTCAAATCACGAGCGTCATGCAATGCGACTCGATATGTTAGGCGCACGCGCAGAGTAACAAAGTGAATGTATTTCGAAGATCGATTTGCTTAGATGAAGAGGAAGCGAAGTTTTCAAAAACAACTGATGAGTTTACTCGTGACATCAAAATGAAATTAGAAGATGATAATAAGTTCAACGCTAATATTTCTCTAAGAATGATCAAATAATTCTGTCAGAAAAATACTTTAAATAGTCTAAAAATGGCTGTTTACAAAACATTTAGTGAGAAATCACATCTGAATAACTCTCAAAAAGTTGACGGTGAGTGTTTAAATTCATTAAAATATTCATTTATCTGCTTGTAATTTATTCAATTATCATTAATATACAGAAATTTTAAATAACATTTATTTTTTTAAAATTTTTCTATTAAATATATACATATTTTTTTAAATATAAAGTATATTTATTGAGTAAATATATGAATATTTAATACTAAACAATAGTTTTAAACTTAAGAGAAAATGTAAAATACAGCTGCAGTGTGTTGGAAGAATGCCATGTGATTCCATACAGAAAAAAAAATTTTTTTATAATAATAATTTTTTTTTCTTTTATTTCTAAGCTATGTGTGTGAAATATTTTCAAAATTAAGTTTATATATGGAACATTTAAAATACATATAGAAAGAATAGGTTAGTAGAAATGAGAAAAACAGCTGGTAAAACATTTAATTCTATGTGTGTGTGTATATATATAAACACGTGTCACGTTACACAATAGTTACGATATATTGGTACAATAAGTGAATAATTGGATTGTAAAACCTTATTGAGAAAAACCTTATTCATTTTTAAGGTTTATTGCTGAATTCCTACGACTTCTTGGAATTAACAAACGCGAATCGATACTTTTTGAGCAATTACTTGAAGTTGAGTCATTCAAGTTTAGGCAGAAAACTTGTTAAATATTTTCGTGTAGGTTTTCTTTTTTTTGGAAAAACATTAATGTACTGTACACGGATCATAATTTACTGTGATTCAGGCTGTTTGGAAACATCTGTTTAGATGTTTATCGAATGAGAAGTAACATAAAAAAAAGAAAAATCCGTTAAAGAAAAGTATAATAAATAATTTCTGAAATTTATGTTAGAATTGTTAATTTATCTTATGATCTTCTAAGCTTTTACTTGTCTTTCTATTTTTACTGATGTGTTGACAAGATTCTAAGAGAATAATTATTTAATTGCTTTATTCTCTTTACCCTTTATAACCTCTGATATTTGTGATGGTCTCGAAGGGTTTTAGACTATGATCTTGACCCACAGTAAGAGGTGGTAGTGCTATAAATTGCAAATTAAATCGAAACCAAACATATTGTCTAGGGAAAACTTCTAGGAAATGAGTAATATGTATCGATTAAATGCATCATATAATTCTACAATACTATAAATGCGTTCAGCTTATATATGATTTATTTTACATTGTTTTAATTATGTTTTGTATCCATTTTATAATTTTATACTTTTATACAATGGATGTAATTTTACAAAAATTATGGATGTATAAAATTAATGAATATTTTAAAAGTATGTTTTATATTGAAAATTCTGTTTATAATATATTACTTTTGTAGCTGTTTGTTCTAATATAATTTATTTTTATTGTATTCTGATCGATAGTATTGTAAATGTTTATATTTCTAAATTAAAATATAAAATTTATTTTTAAAATATTACATGCAACCATTTAAATCAAATTTTAATATAAAATGTGCTGTTTATTTACACAAAGTTTTATAACATTAGTATGTTTGTCATGAAGCATGAAATGTAAAATCCGGATAATAAATAGTAGGAATATTCTAATGTTTCTAAATAAAATTTTATTATGTTTCGTTTATCATTATGCAGAATAGAGAAGTTTATTTATAACTTTTTTTTTGAATGAAGTTACGAGGGGGAAAATAGCTGAGAAGTCTGAGAAGATACATAATGTACGATGACGCGTGCGTAGTCGTTATCAATGGCGCCTCATTTTTCGCGGCAAGCAGACGCCAGAACCATCAAAATGTCTTCCTTCAAAAAAGAATAAAGATAAAAGCAAAAATACCAATGTACTTTATGAATGGAAAAAAGGGTCAAATAGCAGACAGTTGGACATCTTTTTAATGTATTTTTGTCTTTTTTTTTCGTATTCTATTTTCTTTTTCTTAATTAAATTTCTTCGACGTAAACAAAAGCATCTTGACAGATTAAACTGCTTTAATCAAAATTATTGATTTATGAAGTTAAGCGGTTGTTCTCAGATAAACTTAATTATACATTTTCTATAATTATCTTACTAATTGTAATTCTTAAAATGTTTCACGAAGAGTTAAGTCGACTGATTCATGTGCCAAGTACCATTTAATTTGTTAAACAATGCAATTGTTTTTTTTACGTCTCAATATCGAAGGGAATAATGTTAATAACAAGAACAAAGTATTATATTTATTTTGAAGCTTTAAAATAATTTTTGAGTCTGTAGATATTTTTCTTGTTAACGAAAATTAGTTTGTATTTATACATAAAGCGTTATTTAATGAATAATAATTTTAATTTCAAAAAAAAAAATAAAATAATAGCGAAAGTATTATTTATTCGATCATAAAATTAATTAAAATATTTTTGAGTAATAAAGATATTTTCTGTACTGAAAAATACATTTTTTTTTTATTCACAAAAGAAAATTTTATTAATTAATATTTAGTGTCTTACAAATTAAAAATTTACATTTAATTTATTTTTTAAATATTTTTCCTATAAATGTGTAATTATGATTTTATTTAGTTAAGTCTATAAATAATATAAAAATAAAAAATTAGGCCTATAGAAAAAATTTTTTTCTTAAATATTAGAAGGTTATTTTCTAAATATTTAATAAATAATGAAATAAAATTTTTATTTTTGTGTCTTTAAAAATTATTTTCTAATATTTTAAAAAGTTAGAACTTTTGTAAAAGTAATAATAGATATTTTTAGTAACTACAATTTTAATACATTTCTTAACATAAATTTTGTTATTTTAAAGTTTATCGTAGCTCAGAACTTCCAAAGAAAGGAGCAAAGAGCATTTTTCTTGATAATAAAATTCAATATTTATTTATACATTTTCTTTAGTGGAGAAGAGTGAATTTGAAACATTTAAACGTTTCTGAACAGATTTATTCCATAAATACAGAATGGATTATCAGCAGAATTTTTATATTAATACAAAAAGAAAAATGTAATTTATAAATTCATTCGAAACTTTAATAGAATTTATTATAAAATTCCAGACATTAAATATAGAAAAAAAAAAAAAATTCATTGGATGTTGTAATTTTCCAGATAGCAATAAATTAGAACATTGTTGGACATTTGCCCAAAGTTTCACAATGATAAGAAGACAGAAAAGTTTGAAGTTGATTTTTAAATATTTTATCATTATCAAGTTAATAAAATTTTCATTTTATGAATTGTTATATTATTAAATAGTTCTACATTTAAATACCGAACATTTATAATGTTGAATTAATTATTTAAAAGACATTTTTTTTATTCCTCCCAATATCCTGTTTAAAAAATTAAATAAAAATATTTTATAATGTACTTAAATTTTATCTGAGTCGACTCTTTTTCGTGATAATTTTTTTAAAAAATTTTATGTCATTTTTTTATCTTACAATGGAGATAAACAAACAATTTTTTTTTTCGTATTTTATGAACTTTATCTTTAAATGTTGATATTTTTATTAATTTTTTATTATATTTACTTATAAAGTTTATTATTAAGTTGATATTAAAGAAAGTAAATAGAGTAGTTATACCAGTAAAAAAATATTTATAAAATTTTAATACTTTAACTTTACATTTGTGTTAGAATTTTGTCAAGTTGTCAATAACGAATTTTCAATGTTGTGACAAAATAAACATGTCTGACATTAAGCGGAAACAATTAAGATTTAGCTGGAGGATATAATTCAAATTTATTATAAACTTTAATATGTTATATTTCTATGATTTATTTAATAAATTATCTGATTTATCAGACGTTTTATGAATTCTTTTATTTGAAAACTTACTAAGTTTTGAACATATATTTGCTTACTTGCCACGATAATTGCTGCTATATTTTCGTTTAAAACTTTCTAATCAAATGATAATTTGTATTACATTTAACGAGAAACAAGTATAAATGTTTCCTCTCATCATAAAAATATCCATTATCAACATCAGGAGTTACTGATAATGAAAAACATAATGATGCAAACGAATGTTTTCATTTATCAAAATAAGTTATTGCTAAAAATGAACAAAAATTAACCATGATTATTCATTATATGCTCCATTAATTTGTAAAAATATCGTCTTTAACCTCAACATACTTTATAATTATTAACTTTAAATGTTAAATTCACGTTATGTAAAAGATTAAGCCATTTAAAATTTGTATAATTATCATTATCACTTTTTATATCTCGAGAGAATATAATTAAGCTTATTCTCTAATTTTAGTTATATTTAATGACTATATTATACAATTAAATCTCAAAATCGATATTAGAAAGAAGGCAAGTTAGACATTTTCATTGTCTTCGTTTAATATTTATCTATGGATTCAATTTTAAATAATGTATTATATAAATATACACTTATACTTTTAATTAATTTATTTATAATCATTTTAAATCGTATATAATTATACTTTATATTAAGAAAAATATAAATTTCTGATGATTTTCATTATTATGTAACTAGTTCTTAAATTCTCTGATTCAAAAATGAAGATACTATTACATAATTATAGATCAAACATGATTTAAACATGCTAAATCTGTATCAAGTGGCTAGACTGACTGACCTAAACACGCCAACTTTGATGATATTGATTCATCATTACTCATACAAATGCTCAATGTCAACCATTATTATGAATATTTATTTTTTTCTATGGCTCAAGTTCAAAAAATAAAAACATAGAAAGTTTAATATATTATCGTTTAATTATTATAATATAATTACTTTATAAAATAAAATTCCGTATTGTGAAAATTCGATATTGAAAAACGTAATTCTTCTGATCTTGATTTTATTAAATACAAGTTATGAATGATATTTCTAATACGCTATATATATATATATAATTTAAGTTCATTGTATCGGAACGGTTCTACGATTTTAAGGAAATATAACTTTTCATAATCGTTCTGCTGTTGGAAAGAGTATTCTTCAATGCAAAAGAGTAATTAAATGGTTTGGATCAACTTTTAAAAATAAATTATAAAATAGTATCAGATAATTATAGAGAAATTAATATTTTTAATGTTCTAGATTACTAAATTACATGAAGATTATTCAAATATAAACTGTAATAATTTAATTCATTGAGTAAGTTACAAATCTTATTTAATGAATTGAATAATCATATGTTTGTTTTATTTAATAAAAATCTAAATTAATATCACATAATTAGCGTAATCGTTCTAATAGATACGAAGAAGAACCTATGAAAATTTATAATTTATCCTAATTTTGCTATATATAAACTACAATTTAAAATATGAAACATAATATTTTGCATATATATATATATTACAGTATATATACTGTACTGAAAATGATACGAATCAGTGAGAATGTAACGGAAATATTTAAGTAAATATTAGATATATTAGTCGCGTAATGCTGTAATATAGTTTGCCGGTATATATTTACTAATTACTCAATATACAATTGTAAGAATCGATTAATGTTAAATTACATTACAGATCATAAAAATAAACAACCAATTAACAGGTTATTATTTTGTATAAACTATTATAAAAATTATTAAAGTTGACGAAGTGGTGGAAGCGGTTAAGGCGTCAATCCACTTTTCTTGAGGAGCCGGATTCGAATACCGGACAGCAACTCCCCATAAGTGGTCTGTCCCGAATATTTCGGGTTGTGAAAGGATCCAATCTGGCTGGACGAACTGGACGAACCCACAATAGATATGAAAAAAAGTCCCTCTTAGTGCCTGCAAAGACAATAGCGTTAACAATGAAAAAAAAAAGTATTAAAGTTTCATATTATTTATAATCATAATTAAGTCTAATTTCAATGGAAAATAATAATATAAATTTCAGATTTTGTTTGCGTATTGTAACATATTCGAATTGTAACCATGAAAAAACTGATTTTCTAATCAAGGAGACAATAAATAGAACCTGAAATTTATTTTTTTTTTATTTTATTTAAAATAAATATCATCATTATTTAAGATTCAAATAATTACGATTCTTTTTTCGATTAAAAGTTATACTTTAGCCCTTCGAATATGATATAGCTTAAAGAAAATAGTAAGTTTAAATAACTTGATTTTAGGATAATACTTGAAGTTTATTAATGTAAAATGATTTTGGGGAATTGTTTAATTTAGAGAAATTAAAGGAAAATAAAAATATTCTTTCTTCATATGTGGAATATGAAAATCTAATAGTAAATGTTATAAGTTACATATTATTTTGTTATAAAATTATTTTTTCACATTTATATAACAATAGGTAGAACATCTACTATTTTTATTAGTATCTACTTTTCATATCTTGAATATAAGAGCTGTTAAGAATATTAATGACAAAATTTTTAGTAATATGTAGCCATATTTTTTTGGTTTCGTTTGTTGAACCGGTGAGTTAAAACTGGATTTCAAACCACATCTTAAATATTGATATATTAAAAATATGTTGTAACGAATATACTTAAGAGTCTATAGACATCACTATTATGAAAACAATTATTTTTCAAATTGTTGACTGTAAGTCTGTGTACATATATATATATGTACACAGTATATATGTACACACAATATATGTACAATATATATATATATATATATATATATATATATATGTTCAAGTATATATGTATATATATATATAATAAACCAGTAAGAGTCATTTTTATGTATTCACAATTTTTCAAGTCGCGAATAGATTCTACAATAAGTGATGGTGTCATATGACACAATCACTTATTGTAGGATGTTTACAACTGATCCGTGAATAATACATTGCTTCATTTTTCAATTTTCTCAGTGAACATGACTCTTTTCAAAACTTAAGAATAAATTGTATAAATGTCTTAGAAGAAATGAAAAACAAGAAATACTTTACGGAATAAGTCAGTCATTAATTCCCTAAGATAAATCCTAGTATCTTCTATGATTCTATACACCTATATAACACTTTAGGTCTAAACAGACTTGCCAATCGACTTCTATTTCGGAGACAGTTCTCCATTGAACTGTATTATTTTTCTGTCGTCTTTTTATCAATTATGTCTTTTTGAGTACCATTTTAATTGTTTTTGTTTAATTTTACTTTATTATTTCTAAAATATTATCGGCAGACGACGTTCCAATGCCTTATTTTTTTATTCTAAAGTAATAGTTTTCTCTTTATCACTCACGCTACAGAAAGAAAAAATATATTACTATTAATGAGTTGGACAGGAAAATAAAATTTAGGGATTCAATTAGGACGGCATTGTGCAACAGTTGATAACAATACTGATATTGAGTTTACACCCCGATTTATTGTCTATTTGAAGTTTTATAATTTACAGTTAATCAACAAATATTTATTTAAAAAACTAAGTTGTTGTTAATGTCTTCCATTGTACAAAGTCTATGTAATGTCCTTCTTTTTCACTAGAAAGTTGGTTGTAGAGTTGTACAAGAAAGTACAACACTGGTTGATCACTTGTGAAAATCATTTATGAAACCTTCTATCACCAGATTCGATTCTTATCATCCGTCATGATTAAAAGTTCATTAGCAATTAGAAGCAACATGCTATATCATCTTATAACAATAATTGCATGCAGATACAAAATATAAAATAATCTTATTTAACAGCAATTTATCACCTTTAATTTTTTTCTTATTATTCTTGTATTATCAAATTTTTATTTTAGCTATTTTTTCTGGAAATTCTGGAAATGGAAAACCATAAATCTCCTAGAAATGCGCCTCAATTTATTTTTTAATCAGTGCTGTAACTTGAGATGTTTAATTTCTTGTATAAATTTTGTTTATTCTATCATCGTTATTTATATTTTAATTACACTTCAGAAAATTTCAAAATTGGAATTCTCTTAACAGATTTTAATACCTATGTCAGAAATCTTTTGAGTTTTTTATATTTTTTTAATGGTTTGTTTACATTAACTTCTATTGATTGCCAAGCAACAGCAAATTCTGTTTCTTGGCAACCAGATTAAATGAAGAACTCTGAAAAAACTTATTTAGTGTTTCATTAGATTTAATTGACGTTATCATCCAAGAATCAACAAAGCATGAATTATTCAATGCTGATCACTTAAATTTTTAACAGAGTTTAATGATTTTGGGATGAGAGCGAAGGCGTAGCTAGACCAACTTTGTACAGTACATTATATTAGGGGTGGTTCTAGAAAATTGTGGACGGTTTTACAGGAATATGGAGATTAACGAGTATCCCATGGGACAAGAATTTGATCACTCGTCCCCGGATAATTTTTGAAATATAATATAATACTATTAAATAATACACGTGCTATACAAAATGGTACAAAAATACTCGAAATTTAAATGTTAAAAATTATATATTTATCTAAAAAAATATAAAATAATCTATGAGAATTTCGTCATTTGGAACCATGTACAAGAATGGCTCAAAATTTTCTATAGGTGGCTGAGCCACTTATGATTCCCCTCTATCTACGGGTCGGGATAACAAAATTAGGTTAATGTTACCTACGGTTCCAGAATGGCGGCTCGTCTCTGATTCAAGGGAACAGAAGAAAGAAAACAGCGGGGACGCATGTTCTAACCTAACCTAACCTAACCTATTCTAATAAATTACCATAATTATTACCAACAAAGTTATTAGAATAGGTTAGGTTAGGTTAGAACGTGCGTCCCCACTGTTTTCTTTCTTCTGTTCCCTTGAATCAGAGACGAGCCGCCATTTTGGAACCGTAGGTAACATTAATCCAAAATTAGTAAAAACTTTAAAAAATAATAATCCTTTGAGATCTAATTAAATTGAACTTGAAATATATCATAATATTGACTGAATTTCTAAAATAAGTAAACATAAACATATTTACTTCTTCCTATTGAACGGAATCTGATGATAGCAATCTGATTTTTCATGTCAATCAAGATCTATAACACTGAAATGCATAAAATTATGGCAGATATTAGGGCCGACCTTACGGAATTCCTAAATTGGCAGATTTCGTATGGCTCTTTCTGTTCTTTTTCACCATTGGCATCAATAACACGTTTTCAACGATCCACCTTTAATATTTAATTCGACGTAAAGTCGAATTTATAATTTATTACATCGGAAAATTTTCATTTGACTTTATATTCTTTACAGTTATTTTACTTGTTAATGTTTACATTAAGTGTGTCGACCTATATATTATGCGTTTAGATATAATACGTCATGCGGTTATTGAAAACGTATTATCGGGATTTAGCTATTTCGAAAAATAAAAGCTGTTTGACATATAAATCTCATTTTGCGAAATCATGAAATGAAAAAAAATAATCATTCGAATGTAGGATATTGTCTAAAACAATAAAAATCTTACAGTTTTCTCCATTTATAAATGATATGTTTTAGTTATGCAATAATTAAATACATTTCTAATTAATTTAATTAAAAATTCGTCCTTCTGAAAAATTGTTTCCTAAACTTCTGTTACAACAAATAGCGAAGACGAATACAATATATCCTAATATACAATTAAGTTATATCCGTTATAATTTATACTATACAATTATATATTACATTGTAAGTATTCCTTTATATTCAATTTCAAATAATGTAGCTAAATCCTTTAAATTTATAATTGTTTCCTGTGTTTGTGATACTGTCTAGCAAAGCCTATAATTTGTGACTATCCCATTAAAACTTTAAATTAAATTGAATATATATAACGATTTGTATCCTTGTAACGAACTTCTATAATATTTTATTTAAATAAGTTGCATTTTTTTTTACAATCTGATTTATATAAAGTATGGAAATTGCTTATTGACTTCTCATCGCCAGGATGGGTTACAGGATATTAGTAGGCTATAGAGAGAACATTTCACTGAAATTTCCTGTTTAACAGAATTCTATCAATATCTATGGATGAAGTTAATACTAGTGAAAGAACGTCCTTTTTAAACAGGATATAAATATTAATACTTTCAAACTGTATTCATATTGAATGTTTAAATTTAATCCTCATCTAGTATTCTTTTCAACGACTTCAATATTTTCTCTAGATTTATCTAGAATTTTATTTACGTTATCACATAACCATTTATGTTTATTTCTTGTTTCTCATACTGATCTGAAACTTCTCTTCCATCTTTCTCATTGACCATCTATCTTCGCTTAGATAGTAATCTATTTTTATTCAGACTTCTTTTCATTCTCTGCTTGTTACACTCGTTTGTCACTTCTAACTTTTTTCTTATTGGTTTATCCATTTGTTCATTTCATTTGTTTAAATCATTCTACAGCTCATTACTAGTAGACCGATCATATAATTCCTTAAAATTAAATTAAAATGGAACTAATAAATATTATAAATGACAGGCTCTCGACACTGAAATACCGTCTTTAACTTAATATTTAAAAATCAATTCTATGATTTCTATGGAAATATTTATTTAGCTTATTTTTCTAATACGTCTCTAAACTGTTCCTTAAACTTTTTAAATATAATTTTATAAATATTATTACACTATAAGTGAATTTATTTTAAATATTAAGTTACAGATAATATTTCAGTATTCAAAGCCTATCATTTATAATATTTGTTAGTTCTACTTTTATTTATTTTTTAAAGAATTACTGTATATGCTAGGTAGGCCTGTTAACAATGAGATGAATGATTTAAACAAATGAAACGAATAAAAAAATTAGATAAACCAATAAGAAAAAATGAGAAGTGACAAACGAGTGAATTTTATAAAAAATCAAACGATTTTCTTGTACCACACAACGTAAGAACATAATACTTTCGTCATATTTTCAATTAAAACTGTACTTCAATACCTCTTGTTAAAAAATCACAAGAATATATTGAAATACGAAGCTAATAATTAAATGAGACAAGAGGTTTCGATATACCATATTTAAATATATTTATTTGAAATTTGAATATATCCCTTCTAATTCGGACTAATAAAGTTGAAGGTTGTCCTATTTAAGAAAACTTACGAAGTTAGCTGGGTGTTTTCACCGACAACGCTGAAAACTAGAAGGTAGAAATACAGTACAGTAATCTATTACCATACAGAAGTTTTAGTGAGCTTTATTAGATTAGACTACTGAATTTATTATTACAGGAAATGAACTCAGAAAATTTCATGACAGTAGAGTACACGCAGCAATGTAGACTAGTAACTTATCAACTACAGGCACTGTGTCTCGATGACGGGATATCGAAAACATCCGTTAATAAATTATAATTTTTCTATTATTAAGAAATTTTAAATTATTATTTTACATAATTTTACAGAGGCGTATAGCCTCTAATAAAAAATTGTTTCTGAAGGGTGAAGACTGTTTTGTTCTTGGTAATTAGACATGGTATATCTATGTGTTTTTGGTTAAAGTGTACCTAGGAACCCCAATGGCGGCGCTTCTGTTAGGCTAGGTTAGATTAGATTAACTACATTTTTAGTAGACGTTTCCTTTTTTTTCTTTTGTTCAATAACTACCGTGAATCAATAACTAGTGACGTTTAGCACACGGCGGCCTGCCGGCGGCTCCCCTCCGGGAGGTCAGTCGGGAGCACGAACAGTCGGAAGCGCGGCCATAGCGCCACCATTGTTACCTAGGTATACCTTGACCTGTTTTTCTACATCTAAGTTCCTGTAATTCCTAGTAATTCTATATTTGTATATGTTAAATTACTGTTTTGGAAAAACTTTTTGTTCCAGTTAGCGGGGGCTTACTGTATTTGATATTCAGAACCGATATTGAATTATAGCTCGTTTCGTTATTTATTTTTAATGTTAACAGAATTTTTGCGCTGCATTGAAAGAAGATGCCAATGGTAATTTTAAGAAAAAAAATATTTCTAAACTGTATTAATTCATTTTAGAAACCGGTAAAATACATAAAAGTAAATAAGTTTTGTAATAATATTGTATTTAAACATTGCGTGATATTTACATATCTAAAAATAGCTATTATATAGTTATTTTTTATAAAACTAAAAACTGTAATAATTGTTTAGAATAAAATTATTTTGTGTGTTATTTATATCCTTAAAATATAAAACGTTGAAAATTGAATTTTATTTTCAATGCTAAACAAATATTTGAAAATAATAAAATTAAATTATACATTTCTTATGAATTAAACAATATTTGTTGTTATTATTATTCTCGATTTTAATTTTTATATTATACATTTTTATAATGTCAATATGAAGATTTGTTATTATATCTAACAAGAAAATGCATTTAACTTACTGAAATAATTCGATTAAGCCTTATAATGTGCTATTATTGTAATAAATAAATTTGACATTGTTCTAATATTTATAACATGATGAAATATAAAATAAAAGCTTTAAAATTTAATTTTTGCTATTTTTCTTTCTCTGTTTTGTATATTAATTAAGGAAAATATAAGAGAAAAATATATTATAGTTAATATATATTTAGAAGATAAATATACTTTCACGTTTTTTTTATATAACAGTTTATTTACAGAAGGTTATTTAATAAAATTTCAAATTTTATAATTTCATGAAGTTATATACTGTAATTCTGATTAATTGTTACATAAAAACTTTAATTTGAAATCCGTCTTGATAGTTATGTTTCTTTAATATTCACTAAGGAAAAAACTAATCCCATTGGTGATCTATTTGTTGAAAATGTTTTTATTTTCTTTTTAAATTACAGCAAATATTTTGATTAGAAATATTCCCTGTTGGTTCTCAACAGAAAAAGTAGGCTATACTTCTATGCAAAAATAAAAATAAATATACCAAATTTATAACTAGGAGTTAGTTTAAATTGGAAAAGATTATCTTCATTTATACTTTCTTTTGCCTTTTTTTTATATATATAATTTTTTAAATATTCTCTTTCTGGAAATGACTAATGAGACAGCGTTTATTTAAATTCTTTCCTCTGTGGGCACTAAGAAGGCCTTTTTTCATATCCATTATGGATTCAGCCAGGCTCACAACTGGAGGAAGACAAGGAGGTGAGGAGGGCTCATATATTTCTGGAACAGACCACGCCGAGGGTTTTTCGACTGCCCAGATTCGATCCCTGATTCCCCAGAGTTGTAGGCTGACGTCTTAACTGCCCCAGTTCAATGGCAGTTAATGAGACAAGATGTAATATAAATTATTGAATTCTGTATTTCTGTTATGCTCTAGCTTTCTTCGTGTTAAAATGAGTATTCCGTTTTAACGTAGGTTACCAGTTTCGGATATTAGAACCACAGTTTTAAAATTTTGAATTAAATTCTTTATTCCTTTCACTTACTGTGTTGTGAGTTGTAAAGAATGAACATCAATTTTTTTCATATATTTATTTGTATAAATAAATATCAACTAAATAAAGGTGGAAAAAGCCATGTGATTATTATTAACACGATCTTGTGTTCAACACTTCTTATAAATAAATCCAATCCAGCTCTAACTTCGTAATTAAAAATTTGGATTTACGGAATTTGTTTTTCAATAATAAAATTAAATATTATCTGAATTGCATTAAAATGAGAAATTTGATCTTAGTCAAAATATTTACATTTTAAACAAAGTTTTGTAACCGGATATTTTGACCTACTTGCAATTCTTTTGTATATTTTTCCTCCTTTCGGAACAAAAAGATTTTCTATCTCAATTATTTATTTTGAAATAAATATAAATAAATATCGCCGTCTAGGATAAACTAGATTGCGATCAAATTAATCCGAGGGGAGGGTAGGATCGTTGGATAAGATTTAAAAAATGGCGACCTCCATGGTTATAGTTAAGCTTATAGTTGAGAGCAAAAAAATGTTTAACTGTCGAAATGAAAAGTATTTAAAACTTATAAATGGTAAGTAAAAATGTCATTATCAGGAGTCACGGCAGTGACTCCCCGCCAAGTAAAAAAGTCATTACATGACTATATATACAGAAATCAGAGTTGTCGATTTTCGGGGGTCGATTTCTCCGTCTCCAAACACCTGAAGTAATTCCGAACAACTACTTCGAAAGAAAATTGTTTATTTAGGTAGTATGCAAAATTTCAAGATTTTCTATAAAGCGATTACCGAAATATAAGCAATTGAAAAGTGAAAAAATCGCCAAAAAACTGCATTTTCTTCTTTTTTTCCCCTTCATCCGTCACTGCATTCGCTCGTAGAGAAAAATCTACTAGATCTAGAATGCTCAAATTTTAAACGTAAGCCTTTTTTCGCTATCAGTGAGGTACTCGTGAAACTTCCTGATCCTGATAGGTCAAAGTTCACGGGGAAGTGGTACCCACAAGATTTTTACCTGTATTATTGCCTTCTGCATTTTGCTTCCAAGCGCCAAGCTTATCTTTACCAAAAAAATGGTCCAAAAAAAAATTTTTGACCGTCGTCTAAATTGTCATGGAGACATTTTTTTACATTTTAGATGTTTTTCTTTGGATTAAAATATCCGATAAACTAAGACGAAAAAATAAGTATTAAGAGACAATTTTGCAAGATTGTACGGCACGACTGCATGGCGTGCACTCTCCCATTTTGCTGTTTTGTGAGCAATTTTATTCTCAGAGTAAATACGACTTGATCCTATTTAATATACTTTCTGCCAACTAAAACACGTAACAGAAGCGATCTGTATCACATGACAAAGACTGATCCGATCTTGCAGATCGATCCATCTGAAACGAAAAGTATATGTACCCCTAGTTTCAATCATAATTGGAGTAGTCCATCTATCTATTTATTGATAGTCCCTTACTGTATTGTATTTAGTCATAATTGGGATGAACTCTCCCGATTATGAGTAAATTCGAATTACAATCAGAATAGAAGCGTGCAATGTTTCTACACCGTTATCTGAGCGTAAGGATTGGGATTGAAATTGCAGTCGGGGTAAACTCAGTCCCTCAATTGTTGTGTGTTTCCCTTATTGTTTTGAAGAAAAGGAGAATTTACAATGAAGACCAAATTTGGAGACATTAGTTGACGATGTGAAAACGTATTTGGAAAGTCATGATTCGATTTTCAATTTGAAAAATTCTATCTTTCAATAATCCTTCTTGTGGAAGAGAGTCGAAGTTGTAAAAATTATAATGGAAATTATGAAAGTGCTCATTGGAATTGTGTCAAAATTTTTGCCAGATTTGTTTTATCAGCAGTTACTTTATGTCTTTACAGAAACTTGGATATCTTTAATAGAATAGACTAGTGTAATATATTATATTTTCAAAATGCTTTCATAGATTTGAATTTTAGATATAAATGCACTAGAGACATCCATTAAACATATCGATAGAAGTCTGAAATCTATCTGTTTATCTTTTAAAAGCTCATTTTATCGACTTTTTAAATTTCTGAAACAGAAGAACTCAACATTCTGTATAGATTAAACTGGTTAATCAATAAAAAATTGGAAGTTTACCAAGACATTTTGAAGATAATGTTCTCGTTGTAAAATAGAATTTTTATGTATTATCTACTTAAAAATAAATAATTTATTACATAAAATAATTATAAAGCAATTTCTTTTTCAATTCATGTAAACATTTGTTTTATTATACAAATAAGATGACAATATTTTAAGCTTTTGTAGTTTATATAAAGCTTATATTTAGCTTTCATCGATTGTTCTGTAATAAATCTCTCTATAAAAAGACTCAGGTTAAACTTAGTTGGCCTTAAATAGCTTTAGTGTTTAAAGACATTTGATTCTTATTGATCTTCAATCACTAAACTTCTATTAGGATATTATTATCCTTGCAGCATCTGATCTACTGCTTGATAGGCCTTGTAATTTGATCTTTTGATTTGTGTTTTCATTCTTATAATGAAAATATATTTACATAAATTTAATTTAATGCTGAAATTAAAATTATACGGCGTGTAAGATTGATACAAATGTTGAAATTAGACTTATATGAAAGAAATTGTAATATGAAATAAATGATAAAATTTTAATAAATATAAATGTGAAGATATTAAAGCTACAGTCCTAGTTATTATTGATTATAAATCAAATTTTATAACTTAATAATACAGCATATACACAAGGGCGCCGCCAGCCAATGGGCCAGGGAGGCAAGATGATATAAATTGATAAAGGATATGAATTGTATGTAGGTAAAATAAAAACGATTCATAAATTTTAAGAAGCTTAAGAAGATTATTTTAATTAAAACATAATCTTCTTGAATTTTTCGCGCGGGAATTATAAATCGGGCAATAAATGACTTAGCATTTAAATAATTTTTTTCGCATGTCTAGGGAGGGGCAACTGCCCCTCTGTCCCCCTCTGGCGACGCCCTTGCATATACATATGAGGATCTTACCATTTACAATCCAACCGTGGACATATTTCGGAATTAGAGGAAATGGCATCTAAAACAGATAAAACTTCGGTTATTACTTTATCAGTTGTTATATATAACAGAGGTAAAGTATGGCGATCGGTCAAAAAATGACTTCCGAAGATTTTTTTGATATTTTTTTGGACTCACGGGCTCTTGAAACGTCGAGAAATGCAAAAAAATTCGGGTTTTTTACTGTATATATGGATGTTAGTGTGTTTGTGGCGTACGATTCTGTTCATCTACTTCGAAGTTCGATAACCCCTGTGCCTTTTGTCGAAAATTTCTGAAATTCGGCCGGAAAGTTTTGTGTGATTAGGAGGTTGATGCTATTAAATTTTGGTGGTTAAAAGTCTAGGGGGTGGGGAGATAGAGGGGTCATATCTCAAGTGAGTGGGGTCAGACTTGTTATTAACATTTACAATTTTGTTTTTTTTTTTTTTTTTTTAATTTATCTCCACCTTTAAAAATTAAGCTTTTTGTCATTTTATGATAATTAAAAAAATATATTATAAAGTTTTAAAAATAAAATGTCAAAACAAGTGGCGCCATACACAATTTTAAAGTTTGGCCGGGAAAGTTAGGCAACTGTTGCTGAATTTTCTATTTAACTTATTTGTTCACTGACCTGTAAATAGGTGATATTATATTGACGTTTTAATAAAATTCTTTTATTCAAAGATTGATTCTGCAATCAAATATTAACAGGCAAAAGCAGAACCGGGAAATCGAGAACGTCTGGTTACCATAATATACACTATATATGTTATAAATATATGTATATATGTAATTAGCATGTAATTTTGCATTAATTTTCTTCTGCAGTTATGATATTATAATACTTAATATTAGAAATTAGATTAGAAAATAATTACAAATATATATATAGGCCTATATTTATTTATTTATTTATTTACATAGAATAAAACTTTAAAAATTCTGGATTCATGCCAGCAGTTGTCTGACCTTTATTTTAAGAAATTAAAAAATATTAAAGAAAATAAAGTAAATAATAAAAATAGAAAAAAACCTTAAAAAGCGATTTTAAGAGGAAAAAAAAAATAATCTAAAAAATAATTAACATGAAAAACTTTTCTAATCAAGTGCATTTGACAGATCTTACAAAAGATAATTTTTCATACATCAAAATTTCATATATAAGCTACAGAAAATTTATAACATTAATTTATAAAAAAAAATAATTTAAAATATATCTCAATAAGAAAATTTTTAAACTTCATTATTTTTTAATTTAATATCTGAAAATATATATTTATAACCGATGAAATTAATAGAAAGTATGCTTAAAATTGAAGACTTAATATATTTTATTATGTAATAATAATAATAATATTAATAAAAATAAAAATTATATAATTATTGTTTACGCTTAAATTAACTTCTTGAACTTGACATTATTAAAAATTTAGCTCCTCTTTTTAATTTAAATTTCGTGTAATGCATCCAAACACCCACATAACAAATAATTCGATTTTGTCGTCAAAGTAACCACCTCCGCTCTCTATCTAATGTGTTTTCCTCCCACATATAAGTGTATACGTCTCAGATAATTTTCAATGGTTTAAACATGTTTTCACCATAAGGCTGGTCGTTTATAATTTTCTCAATCTATTCTGTTATTTATCCTAAATAATTATGATTACATTATTATAATATTTAACAAGTTTATTGTCCCGCATAACCTTTAATATATGGTTAACGTTTAAAGTGTATATTTTATCGATTTTTTAATACAAAATATTCAAGAGTATAGATTTATATATTTTTAGATTTTTACCTGAAAATTTATATGACTCAGGCTATGAGTCAGCTCATTAATAACTAAAGATGAGTTCTTTTTTTAAATGTCGATTCGGATATTTTTTTTATTGCGTGTCTTTAAAAATCTTTTTTTAAAAAAAAACTATTTTCCATAATTTTTATAAATGCGTTGTTTAAAACTTTTTTAAAAAAATAAAAATTAAATAGAAAAATTAGTTTAAAAAATTAGTTTAGTGGTAAAACATTAATTTAATGAAGAAATTTCACGTCACTTCAACTGTTAATAATTTGTTTTAAATTAATTTTGTTTTTCTTATTTTTTCAAAGATAAACTTTTTAACTGTAAAATATAACCGATTTTACTGTAATTAAAGAAATAGTTAAATATATTTTTTATAATTATTGATTTATGCTTTAAACATTTCTTTTTTCCCCTGTTGATGTATAGTACACTGCATGTACAATTACATTTTATAGAAATTTTATAAATCACGAAATATCTTTAAAAAAAATTAAAAATGATATCTGTTAAATGAACTATTCAGGCCTCTAGTAGGCTTTGTAATACGCTTTATTACGAATTAGATAAAGATAAAATAGTAAATTACGTTATTTAAGATACGTAACAGAAATTTCGTTCCTACAGAACGCGGGAAGAGAACGAGATACGTTAGATCACAAGAGATTACGTTAGATCACACGAGACCACGTTAGATCACACGAGATCACACATTCAACGTGGGGCGCCTCCTGCCTGTAATTATGCGCTGACATCGTACGAATTTCTGTCGCAACAATACCTTTAAAATAAATTTAAAAATTAATTATGAAATTAATATTAATTTAAATAATATTTTAAATTTTTTCTTTAGAGCAAAATCAAAAATATTTTTGTTTAATTTCTGTTCGTTTTAATTAATGTTTAAATTGTTTGAATTTTTGTTCAATAATGTTTAGAGGGGGAAAAAATTCCATCTGTATTGAAAGAAATTACTACGAAATAAATTTTTAAAAAATAAATAAAAATTAAAAATATAAAATTAGATTTAACACATTCGCCCAATTATTTCATATAAATTAAAAATATATAATAATAATAATAATAATAATAATCAAAAAAATAATTAAATTAACGAATTATAAAATCTAATTTTAACGACTTAAGTGTCTTTTGAAGTTAGATCTATAATTAATTGATTCGTCTAATGACTTTTAAGGAGTTCGAATATTTAATTTAAAATTTCATTAATTAAAGGACTCGTTTTAAAAATATTTAGTTAATTTTAATTTTTGAAAGTTAACAACTTAAATCTATTAATAACGTTAATTTATTGTTCGAGATCAAGATATCGAGATAATTTCTCTGCATGAGGAAAAATTCCTCGAGTCTTGTGGTTAATTGAAAAACGAAGAAAAGGAATAAGTAGGACATTATTCAAGAGAGAAATCAGAAACTGATTACGTCCTAATTCAATCCTTAAAAGATGTTTTCGATAGATGTAATAAGTAAAAAAAGAAAAAGAAATTTGCTTATTTCCTACGGATTTGCTGGAATTCATTCTTTATGCAGTTGCATGTAAACATAGAAAGTAGGCCATATAAGTGTAGTTCTTTTCTTCTGTTTGATATAGGTGTAAAGGTCATTCACCAGCTTAATACTTATTTTTTTTTTTTTTCTTAAAGAATATTTTAAATCTGTTGTTGACATTATTTTAAAAGCTTTTTCCGTAACTGTATACATGTTTAAATCTGATTTTAAAACTAGGACACAAACCGATTAATATTTGATTCTTATTTTCTATATCATTAATGTAATTTTATGTATTTTATAACACATTAAAAATGGTTATGTTTAACTTTAGGAAAATATATCTGGATTATCATAGGAGGATGTTTGTCAGCAGCGATTGGGATCATCCTTTTAATAGTTCTTATCTTATATTTGAGGAAACGGACTTTTAAAACACAGTCTAATGAATCTGATACGGAAGCAGATTTGAAAAAGAAAAGGTATTTTAATTTTCAGCTCAAATGAAATATATATATATATATATATTTTTTAAATTATCATTTAAAAATATATGAATAAAATTGCTATTTTTAATATAAAATATGATTGTTTCGTCTTAATAATTGTTTTCAAATTGCTAACGTCTGCTGTAGATATTCTAATTTTATGGTTTAAATTTAATCTACACAAATCAATATCTCTAAGACGAAACATGCTTTAAACAGCAGGAAATCATTTAAAGTGATAAAGGAATGGACTATGTTATACGTATTAAACTAGGATTTTACCACCTGTAGGAATTAATTTAATGTCTTGTGTTGGCGAAATAGCTGACCTTTAATAAAGTATCTTTCAGCTAGAGATGATTTTACCAAGAAGAGCATGTTATAGAACGGTTACTATGGCATTTCCTAGACAAGAGAGAAGCGTAGGTGGACAAGAACGATCCAGTAGCCTTGAATGATGGAGTTCACGTCTACGCAAATAAAAAGAAACTGGATACATCACATCACTATTTTAATATTAAATAAGAAACGTTTAATTTGATATAATCTTTTCTAAATAAATTAAACAGTCTAAATTGTTAATTTTTTTTTGTTTTTTTGTAAACTTTTGGTTAATATTTTCCGTCTTATTTTTCTACAGATTATCTTCGGCTTACAGTTCATCAGGTGATGATGCTGATCAATCCTTGTCTTATCAGATTTTAGCTAGATCATTCTCTACAGAGGCAGCCATACCTTATAAAATGAATTCCGAGTGTGTGCAGCCTTGTCATCCTACATTAACTCGTTGGCATTCGTTCAATTCTACGACCTATCCGCCAACATTTTTAGGAACTGTTCAGCCGGATTTGTACAGGTATGCTGTCAGGATGGCATTTATCAATTATATTAGCGTTCTGTATAAAAATGTATTTTAAAAATAACTTCTAAAAACAGAGAATCTGACGATGAAGATACAACTATACCAACTGGAATGAATGGCAGACTTTGGTTTAGTCTCTATTATAGATCTGATGCTCAAGAGTTAGATGTAAATCTAGTTAAAGCCAAACATTTGTCTGGTAAGTTAAATTGGATGTATTCTCCTATAGAAGCAATATTTGGTGCAGAATATGATCTCAAGGATTATTCAATATCAGACAGAATCTGTTTTATTTATTATTTTTATATTGCAAAGTTTTGTTTTATATTAACAGCTGTTATTTGCTCGCGTGATACAAATGTGTGTCAATTAGGTTTGTAAATTCAAATGTGTTAATATCAGAATTTCTGTAAATAAAAATGTTTTATTAAAACTATTAAAGTAATTTTAGAATTCTTTTAATAAGTATTATTATTCATTTTAAATATTTTCTTCTGTTTACAATTTTTATTTTTGTAAATAAAAAAAAATATATATATATATATATATATATATATATATGAAATAGAAGAAATAAAGTATTTCTTCACATATTGCATGAAATTTTTTAAAAATTTAATCAAATAACTCTCAAAAAGTTTAAACTTGAATAATTAAGAATTAAGATTTTTATAAATTGAAAATAAATTAAAATTTTAAAAAATTACATACATTTTAACATTTTATTATTATTATAAAATTCAATTAATTTCAATTTTAATGAAATAAATTAATAATTTAATTTTTTCCCCCTTTACATTTTTATAGCAGGTATTTTTACTTAGAATTTATTTAACAATACTTACAACAGATGGAAGCACTTTACGAAAATGAATTTCTCTCTGTGTTATAGGTAGGGGTTTGAATAACACTTCACGCGACCCTTATGTGAGAATTTATTTATTACCCGACGAAGAAAATTATTTACAATCGAAAGTACGAAAAAGAACTTTAAGTCCAAAATTTAACGAAAAATTTACCTTTAAGGTGAGAAAATAATTAATATTATTTAATATTATATTTTTAATTAACGTTTTTAAAATCTTGACAGCCGCATATGTGATGTAATTTACGTTTCAGGTGGAAGAAAGTGATTTATGTAATCGAACGTTGCGTTTTTCAATCTATGACGTAGATAAAAGGAAAGTACGACACACTTTGGGTCACGTGATGATTCCATTGGATAAAGTTGATTTGAGTAGCAACATGCTAATTTGGAGGGATTTAGAGAGTTCTGCTTTACAGGTTCATACAGAAAAAAAAATTAATTATTACTATTTATACAAAAATTTATTTTCTTTTCGTTCAGTTTTTATTTTGATTATTTATTTAATTTATTTATTTTTTCAGACACCGACAATCAGGGGAGAAATACAAATAACTTTATCGTGTAATCCAATAAATGGTAGAATAAAAACAACCGTATGTAGAGTGAGAAATATTCAAGGAATCGATAGCGGAGAAGCAGGCAAGAAAAATATTAAAATTAATAAAACACATTCATACACACAAATCTTCAAAGTTGTTTTTAGCACAAGCAAATATTTTCTTTTTATGTAGAAATTCCTATTTGTGTAAAATTACCGAAACGAGAAAATTTAGTTAATTAAACGAAAAATAAAAAGGGTTAATGGAATGGGAAAAGCGATAGAGGTTTGAAAGAATTCTCATTATTGTATTATGGTTTCTTAAATGACACAAATTTAAACTAACCAATCGTATCGCAGAATCTTCTTTGAATTTAAATCTCGTCCAATCAAATTTTAAAATCATTTGAAATTGAAAATAAAACTGAATATATTTAAATAAATATGAAAACTTTGTTTAAAAATTTCAATTTTTCAAAATTTAAAAGGAAAAAAAATATATATATATCAAACTTGAAGGTTTATTTATTTTTTGATGTTGACATATTTAACTAGAAATTCAAATTTATATATATATATATATTAAAACAGAAATGCTATTTATATTTTAAATAAGAATTTTAAATTAACTATTTAAAATTCTTAAATATTCTTTTTAGTTTATGAATTCAAAACACGAAAATTTCTGTCGATCGGTAACGATTTCAGAAAATTTGTAAGGAATATATGAATAAAAACCAGAAGTTTTTTTATTTTTTAAATATCTACTTTAATTTCTATTTAAACTTTGATTATAATTTACAGGTATTTACACTCGAGTTTTGTTATATCACGGAAGGAAACAAGTGAAAAGTAAACGAACGTCTCTTCAGCATTTTAATCCAGCAGCGGGTGATGTCATCTTCGACGAATCCTTCGCTTTCGCAGTATCGGGACGTTTTTTCGATTCCTGCAGCTTCGAATTCGTAGTAGTGGTTGCAGGACAGAGTCCATTAGTGAAAGACGAGATCCTCGGTCACGTGGTCATAGGCCCATTCATGTACGCAAGAGGAGAACAGTTACTACATTGGCAGGAAATGCTCACCAATCAAAGAAGTCCAGTCACTAAGTGGCACGGATTGGAAGCTATTCTGGAGCCATAATTTATGATTGGTCGGTTATTTAAATACATATATATATATATATAACACGTGATTTGTTTTCTGATTCTGAAGTTATAAAAAAAAAAAAAAAAGTTGTTAGTTCGTTCGAAAAAAAAAATTTCTCAATAAATAATTGTACAAATTTCTTAGAGGAAAAGTATATAATATATAATATTAGATGTTTAATAATGTTTCTACTATCCAATATTTAATTGAGAGTTGAAAAGATAGATTAGTTGTTTCATAAAATATTACTGTAATAACATGTTCAATTATCTTTCTACGTGATTTATCGGTGCTTGAACTGTGATAAATTTATGATATTTAAATATGTACTTCTATACATTCTACAACTGAAATTTTTTTTAGACTATTCAAAACCCTGTACTTTATTTTAAAAAAAAATATGTAGTTATGATTTTTAACTGTGATCCTTTCTATTTATATATACATAAATATATGTAAATGTGGTATATTGTACTTCTTTTTTCACTGATTTTTTAAAAATTGTTTTCATTCAAATTGTTATAAATAATAATTATTTCACTGGTGTTTGATAATAAAAATATGAAATAAACACGTTATTCTAAAAATATTTATGTTTATATTTATATACATTTTAAATTTTTAAAATCTAAAAATTTAAACCCATATTTATTGTGCTGCCATCTGTCGATTATTTTCGTAGATATATTTCATTTGTTATTTTGAATTTGGCGTACAATAATGTTGAAGGGACTTTAATTAATAAATAACGAAATAAAACGAATACACTTACTTAATTATAGCAATTTTTGCTTTAGAATTGATTTATTTTGACGTTACTCACATTAATTATATAGTATATAATGACATTTTTTTTTTATACAGAGAATTTTAAACTCTGCACACTTTAAAAAAAATAACAATAAATTAAAGATACAAGATAAAAAATGACTTTTAAGTAAGCTTATAAAGCTCATTTAATGAAATTTATTTGATTTTATTATATACAGATAGGATAATTTATTGAATAAATATGTACAGTACAGTACATATTGGACTCCCCACCGAGTTGGCACGAAGTAGAATCATTTGACCAGGTCCATGAAGGGGTGTTGAGGACCTGTGGTGAAAAATGCGCCCCATACTACTCGTGAAAAGTTAAAGTTCTTAAGATTATTTACTTGTACTGGCGATTTTATCGCCTCAGTCATCTGGCTGTATATCTGAAAACATGAATAGTCTAATTTTTACAATATGATTTGACCAGTAAGAACGAATTGCCGTTGAGAATTATGAGGATAGGATCAAAATAAAAATCTAGACAGAATTCTTCACCTTCCAGTCTATAGAGTAAGGTCACACAAAAGTACCCATTTTTGCGATTTTGCTTTAATAATACTCTACTGTGAAGATAAATTTGGATTTAATACTATCAATTGAAACGTTCTTAATCTAATAACGTTTGGCAAAGTAAAACAGAAATGGCTTAAAAAGACTGGGAGATAAAAAGAAAACGGTCAATGTTACCTATGGTTTCAAAATGGCGGCTCGTCTCTGATTCCAGCAAATAGAAGAAAGGAAACAGTGGGGACGCACGTTCTAACCTAACCTAACCTATTCTAATAATTTTGTTGGTAATAATTACGGTAATTTATTAGAATAGGTTAGGTTAAGTTAGAACGTGCGTCCCCACTGTTTCCTTTCTTCTATTTGCTGGAATCAGAGACGAGCTGCCATTTTGGAACCATAGGTAACATTAACCAAAAAAACCTTTGTAAAGTGCGTACTCTTACAAATGGGGTTGATAAGAGTATGCACCCTTTATAAATAATTCGTAAGGTATGAATGTACTGTACTGTAGCCCTACTTATTCGTTTTTATAACGCTGTTATGTGATAAATTAGAGATAAATTATTTTTACTTCTTTTACATTAATTAAAAAAACACGTCTTTACAGCAATCTGATACTTCCAAATTTTCTAATTACTAGATCAGAAAATTTGGAAGAATCAGGTAGCAAGCCATTATCCTGATGAAATAAAGTGATTGAGATATTACGAAACATGATTATTTGGTGTGATGCCGGTTTAGATAATAAGAATAATTTAATAAATAATTATTTAAATTATGGATTTTATTGATTTCAGTTAAAGTTAATATTTTATATTAAAAGAAAATTATTGAAATGAACTGGTAGGGAAACAAATAGGAATCAAAATAAATTCTAATTTATAGAATTATCTGGTGTAAAGTTAAACATTTTTAAGGTTAAACATTGTTAATGGAGAACAATTCAATTCTATAAAATAATTTTAAATTGTCTCTTTCTTTTCAGCAATCTTTTTTGAGCTTCTTGAATTTTTATTTCGTAAAAGATAGTTTTCTGATGGTTTTTCTCTTAAAACCTCATATTTTAAGAGTTGAAAACAAATACTTTTAGACTTAACACGTTTCTCAATGATGTCTAAGAGTACGAGCATACTCTTGAATGCATCTGTTCTTAATTCAGAAAAAAAAATCCAGCAACGAGTTGCTTAACTTTCCCAGTATTTTAAACTGCGTCTGTGGCTCCATCTGTTACGATATTTTATTATTAAAAACTTTTTATATGTTTAATTATTATAATATACATAAAGCTTAATTTTGAGGGTGGGTATGGGTTTTATAAAAAATTGTAAATGTTAATAACGAGTAAAATGTCATTAAGTCCGACCCTACTCGTAGTACGACACACAAACTTCTTTATTTCCTCATCCCATCGATCTTTCACCAGCAAAATTTAATAGCATCAATTCCCCTAATACACAAACACTCCTTGCAAAATTCCAGAGATTTTCGACAAAAAGCACAGGAGTTATGACGCTTCAAACAGGGTGAACAAAAATGTCCTCCTCAAACACACATTAACGTTCTGGTCGAGGTGTATAAATGGATTCCAAACCCAGAAATTTGGATTTTAGAAAATATTGCGAGAGTCATGCAAAGGTTCTAAAATTACATAAAAACTTCTTCGTCTACTTTAGAATTTATTTCAGTCAAAAATTCATGTAAGACAAAAAAAAAGAAAAAAAACAAAATTATTTATCTCAATTGTAGAAATCCAGAATGTTAAAAACGTGAAGAAAATTCGAAAAACTCCACATGGCCTGCCCGTCCTGGAGAGTCGCACGCTACTAGTGTTCAGGGAACGGAATCGCTTGACCGCTGGTATATTAGTATTATTTGGTAATTGTACTGTATTTATTTTTTAGCAGCCTACTCGTTTAACGTAGATAATACAATGTGTTTTACGCAAGGTTTAATTTAGCATCTTCAATTGTATGGCTTACCAATCGCCGAGTGGATAAAACCACTGAACATTGGTAGTTGGTCGCGGGTTCGCGCCTTGCCAACCGGCTGGCCACCTTGAGTTTTCTGACTTTTCTTTATGTTTGTAACGCCTAAATAGCACCAATTTCCCATTGAAAGTTCTCCTGGGAGGAATCTCTCCTTCGGCAGAGTGTCGCATTGCCGTGTATCCAACCAATCCAATTGTACGAGCTTCACTATTAAGTGCAATGCGGTAATTCACGCGGTAAGATGTCTCTATTTTGTTTTTAGTTATATCAATTTAAAGTTTATATTTTTCTAGCGAGTAACGTCGTCTTAAAAAAAAATACAAAAACAATTTTAATATTTTTTTCTATTGTAATTAGCGTGTTTCATTTCAAAGTGTCTACAAAGTTTACTGGAGCCAAAAAACTGTTTGATAGTATTTTATTACATAAAACACACATTGTGTCAGGAGCATCCGTGTTGCCAATACACTCATAAATCCAAAATTTAAATAACTTTCATCGTACTTTCGATTTGGTCTGTTCTTAGATGGCACTTGTTCTTTAATATTAGATTTTGAAGAAACCACAGTTTGCAAGTCAATTTCTTCTCCAATCGTAGATGTGTCCTCACAAGTAGGCCTATTTCTCGCTCCTTATGACACCTTTCCTAGAATGCATGCCTTTTTACTTCAGTCGCGCTTGGAGTTGTCAACAACTGCAGGAGTCTGCGTTAAGACCAGAGCACTCTGGTCTTAATAGCTCAAATTTATGAAACAAGATAAAATTTAATGGTAAGTAACAGAATGAAAATTCTACAACAAAGTGGTCAGGGAAAGCTCAATGTATTGGCAAGATTTGAAGCAATTATATAGGATACTTCCGTTAATATATCAACCCAAATCAATAATATCTGCAACACAACATAATACAGTACTATAATGTGAAAAGATGAATTGGCATCAACTAATTAATATTTTTAATGAAAGTTTTGTGATTTATATATCATAAAAATAACTGATTCAAAAGTATCTAAAGAATAATTTTTTGTGTTTTTGTGTCAATGGGAACGGCTGAAGACCCTGTTGTATTCTCTTTGTATCCGTCACTGGATCATAATTAATGAAATATAAATACAAAAAAAAACTAATATCGTTAGAACGAACAAGTAATTCCTAATTTACTCTCATTAAAAATTTTGTGGTGTATTCTAAGAAAGTTGTTTAACGCAATTAAAGTAGATAGCATTCAATGGATGAAAAAATTAGACCTTTATAAATACGAGTATAAAGTTTGCAGTAGTGTACAAGAGCTACGAAATATTTAATGAAATTCGGAAATACAAATGAATTGCTTTACGCTATTCACTTGTATTTCCGAATCCGTTATTCATATGTAACGCTTATTAACTGAAGATAAATGAAATAATAAAATTATAACAAAGCTGGCATTAAATAAAGTTCGAATTTTTTGCATCTTTACGCATTTCTATTTGAATATGTATATATTTATATGTGTGCGTACAACATATTCTTGAAGAATCCCTTTTCCAGTCGGAATTGAGAAGCCACAGGAATTTTTTGAGACGATTTGTCCTGAATATGTTTAGCCCATTCCTCATCATTCAGCATCCTCTTTTGTAGGACTCGCCGAATTCACAATACCCTCTTAGTATCTACAGGATGGAGAGTATATCGTGCTTATTACGAGTTCACAAATATATTTTAAGTTTTTTCAAACTTAAACACATTTGAATTGTTATTGTTAGGCATTAACTACTAAAGATGTTTAAAAACACGAATAATAAAAGAAATAGTGTAGTATTTTATAGAAAATACAAGTACATAGTGTCATTTTCAGGCTTGCTTCAAGTATCAAAATCATTCTCAGTGGCTCTATCTCAATTGGTATCATTAAGAGAAATATCGAACAAAACAGAAAACATTTAAAAATTAAGTTTGAGTCACATATATATTAATGCTAGTGAAGAATCTGAATTGTAGTGTTAGATTTTATCTTATACATTTTCGTGAAACATTCTCTTTGGAAACTAAATTTCCGTAAAGGAGAATTGGTGGTAAAAGTTCAAATAAGAAAAGGATGCAAGTTAGATAGCTTATCGTAGATTATTCTCTGTAATTATTAATAGAATGCCGTTTTAGAGTTAAAAGTCTTGTTATTGTCTTGTGTTTATCATAATCGTCTTCGGACGTTTTTGATTGTTTTTTGCATTATGTTTAGAAAATAACGTGCGATAAACAGACAACGAAAGACCAGAAAAAGATGGAATATTTGTTAAAAATAACAGCCTTTAATGGACTAAATTTTAAGATTATCATTTTTTATAAGTTTATAATGTGAAAAACTTGAAAGTTTGTTTAATTACTTTTAGTTATGCAAACTTAATACAGTGCCTGATGTGTTTGCTTTCTCTCTTATTTCACAGTAAATTTGTATAATAAATGATGTATTAAGCTATAAATTAAATACATATATGTTGTTAACTGTAATGATTCGAAATGTAACTATTAAACTATGTAACTAAAGACAATATATAAATTTAAAAATTTTTATTTTAACTAATAGAAAATGTTTACTTTCTTTTAAATACTACAAGCTTTTTTTATTGTCCTACCATTAATAATGTTAAATGTAGTTTTTCCACGTCTAATTTCAATCTGATTTTTTGTTTTTCTAATTTGAATTCTTCCTCTTGTAGCTATTTTTTTCAATTATTACTTTTTTTTTCTTCTACAACTCCTCAAAATGTTAGCAAGAAATGAAACACGTATGTAACAGGCATTATTTCTTGCAGTAAACGTAAACTTTGTACTTAGGCTGTGTTCAGACATCCTCTTCTTACGTTACATTATGCCATGTCTGATCAATCAAAAAAATTGTTTGTAACGCCTTAAATAAAATCTTCTTTGATTGACCGGATATGATGTAACGTAACGTAAGAAGAGCCTGTCTGAATGCGCCCTTAGATTTTCCCAATATTTCTTTTCTAATCGTTACTTACGATTGCTCGTACTTTTAATATCCTTTATATATTTTTTTATAATTTATACCTGTTTTGGAGAAAATAACAAAACCCCATTAATTGTAATGAGAAAGGTAATACATCCCAATTAACATTTACAGACATTTTTGTACATTTTTAAATAGTATACGTTAGTGTATTTTTAAGATTTATTTACGCACTCTCTTTAGTTAATCGGTCTAAGACGATACAGTATACGACTATACAGTGTTATTATTGACTCAAAACCCTGAGAAACCCTGAATTAACACGTTATTTGACAAAATTAATATTCACAATGATTCATGTGTGCATGATATTTAATTTACAGACATGTATTGCATGCATACAATTCACAAAAGTTAAACATTCATAGAATGCTAGCAGTCCGGATATTACTTTTTGTCAAATATTCTTCAGATAAACCTACCAGTGGTGAATGAATAAAACCAGTAAACACTGGTAGTAGGTCGCAGGTTCGGTCTTATCAGCAGTTTTTCGGGTTTTCTTTATTGTTCCATGTATTGCGTTGCAGTATCCCACCAAACCAACCAAACCAACTTTTCAGATAGTGCAGGATCATCGGGGTTTGGGATTAACAAGCTTCTACTCTAATAATACATGTAATATTTTTAGGATGTAATGTTTTTAGGAATAAGTTAAAATGTCGAAAGTGAAATGATACAAATATCTCAGCTGATTTCGGACAATTGTTTTCTGCTATGATTGAAATAAAACATGATTACATATACACACAATTAATACTATACATAATCCATATACATAAATGAGGATGTTTATTTGTTTGTTTGTTTGCTATGCACGGCAAGGCCGTTCGACCAATTGCTTCGAAACTCGAAGGTTACGTTTACATAATTCTAACTTAGATAATGTATACATCTCAACCCAAAATATTGGTTGGATTTCTACATATGAACTAATTTCTGTCTATATTCATTTGCTGGATTTATACATGTTGCGCCATCTATTGGCAAAAATTAAAAAAAATAATGGAAAATATTAATAAGGTCAAAAAATGACCCCTGATATTTTTATATTTTTGAAATCAAGGGAACTTGAAACCTTGAGAAATGCATGAAAAATTTGGGGTTTTTTTTTTGTATGTATGGATGTTAGTGTGTTGGGGGCACGATTTTATTCATACATTTTTAAGTTTAATAACTCCTGTATCTTTTGTCAGAAATATCTGAAATTTTGCAGCGAGATTTGTGAATTAGGGGAATTGATGCTATTAAATATTGGCGGTTAAAGGTCGAGGGAATGGGAAGATAGATGGGGGTCATGTTTCATATCTCGTAAGGAGTCGAAATTAATTAAATTAATGAAGATTTACTTGTTATTATCATTTACAATTAGTTATAAAACCCCATCTCTATCCTCAAAAGTAAAAAGTTTTTATTAAATTATTATAACAGATGGCACCATCACAATTTGCTTTGCCGGGAAAGTTACGCAACTTATTACTAGCTTTAAAAAAAAAAAATACATCTGATCAGTCTCGATCCATTTTTATGAAATTGTCGACAAAATCATTTGTTTGCGGCTCATATGAAACATGCTGGCCCGAGAAGAGAAAACCGCCGTGGTTTTGTGCGCGTTTTAGTGGATTAAGGTATGCTGAAGTACTATCAAATTTTCCTGTTCTACAGCCTGAAAAGATCATGACACATGCTTGACGGGCGGCATAGTCCTCTCCCTTCAGCTAATGCAACTAACTGACATAGTATGCACAATTTATGAGTTTGTAATAGAGGATCTTCTACACTGTTGGTTGTGCCACACTGAGCTCCGGCTCAGTCTCCCAGTCGATCATATAGGACTGTGTTAATTGAAGTCTTTACAGGTTGAACTTGTTTGTCCGGTATGATCGTTCTCTCAGAACCATTGTGCGTCGTGTACACTACTTATTGCCTGAATTTAACACCTAAATAGGGACAAGTTTCTCACAGAAAGTCTTCTCGGAAAGCACAATCGCCCAAGTAAAACTAATTTTTGGCTTGACTTATTCCATCAATCCAGTCTAAAATATCAACCAAAAATAATTGGCTATTATTTTGATCACGGAACAGTAATTTTTTGATTATTCTCAATACCATTACAGTTAGCAATCGTGTATCAGCGCTATTAGAATTCAAATATATGAAGCTGTGTCTTCGAGACACAATACCACATTCGAATACATCCTTAACAGTTCAAATATATATTTGAATTTCTATATCATTTCCCTCCCCCCGAAGGAAAAACGAAATGACATTACGCTTTCGAACATTTTATAAAATGATGATAATAATATATAAATTGTTAAAGTATTTACTTTTTAACGTAAATAATTTACATATTACTAAAAAAAAATCCCTTTTTTTAAGGAGAAATTTAAATTATTTAGTTAAACTACTTTAAAGTCATATTCTAACTTAGCTATTGTCGCACGAATTTAATTCTAAGTTATTTAAAATTAAATTATAGTACTTAATCTAAGTATAATGGATATTTTATATAATTATTTTTAAAGGCTTTATAAAGATAATCAAATTCTGAAATTTAAGCAAGAAGTAGATCAACAACGGAATATAAAAGAGCGTTCAAATTTAAGTTTATTGCGTTGGCCATTCAAATTTATAACTTTTATTTTAAAATCTTGCATAATTACACTTTGTATCTTTTCTGATAATAATAATAATAACAATAGATCCAGTTTTTAGTAGCTTACTTTGCGATAGTTTTTAAAGCAGGTTTGATAAGTTATTAAAATATAACCAAATAGAAAAAAAAACGCTTGTATTTTAACTCCTTCCTTCCCTTTCATCCGAAGTAGACCCTTCCAGCTCGACTGACTCGTGTCTATTCTTTCGCTGCACGGACTATAATAAGTCTAAACTTAATATGAATAGTTCCAAATGTGTCATTTGTGAAGCACTAATCAAATAACTTTTTATACAGGTTATAACTTTATATATAATATAATTTACTTCATAACTAATTACATAAATTTATCAGATATAAAATGCTATATGTATGTAAAATGTATCTTTAAATTACATTTTGTTCTATTCGTATACGTTTAATATTCACAACACGCATTTCTTGCCATTATATAAACTTTCTGGATTCTTTATTGCATCAAGAAATTTATTTAAATTATAGATAATACCATTTAGAAATTTAATTAATTTATTAAATATGTATAACGCATATTTAATTTACATATATTATTATTATTATTAAGCAAAAAATCATTTGTTATCGGTTTACTCTATTCTGTTTTTGTAAAAGAAGTACAACAATGATGCGATTTTTATTGCCTTTTATTATTTAAATTTAAAAGTTTTTATTCATTTATTTTTATTTTTATTTTTTTTCAAGAAGTTTTTTGAATTTAGCTGTAATGCAGCATTTCAAATATCATGCTTAAATGACAGTTGGATCGTTTTGTATATCTTCCGGAGTAAACGAACTTTGCTGTCGATCATTTTGTATATACTGTTGCTGTATTCGTCTCCTCATATTTGCTTCTTTTAAATTAGATTTTCTAGAATCTAAGATAAAAAAAAAAAAGGAAAGAAGCTTTCAGAAAGGAAATGAGATATTTTCATTAAGCGGATACATTTATAACTACATTATGACATCTCTGTTAAATATTTTTTGTATTGGATTATTATTGAAAAAGTAAAAAAAACTTACAGGATTTAATCTTTATTTTTTGCATAAAATTTAAAAATTTTTCTAATTTTATTCAAATTTTTACTACAATTAAATCAATTTTAAAAATTAGAATGATTTATTAAGGAAAAAAATTATAGTTTATATAATTCGAAAACTCATTCAAAATTGATTTCAAGATCTAAACCTATTCATTATTGTAATTTCTCGAAATTTTTCCTTAATAGTTAAAAAATTAATTTATTAAAAAACTCGGATTTTAATCTAATTTATTATTAATTAAGTCTCGCAAAAATAATGTTCTCGCAGTAAAACTTTTAATAAAATCATTCTACGATTCTTTTCCATTCAATAATGAAGCAAAAAAAAAAAAAAAATTATAATTAAATTGTCATTTGATTCTTTGTATATTATTTTTGAAAGTTTAAAATAGGCCTACTACTTTCATCTTAATGATGTGCCTAATTATATGAGATTCGGTTAGAATTAAGCGATAATATTTTGATTTATTCGTGAATATTAAATGATTAAATCACGATATTAAATTTAAGAAAGTATACAGAAATTCATTTAAAGAAATACAATTCTTGAATTATTTTAATAATGCTTTTCTTTGATGTATCATTTGAAATTCTTTCCCATTATGTAGCGATTAACATACCACATTTTTGGAAAATTTTATTTAAAAAATACTTACATTTTAATTAATTCGATTTACAATAAAAATTAAGGTTAATGTTACCTATGGTTCCAAGATGGCGGCTCGTCTGATTCCAGCAAGGAAACAGTGGGGACGCACGTTCTAACCTAACCTAACCTATTCTAATAATTTTGTTGGTAATAATTATGGTAATTTATTAGAATAGGTTAGGTTAGGTTAGAACGTGCGTCCCCACTGTTTCCCTTCTTCTATTTGCTGGAATCAGAGACGACCCGCCATCTTGGAACCATAGGTAACATTAACCAAACTTAATAATATAAATTGATAGAGTTCAATTTCAAAAATAGATTCGTTTTTAAGTTTTTAAAATTCTTTTCGTTCTATAAGCCCAAGAGGGCCTTTTTCAGACCGGTTGTGAATTTGGACAGGCCTGATAAAGCAGCTTTGGAGGGTCTTTGTTGCAACCCTTAACTACTTATTTGATGAGTGGTTAAAACCAAAATGGTAAATAAGGAGGAACGAAAAGTCGGAAATGCATATACTGTATTGGCAATAAATGTAAAGGAAAAAAGGCTGTATATATATGATAAACCCAAAGAATTGTGAGTTTTTTAATGGTAAAAGTTTCAAAATTGTAACTTTAACTGTAATATAAATTGAAAATAATATAAAATTTTATTGAATTGTTGTAGACTTGTTGATTATAAATCAGGAGTAGAGAGCTTAAGCCCTTCCCATTGGTAATAAAAAGATATTTATTAATAATTCAAATATTTTTAATTTTCGAGTTAGCTTCATCCTTTCGTTATTTTTGGATCCAATACTGTTATAAATCTATATATTAAAAGCTTAATTAAAATAGAAATGTAATTATGCTGCCCCTCAAAAAATTTCTAATCATTTTGCTATGAATATCATTTTTAAATTAATATAAAAATATTAAATAAAATATTCCATAATATATAAAGTTAAGTGTAATAAATTTCAAGTAGAAAACATTTATCTGTTTTCATTTATTTTTAGATGATAAATATCATGATCAATAAATAAAATTGTTGGAAATATAAAAGATGCGGATAAATAAAAACACGAAAAAGTGCATTATCTTATTCTATCTTTTTGAATATATTCATTTATTCAATTTCTCAAAAATAATGTAAGTGAATGACAGTTTTCTAACGATAACAAGACCTCACAAGTAAGCTATGCAGTCGAAAAACAATAATAAACTGTACTGTATTGTTATTCTCGTATTCAAATTTCTTAAATTCTCCGTAGGAAATCATTTACATTTCAGAATCCGTTCTTTCATACTGGATGCTCTACGTTCTTGATTGTTGATTTAATTTGATTTGTCTTTTGTATTCACGAAATATATTGAAATGTATGAAAATAAACGACATTGTGAAATCAATAAGATTTTTTTTAATGGTAACTTTGATAGCATTTTAAGCATAAATAACGTGTTTACAAATTACAGAATCAAATTTTGTAAATCTCTAAGTATTATATTATATAATAAAAGTTTTATATTAGCAACTTCATTAATTCCATTTAACTTTAAAAACAACTCGTAAATTTTACTCATAAATGACGTCATTAACGAGCAATTCGAATTTCATTTATTACATTTAAAAATTTATTTTAACAATTTTTTTCAGATATTAAAATTTTTTGTTGGGTTTTATTTTTATAATATTTAAAAAATTAATTTTAAGTATTTTACTGTGCTTAAAAGAGGAGTTTAGTAGATTTGCTGGGTGTTTGGAGGAAAGTGCATATAAATATATAAATGCACATACAATATTTTAGTATTTTTAATATTAATTGTAGCATAAAATTTAATAAAATTTTTAAAAAAATGTATATATGTTTACAATTTCTTAATAGAAAGTTACACAAATATTAACTATAATTATAGAAAATAAATTTAAGGGGGAATATATGGCGCCATCTCTCGAGAAATCACTGTATTTATTTAAATACAAAAATAAATAATAATAATAATTTAATAATTTCGTTTTTCAATTTAAAAATTTCTTTTAAAAATATTTTATTGAATAAAAACGAATAAATAAGTATAAAATTATTATAAAAAGTATACAAATTTACATTTACACATGAAAATGTTTTTATTTAATAAATTATATTCATTTATTTTTATAAATAAGTAATAAAAATATAATTATATATGTATATTTTCCACTTAAAAATATTATTAAATAATTTAAAATATTCAGAACGTGCAGTAAAATATAATTTAATATAAATTTTGTTCACCAGATGGTGCGAGAGATGTAACTGTATTTTGAATCAATTCATAATATTGTTTTCTTTTTACGTGTTGTTGGTGTTGTCGTCTTTCAAGTTATTTCCCCATTTATCATCAATTTTCTTTAAGAATTATTAATTCTATTTTATATTTTTACGTTTCATAATTTTTATTACATTTATAAATACTTTTCTGTGTAGATAATGTACCATTGAATTTCTTTCAGTAAATATTCTATTCATTCATTTGCTGTTCTGTGCATTTATCCTTGTTTACATACTAGATCCAAATACGAAGAAAAATAAAAAAAAAATAAATAAATAAATAAAAGAGAGTTTCATTTTGTTTCCAATATCAAGAAACATGTAATTTTCTTGTTCTTCAATACTACAGCAAGAAAAATTTGAAATTCAACAGAAAGCATAACGTGTCATTTTCTAACAGTAAATACATAAAATCAATCCTTGTTTTATACTTTTTCCTTTTATATTTATCAAATACACATAAAAAAATCTCAATTTTATATTATTTTTTTTTTCAAATTACTAAATATAAATTAAATTTTAATTAATTATCGTTATGTAATTTTTCGCTGATGACGTCATTTATGAGTATAACGTATGGTTTTTTTTCCTCCTTTCTTTTTCTGGTGTTAAATAGGATTTAGAAATTTAAATTTACGTGAATTAGGCTTATATTTAATTATATGAATCGCTGATTCCTTTCTAAATTTACGTCTTGTTAAATCAGTTATGTTGTCTAACAATAGGATTTTCTAATACAGTGAATGTTCCGCAGAAGTGAACAAACAAGCAAATAATGGACAAAATAGGATTAGAATTAGAAATGGTAAATCTTATTGGATCCATTTTACGGTTTATTAATATTTTGATAATGTTTTAATAAGTTATATTAATGTTTCCAGGTGTGAAAGTTTATAAGATTGACGACATACTTGAAATAACGTTTATTATTCGACCGCGACATATTCTAAACTAGAAATTTAGTTTAAAAGAAAAAGCCACTTTCACGAATTTTATTATTTAAAAAAATTCCATAAAATTAAAATATTTAAGTAATAAATATAAACTATTTTTACGTTTAAATTATTTTAAAATTTCATTTCAAATTAATAAGACTTTATATAAAATTTAAAAGGAAAACATAAGAGAAAAGTAAACGTGCATTTAAAAATACATTAATAAACATTATAAAGAATTCACAATGTTTTATTTGTTATAGCCCCGAAGAATTAATTATATAAGATATCAAAATTTTTATTAAAAAAAAAAGTTCTTGATATTACTAGAAAATTTGATTGAGGTAGCAACATTTCTCATATTTTATTAAGGCAAAAATGAAAGAATGATATATATTATTCAAGAAATGGATGAAATGAATGTTTAAAATTTATTATTTATTTAAATGTATCAAATATTTTTAAAAGGTTTCGTAGTTTGATTAAATTTATTAATTATTAAGTAAGTAGTAGCGAATTATATTCATTGGTACGTTCTTAATAAAATTATAAAATGTTTTCTAGTATTTTTCTTCATTAATTAACCTCGAATAATTGTAATAATTCTGAAGAAAAAACTGTTAATATTGCTTACATATTTACTAATATTTAAATTAAATTATTATTATTATTATTATTTCTTATTTTACAACAAAAATTTCATAAAAAATAAATTATTAGTCATAAAAACTTTCATTTTTTATTTATTTTTTTTTGGTTTTTTTATCGAGATTTAGAATACGTCCATCGCATCAGTACGGAAAAACCATATTAGCGTTTGGTATGTCCATCTGTCTGCACAAACAACTTGGCACTGGATAAGTGGATTTTGATGAAATTTAGCAATAAAGGAACTGACAGGAATCCATCGACGTATTTTAAAACTCGTTCAAACAGGACGATTCCAAAAGAATTCGTGAATGTTTTTTTTAAAAAATATAAAACTGAATTTCTCTTTAGACTTTAAAAATAAATAAGATACTTATATTTTTATTTAAATAATTTATTAATAACTTTATCGATCATTGAAAATTTTCAAAGTAGTGTTTTTCCTGCAATAAACTTAAAATATTTTAATATTTTTCCTCTCAAATAAACATATCCGAATGTAAATAAGACATGCCTCTATGGGCAAAGACATCTTTCTATTTAATTTGATCAAAAGTTAGCAAAGAAATTTTTTTTTAATATATAATTCTTGAACAAAAATCAGTTTTAATAAAGCAAATTCCAAGATTTTGTTGACAGTCAAATAAAATTTGAGTTGTATTGCTTTTCCTTTATAAATGCTATCGTACTTCCAGAAGGACATCCTAAACCCTGCTTCACCTGCATCAACGAGGAAGCTGAAGAGCACCGATAATAAAACTCTGATAATCCCGGAGTATATTAAGTATTTTGTTATATAAACCGTTAAAAATATTCACAATTTTCTCATTGAAAATATCTTTGATAAAAAGAAGAAGAAAAAAAAAATCTTACATGAAAAATTATCATTACAGCAATTCATTCCTTGAAGAATTCTTAAATATTCAATGATACGAAAGAGAAACCGCAAAAAAAAAAAAAAAAAAAAAGAGAGAGAAGCTTGAAGTATCGAAATAAAGTAAAAAATATATATTTATAATTGAAAATTTATGCTGTTTTTTATTAAAAAGAGAAAAAAATATAATGAAAATTTGATTTGTAAATCGATAAAATAAGAATTTAGAAGGCTTATATGAGAGGTTTCTTTGTAACTTGCACCTCATTTATCTTTTTTTTTCTTTTCGAGGGGGAGACATACCAATTAAAATGTAGAAAAAAGAATAATGAAGGAAAAACAGGACCACTTAATTCTCTTGAAGTATTACCAGATCAAAGAAAACGTTACAGTTCAATTCCGCAATATACAAATTCAACTAGATCATAATTGTAGAAAAAAAAACTGATTAAATAATTTTTATTAACATAAAAGTAGTAAACAATTAATAAAACTCTCCAACTACCGAAGAAGCTGGAAAAACATATATTTTTTTCCTCTTCTTTCCTTAATGGCGAATGTTAATTAATCTTCATAATTGTTCTTTATTCATAAATATCACTTAATTATTTAAAGGTAAACATTTCTGTAATTAATAAAGATGCTAATATTTTAATGGATATTTAGTAAGATAAACAATTTGTACGTGTACGTACGTGTGTCCGTGCGGTGGATAAAACAATTGAACTGTGAAACGAAGACGTGTAATTTCTCAACCACCAGATGTCACGGTAACTGAAAGAAGAAGAAGAAGAAGGGGGGAAAAAAAAAGAAATTCGACACCAGATGTTGCCATTTCTTGAAACCAAAACTGCAGAAACAAAAGTTGGTAGTTTGTAGACAGGACCAAATCAGTTTGAGTTCTACTTTATTATATACAAGGTCGAAAGCTGTTTAAATCTGCCAATCAATTTTTCTCGATATGATTCCTCTTTCTACCCAACATTGATTGTTTGCTTGGACGATATCTTTTTCTATAAATCGCGCAGCTGTGACCGACTTAGACGGGAATTAATTTCGTTGAAGATCTTTTATATCAACCGGACATTTCTATCGATATTAATTAAGAATTAGTATATATAATTTATATGATATTTTTCGTGGAAATCATTGGGAAATATTCCCCCCCCACCCGTAATTACGTGTTCCCGATTGATTGTTTTGGGTAGAGGAGGAGGATTTGTTTTGTTGTTGAGAAACGTGGAATAAATTTAATAAGCGAAAATTGATGGTTTTTTTTGCAAAATGCTTTATTTTAGCGATAAAACGTTTTGCTCTGGTAGTAAATGATTGCAATTTATTATCTTTTCTCTGATTGGTTAATCTACACAACACGTGACAACCCGCTCAATACCGGGCCATAGAGGGACTTTTATCAGCTCTTCTTGCTTGAAGCATCTTGTTGAACTTATCAACGATCGTCGTCATGGCAACTGTGTCAAATAACTCGCGAAAAGAGTTCCCCAGGGATATGTTGGAAGAGAATTATTGTTGTTACAGAGTATTTTTTTACTTCTTATAACGGCCTTGTTTCTAGTTGGCCACGGGCTAAAATCTTACAACTCGAAACGTTTGGTTAACGTTATTGTGGAGGAATTTTATCACTTCCTCTCAAAATTTCTACTTCACTGCCTCATTTTCGCTTTTACTTTCGTTGGAAATGTAGTTTTTTTTTCTTTTTTTTTTTACTCTTTTTGGTTACACTATCATCGAACATTGATATGGCTAGCAATGACAGCTTCAACCACTTTAGCTTTTATGACCAAATGGGAAGCTTGCTCTAATCATCTTATATCGTGAATTATTTTAAAACTTTATGCAATATTTCTTCTTCAATTTTTGCAGAAAAACATCATAAAAAAAATCAAAATAATTAATTATTTTTTTCCTCCTGGATTTCCTCAATGGATTTGGATCCATTAACTTAATCCTTAAATAAGAATTTAGTTAATTAATATTTAAAAGATTATTATTATTTATTTAAAGATCACATTCTTAAACATATTTTGAAAATTGTCATAAATAAATTTAATAAATAACATTTTATTTTATTTTTTTTTTTTATCTTGATTGATTTCGTATTTTAAAATTTAAATTTGTTTATAAACATAAATATTTTAACAGGAAAAAAAATATATATATATATATATTATTTCTTTTCTAAAAGGGGGGAATAAAGAATGAAATATTCATTCGAAATATAAATAAAAAATAAATTTACATTTCGTAAATGTTTATTGAACAATACATAATAAATAATAGAAATTACAATAAAGTTTAAATTAAAAAAAAAATAATTATTTTTTTATGTTAAATTATAATTATAATAAAAGTAATTTATCAAGAATATAATTAAGTTTGTTTATAAATTAATGTTGTTAGAATAAGAAAAAAAAAACAAATAGAGAGAATGCTTTTTAAACAAATCAAGATTAAATTTATTGTGACAACGTCGTCCTGAGGTAAACATTTTCTAAAACGTATATCAGATTTAATTAATAATTAAATTATAATAAAAAAAAATAAAATTTAATTAAAAATGTTCGGAAATCTTTAATATGTCAATTTAATTATTTCGTCTGTCAGAAATTTCAAGACAGATTTATATTTAGTTTCTCGTTCTAACGTCTTTCGTATATCAAGACATAGAAAGCGACAATTAAATAATAACTTTTCGACTAATTTATCACAGGTTAAAAAAAAAAAAATGTATTTTCAATTATATTACGGTATTATATTGTATATAAATTTCTTGGTAATTATATTGTAAAATGGTTTAAGTATTTGGACATATATCAAAAGTGTCACAACCATATGGAGGAGGTCAGGAAGGGCAAAAATATCATTGAGTAAAGGATAGTAACCAGCTTCGTCTATCTCTGTCACGATGGTATCTAGTCTCCAGGCAGAAACTATTAGCACCCATTGCCTTAAGCGCAATGACAAAGCTCACTTCACTAACTTACAAAAGTTTCATAGCTTCAAGGATTATTGGTATTGAGAGATTATAAGTTAGATCCTGCAAAGATATATTATGTATTAATCATTGTTTTGCAATTTTTAAGCCGTGAAATTAGTTTTAGATTTCTTTTTCCTCCCTTTTTAACGGCAAATTTATGTTTTACATCGAAACGTTTTACATTATTTAGATTTCGGATGTAACTATTCTATTGTAAATAACTCTTCGAAAGTATGTTTTAATCATTTAAAATCTTCTTAAGTGTATAGGTACAGTTTTCGTATTGTCAAAGTGAATTCAATATTACAATCTTTCGAAGGTAATTCAATATTTAGATTGTCTTCTATTACTTTTGCATTAATTTCAAGCAATAAAAGTACTAACAAAATCGAAAGAATAGTTAATTTACGAAAGTTTGTGCTTGTTTACATTAAGTTACGATAAATTTTAAATATTTAAACTACTTTAAGAGAGAATTATTAATATGATTTCAATGTTTAATAAAGCTATACAGCGAATGAAGCGTATGTAAAGTTATTTATGCAAGTAAATACATTACACTATATTCAGATTTAGAATTTAAAAATAAGGCAAAAAGATCATTGAGTAAACATTATTTGTATATATATATATATATACTCGTATATAAAAAGTGAAGATTTTTAACATTGTATTTCGTTTATACACGTAAGAGTATCTCTGATGCCACACTGTGAGTCGATGTGCCATCAGTTCATAAAGGTTTATACGATAAGATATACACAATATATTGTAAAATTAGTTTCTTTATTAAATTTGGATTTATAATTTATATATTTTGTAAGTAATTAGGCGTTAAACTTCACTCCAAGTAATTTATAACTAGTAGATACCGTGTATATACTTTACAGGTGATAAAGTTTTCGATATGATTTTGAAACCTTGGCGAATTTTTCTCATATGTATCACTTATAACTTAAAATATTCGAAAAGTATATATGCATTTTGAAAAAATTGATATGATTTGTGTGGAGAATCGCATTCTCAGAGTAATTTTTCACGATTATGCAATTTATCTTTCAAGAAAAATAATACATTTCAGTTAAATAATGGAATATTTCTTTGGCCAAGTTAAGAGAAAAAAGGTTTATATTCGTAATTAAAAAGTTTACTTTTGTATTTTAAAATCCCGAAAGAAAATGGAAAGAAGTAAAAGGTTATGAAATTCCAATGAAAACATAAAAATCTCTGCAAGGAATTGTATTGGATTATCTCTGAGTAAAAGTCATTAGTTTGATGGAAAGTGAAGCTCCTCTTGATTTACCTATGGGCGTTTCAGAATATGTGAAAAGTAAATTCGAAGAAATTCTTCATTTTCTTCTCAAGTATTGATCTTTCTTTCAGAAAGAATAACCATGATGGTGAAATTCACAAAGCGTGAATAATATGAGATACACAGATGGATAGTTTTTCACAATTCTTCTATTACAATAAAAATACATACCGTACTTTATATTGTGATTGATGCAAACCATGGCAAAAACAATATAAAATAACTTTTAAAATCACACTATATTTCTTTCATTTTGTATTTTCGATATTTTAATTTTAAATACGGTTCTATCGTCGTTGGTTCAAGTAAGAATTTCGGTAAGAAAATTGAAAAGGTAAACACGATTTTAAATATTTATAAATATAGATTTTTAAAAAGTGTTTAAAGCTGTTATTTAAAAAGTTTCTTTTAAATTAATAATAATAATAATAAGAAGAAGAAGAAGAAGAGTAAAAATTTTTTATTATAATTTAAATTAAAAATTAAAACTAATAATTTTTAATATTAAAATTTTCTTTGTCCGTTTTATACATATTTTAATTAAAATCGTTTATTTCATTAAAAGTTAATCGATTTACTTTAAAATATAACGTTAAAAATAACCTGTCAAAAATGCGCTCTTTTTATTATAGAAACACATCGAATTACGTGTAATTTTTATTTTATTTTATAAATTTTATATTAAACGTCAGAATTTATAAAGGAAATTTAAGAAAAAAAATTTATATATATATATATATAATTAAATAGAAGAAAACAGAGAAAAACAACGTATTAATAAAATGCCAACCACTGATCTATAAATAATATAAATTTTCGAAACTTTACCAAAACACAATCTACTGATTAAATAACAAAATCGAAAAAGTGACAAAGGTAGGACTTGTGTCCCCCAAGAGTGGTTTATATTGGGAAACACAGAAGACATTGGGGAACGATTTAGCAAGTAGTCCTTTTATCTCGTCCCGAGAGTTTCACCGAATGTCAGATAAAGTGTGTCTGGAAGTGACAAAGTTGGTCAGCCACCATGACAGCAGACAGAGGGATTTACTTCATAGGCAATTCTGATGTTCGACTTATAAGCATAAGTGGATTACGTAACAAAAATAAAAAAGATAAAATAAGAATATATTTATATATATATATTCGTATATCCCTTCTAGATATATCCCCCCTAATTTAATAATCATAGATGCATAGATGCGCATCTAAACACGATGCTTTTTTTTATTGATTCTTTTGACTGCAAGCTCTCTCTCTCTCTCTCTCTTCGGATATCTACAGAAGATAAGAATAGAATTTCGAAACGTTAGAGAATTCTACTTTCCCATCTGCTGCAGTACACCCAATTTAAAAAGCAATCTGACACCTTACAAGAAAGTCAATTTGCATTCGCTGAAGAAATCGTTGGGCCTATAGGAATCTAATTTATCTATGAAGTTAATACATTGCTTATAGAATATTCCACATAAAAATCTTTAAAATTATAATATTGCATTCTTTTTCTTTAAATTATATATATACATTCGTAATTTATATGAGATGCGAATAAATTATTAATTTCTTTTATTATATGTATGTATGTATGTATGTATCTGTTTTCCCCAGATGAAAATTGATTTTTTTTTCGTTTAAAATATATTTAGAAATTATGATTTATTTAAATGTCACTTTTGCTCATTTATTATTTAAAAAAACGAGGGGAAAAAATCGTAGTTTTTTATATTTTTTTGTAATTTAAAAGAAATGATTCCCAGCGCATAACATTCTCTTAAGATAAACTTCTGATGAGAGTTATTTGACTTTCAAATTTTATTCTCATTAGATAAAATATATTATTATTATTATTATATGTTTTTTTTTTCCTTACTGTGACGTGCTTCTTGATATTAATGGAAACAGCAAGAAGTCTGCTGAATCAACTGTTTTCTACAAGATTTATTTCCTTAGAAAGAAGGGGGGGAAAAAAGTGTACAGCTTCCTCGAATGAGAATAAACGCCATTAAATCAGATTGGGTATTTTTCACCCATCTTGATTTTTTTATCTATTGAATATATCCGTGTTGTTTGAATGGTAACTACTCTTATCTCGGGTACAGGAATAAAAAGTTTGGTTTTGAACGGCATCAATCTATCCGCACTATCTGCATTATTTATGTTACTGCTTTTTCCGTTATTTACTTTAAAAAAGGGGGGAGGGAGAGAAGTGTTTAGAATATTTAAAATTTTAAAAATTCAAAAAGAAAATGTAAAAATAAAGAATTTATTTAAAACACGGATTTTTTAAAAGTTGTACATAAAATATCTTAAATCAATAAAAAAAAAGTTTAATAATTAAAATTTGGATTGTATCGACTTATAAAACTGTGATTATTTTTTTGTTTATATCCTGTTTTTATATATAATAAACGGAATTATATCATCTTCTACTAGTAAACATACATTTCAATTTATTTATTTAGACGTATAAGCGATAAATAAAAATAAAACTTGAGTTTATATATAACGGATATAAGAGACAAGTCAGTGTTTTAAAAAAATTAATTATTAAAGCTTCAAAAAAAAAAAACATGAAATTTTAATGGAACTTAATTAATTTTTATTGAGTTTGTAAAATATTTTTTATGTACGTTTTTGATAAATTTTATTATTTTTTTCTTGATACATTTCATCTCTAGAAAAAAATAGAAAGTTGTGTACCAATTTCTTTAACATGTACCTGTCCTTTTCATTAAAGAACTACACTCAACAACATTCTTTTTTATTTTTTATTATTATTATTTTTTTAAGTCGAACGTATTTCTAGAATTTTTCAAGAAAATAATAATAATAATAATAATAATAATATACTTTTTTATTTGTGGCTAAATCGATTTACGTGTGATCATTAAAAATAAATTTTCGTGAAATTTGAGAAAACCTTACCAAAAATGGCACCGATGAATTATTTATAATTACAAATTTATACGTTAAATTATGTAATTTTTTTTCTCTCTCTCTCTCTTTTTTGCATTTAAAATATATAAAAACGTAAATTACAATTAATTTATTTTCTTCGGTAATCAAAGTTATTGTACAAATATGTAAATTTAAAGAATAATTGACGATGTCAGCTTTACCAGTTTCATTTATTCGTCTCGAAAAAACAGAATAATCATTGATGGAAGTGAAGAAGGGATGAAAAAAGCGTTAAAAAAATAGAAAAATAATCAAATTTAAATATATTTTTTTAAAATAAATAACTCAAGAGATAGAATTTGAGTACTCTTCATGGTTAAACTAGTTTAAAAAATGCTGATTAAAAATGAAAATTATTATTTACAGCACGTTTCAAGATACGAGAACTTTAATAAAAAAAAAAATTACGTTTAAATAAATCAAATTTAATTTAAATATTAATTATTATTTAACATATAAATATTAAGTGATTTCTACTCAATTAAAAGTCTATAGTTTGATTAATATGAATTAAAATTTATCATTGTTTAATTATTTTAGTTATAATTCGTGGTATACGAGTAAGTTCAAGTTTACAATTTATTAATAATTATAGATTTAAATAAACGAATTAAATATTTAAAAAATAAATAAATAATAATAAAATACACGAAATATTAATTTAAATTATTGAATTAAAAATATTTGAAAAAAGTTATTAATTAATTCAATTTTTACTTGAATTGTTTTATCGAAAATACATGTAATAGATGTAACTGGGTTAATTTAATTGATAAAGTACACATTTTGTTGCTGGATGTAATTTTCGACGTTTGTTTATTGTGTGAGAGCATGTCATAAAATCGTAACGATGTACGAGATAAGTAAATAAATAAAAGAAATATATATATATCTTTATATGATGCTGAAGAAGAAAAACTCAGAGACTTTGGTGTGCCATATTTAATTCTATGGAAATTAATTTCCACGAATACATCAGATATGGTAAATAATTTACCATAACTAGGCCACGTTACAGATTTCGACTAGAATGACACTAATGGATATCAACTACGTTTTTTTCTTTTTGGAAGACTTGGATGTATGTTGCACTTGGCCCGTTCATTGCGTCACGTTGATTGCACGCCTCAAATATATATATACTATATATATATATCTACAGCGACCTTCTATAGAAGTGAAACGTGACCAAGGCTTGATCACAGTCCTCATAAAACATAACAAAAGTTGCGAATGTTCTAATATTGAAGTTGAATATATCAAATAAAAACATATAAAAGGAATAATTTTCCGAATATTTTAATAATAAAATTTCTTTTTTTTTCTGTTTGTAAATTTATAAAATGTTTTCTTCTTCTTCTTTTTTTTTGATAGGAATAATTTTAAAAAATGTAGGCCCTATACCCTGTCAACTTTCTAATTAACACTTATAAATAATTTAGTCAATCAACAAATAATTGTTTTTTTAACAGGTTAAAATGAATTTTTAGATGAATTAAGTACTTTTTATCCCGTCTTTTTTCGAATAGAAACGTTTGAATGTGCAGTTTTATAAGTTGTGCTTTTTAAATATTTCATTTAGGCTAAATTTCTCTTCCACTTTCCTCGACAACTCCTTCGGGAATATCTAGAACACTGGAGGGAGCAGATGCACCTTCAGTTACTCCCGAAGATTTCTGATATTTTTTTAATTCGTCACCAAATGCCAATAGACCAAGCTGGGCGTGAGATGCTTCACTGAGAGCACGTGACCTCAAACACGCTCGATATTGCTCCATTGAAAGTTTAGGATCGCAAGTTTTAGAATGCCAAATATGAAATATACCAGGATCTGTAGAACGAACGACAGTTAAATGACTTCGAACGTATTTACGATAAAGCATAACGTCTTCTCCTCCCCATCCTACAATATCCTCGTCAAATCCTTTGACATTAATAAAATCACTTCTATATTGACATGTCATGCCATATCCGAAATCTCTCCAAAATCCTGTATCTCTGGAAATCACCAACTGCTCCGTTTCTGAAGGAATGGGTTTGCCTTGAAGGGTATACACAATATGAGGATTATATAGAGAAAAGACAATCGGGTAATATACACGTTTACCTGGTTGAGTGTTCAATCTACAACGTTCGAGAAATTTAGTAGAGAAGACGATGTCGACGTCACACATAAAAAGTAACACTTCTCCTTTGGTCCAATAATGAACACCTGCCTGCAGCCCTTTCCCTCTGGAAAACGTTTCGTTCAGAGTTAAAAGTTTAATATTTCGAAATCTGGTCTGACGTGATACCTGAGTTAAAATCACTTGTACCTCTCGAAGACCCTCTTCTCCAAAATAAACCACAGTTAAATAAATTCTTTTATCGTGTTTGATGCCCACCTTAACAAATTTCTCCATGAAGCTTCGAAAGACTTCGATTCTGCCAGACAGTGGTAAGATTATGTTGATTAATTCTTTTGTGGTCTTGACTAGATCGTTGGAGATAGTTTGAACTGGGCCAAACGGTCTCATCAGTACCACTTTACGATAGTGACGAGTGGCATTTTTTTCACGAAAGTATAACTGATATTGGGCCCCGGTTGTTGGTTCATTTCTATAAATACCTTCGACGAAATCATCAACAGTGTACCTCTGTTTGCCGTGTCGATCTTTATTGATCACTTCTAAAGTTCTAACAAAAACTTCTAGTAAATCTTTGCGCCTGTATCCAATGGGTTTTTCCACAACTCTTTTACCCAAACCCAATTCGACTGGATAGACCCTGCTAAACGTAAAATGACTGAAAGGTATCACTTCATACTCGTTGTTTAACTGAACACCCCGTTTAATTTCTGCAGCGTTTATTTGTTTCTTTAGAAAATCTTCGCATTCGTCTGCAATAGGAATTTCATTTGACTTGGATGACATTTTAATTGGAATTGGTTGAATACCGTCTTGATATTTCTGTAGAACTGCCACTTGTTTCCTCAGTTGTGATATCTCCTGTTTCAATTTATCTCTTTCAATTTGATGTTCTTTTTCTTTTTGTTTTAACAATTCCACATAATAGCTCGGTTGTGGAGAACTAATTTCAGGAAATGTCGGTCCTGAAACTGAATTCTCAGCTATTCTCATCTCTTCTTCTAACTTGAGACCGCAGCGGCCAATAAAAACAAGTGATGCAAGTGATATGGCAAACAGCAGTAAGAAAACTCTTGTTAACAGTCTCATCCTACATTCTTCAGGACTGGTTGGTCGTCCACTGAAATAAAATAAAAATAAAAATAATCTATTAATTTAAACATTCAAATCATCCTAGTGTAATTATAAAAAATAACAGTAATACCAACTATTGTATCGAATAAAATTTCATTGTACGTCTGAGTTACTTATTTTAATTATATTATTTAATTCACTTTTTAAACAATATAATAACTAGAAATAATAAATTCTGTAATTAAATTTCTAAATAATATTTAAGTTTTACATTTCAGATTAAAATCAGACTTAATAAAGCAGCCGCATTTAATGGCATCATTTTTGCTATATTTAATCACTGACATTTTCGAGTTGAAAAAGAAATTTTGAATTTTTAAGAATTTATTTTATAAAAATTTATTTCGATAAAGAATAAATATACAGAAAATTTCTCTTTTGCATCATTATTATTACTTTTTTTTCCCTCTTATTTATTTAAATTTTTCCTCTTTTGATAAGATAAAAATTCATTTCCAAATAGAATAAAATATTTTAAAACTTAATAATCAAATAAAAACAAGAAATTTTAAAGAACGTAATGGGTCCTGCTTTTAAAATTATTTCTATTTTCACGAAAATAAATATAATATATTTTTTTTTCTCCTCAAAATAAATTGTCTTTATGACATAAGAAAGAACCTGTACAAAAAATAAAATAAAATAAAAACCTAAACTAAAAAAATTACATGGTGCATACATATATATATATATATATTAATATGATTAAGTTTACTAATCTTTAGCCATTCGAAATGTAAATGTAAATGTAACTTTATCCTTCTTGTTTCTCGGACATAAAAAGAAAATCTAATGGATTTAACAAACAGGGTATTTAATTGATGCAATTACATAAAGTTTATATTTCTTTGACTATTCCATTGCTTTAAGCTATTCTTATTAGAAACAACAAACAATCTCAGTTAAAGCTTTAGTCAACATTTTTAATTAACGTTTAAGAAATGAGATTTTTTTTTATTTAAATTTTATTTATATCGCCCTTTCAATAATGAAACAAATAATTATGCTTGACAAGTATTGAATACAAAATAAGATTAATACCAAAAATGCTGTATTTGTTAACAAGAATAGATAATTTACGTTTATTTTTTAAGTAATCAACGAAGATATTTCGTACTCATTTACACAGTGATACTTCGTTTGTTAACGTGAATTAATTATAATAAAAATATTCATTAAATAATTTCTCTTACAATGAAAAAAAAAGGGAGGCAGAAAAATCGATAAGAGCAATCTATAAATTGACGTATAGGTAAGAGAAGAAGATATTAAATAAATAAAAAAAATCAGAACTTTGATAAAAAAAAAAGAAAATAAGTATAATAGATCTCCAATCCACACACTATTTCTTGTAGTGTATTGTATAGTAGTAGACCGTTGATGTTTTTTTTTTCGCTAGTGACCTTTAACACCTTTCAGTTCGTGACAACCCCACAGGCCTGAAACGTATAAATCAGACAGGTGATGGCATCTTTGTCTGACCCGATTGGCCCCTTGCTGACATTTGTGGGCCCCAGGCTAATCTTACTCCTGTTCTTAGAATTAAGGCATGCTCGTTAATAACTTTTTATATAACTTTTAAAATTAAATGAATCGTGATGGAGAGATAACATTATTAAATAAACGACAAGTGCGATACTTAAAAAGAAATGGATAAAACAAATTATAGATTGACATTTTTTGCATAAGACACGATAATTATGACAATGTAAGCAATTTTAGTCTTTAAAGTTAAGTCTTACTATAATTTTAAAATATTTTACAACTGCATTTTAATCATTTTAATATAAAATGACACGGAAAAAATGATTAAAAAAATGAAATATTGGAAGAACAGTTGGTTCTGACAATTATTGCTTATCATTTTCCCCCCTTTAGACTTTAGAAAAATACGTCTACTATTTTCAAATTACTTAAACTTTCTTTAAAATATATGCTCTCCATTTCAAATTAGTAGTGTATTGCCTTTGTTTTCCTGTTAGCAAGCCCCTGTACATCATACTTTTCCTGTTAGCAATAGTCATGCCGTCGTCTAACTCCTTAAAAAAGAAAATTTTTGAATTGAAATAACGTAACTTCCGGTTTGAATCGGAAGTTCGTATATATTTAATTGAGCCTTCTTTCCCTTAAGGTTTACACACCTTTTCTCGGATTTTATCTATCTAACTCCGTCCTCGAGATTAAGGAAGGACAGACAGTGGGAATTTATAGGTGTACGATTGAAGCCCAATAAAAATCCTTATATATTTTATAGAATTAAATAAATTTTCAGTAAATATAATAAACTATATTTATTCTTTTTTGATCCTTTTCAATAAATTTTATTCTTTTATTTTATATTAATTTATAATTTTTAATGAGTTCTATTATTGTTGTTATGAACGGAGAAACTTTTCCTTGCCTTAAGGCGATATTTCTATTATGTAAATAATGTAATAAATACACGAAAAAATAAAAATTAATGAATATTAAGAATTTTATCAATAATATATACGAAAATTTCAAAACAATTTAATTTAAAAGTAATAAAATCGAAAGTTTTCGTAAAACTTTCGCTAATATTAAATTGCAATAAACCATTAAAATTAATTTTATTTGTTAAACAAAATAGCCATTAAATAACTTACTCATTAGCATATTACCAGAAAGCATATATTAGTATATTTCTTCTTAACATTACTTATAAGTGTATATAATTGTATTAAAATATTTTAAATTGTATAAATCAGAATAAATTCTTTAGAATGGAACGATTTTTTATTTTAATAAAAGCAAACGATTCCGGTTTACACAGGTTTTACTGTATAAATTTACATAGGTTAATATCAAAATTTACAATTAATTAAGTGCAGCCGAACCTCCGAACAACGGACACCGATAGGAACATAAAAGTGGCCGTTGTTCAAAGGTTAATTTGTATGCATTTTTATTAATTGTAGTTTATATCTGAAGTAATTTATCTCTTTAAAGCACCGGTTAATAGAGAATGGATAATAAGTCTATTATAATACTCGTGAATTAGATAAGCATACTACATGTGACTACTGTTTATATAATAATTTAATATTAGAAATATCAGATTAAAAGATTATTTTAAAAATAAAGTAAACTTGTTTGTGTTGAACCTTGAAATTTGACCTCAATTTAGAAAGGTCAATGTGGTTCTATGATATATTGTTCTTTGAAAATAGATGTGTGGTAAAAATTACACGAAGTAATATTTTCTTAAATTTAAATAAAATAATTATTAAGTATATAATTGCCTATGTAAAGACAGTTGAAATTATTAATAAATATACCGTGTTTTATTCGTTTATAAGAAAAATATACGACTTTTAAGTTTATTCTTGATGAAATCCAGTGAATCTTGAGTGAATTGAAGGTATTAAAATGATTTTTTTGAATATTATTACAGACATAAAACAACATCATATTATGATTAGTTGGAAAATATCTTGAAGGATTTTACAAAATTTGTTAAGAGACAGAATGATACATAGTTATAAATCAGGCAATTTAACTGCCTTTCAAATTTTTCAATCACACACGTGATTATTTTTATTTAAGAACAGAGCTTAGAGGTCTCACTCAAGCACCTATTTTGCTTACAGATAATCCCTGTTGCATGACTTATCGTCAGACGTGAGAGTTTTTATGAGTTTAACATTTATAGTTACAAATAATTCTTGATAAGTATTGCACGAACAGCAGTGTTAGAAACTGCTTCTTTGCCAGAATTTTAGACATTTCAAAAACGATATAACAATAATAATCACAAGGTTCGGTCTGGTTTAGTCTATTTGGTTACGGCGATCTTCCGGAGTAACGCCTTTAAGGATATTGGTTCCTATTTAGGTGTTACAAACGTGAAGAAAACCCGGAAAACTTCACGTGGCCAGCCCATTGGCGAGGCGCAACCCATGATCAGTGTCGGTGGTTTTATCCACTCGGTTATTGGTGGGCACAACGAATTAATAAGCGTTATTTCACTATACCATTTTTAAAATAATCGACTCTTAGACCTGCAACTTTATTTCTTTCTCTCTTTATTTATTAAATAAAAAAGAGATAATACAGCTCTCTATGTCAATTATTTTGGAAATTTCTATGCGAAATTTTATAAAATATAGGAAAAATCTCAGCAATTTTGAACAGAATGCAACATTTTATTCTAGGGTTGACCAGAATAGGTACAAGAAAAGAAAACGATGTCTGAACGTGTACTGTCCATGAACAATGACGAGAACTGGATTGAATAGGAAGAAGATCCCTTACTGTAGCAGAAAACATGCTTATTTGAGACTACCTAGTTTAGTCAATCTATCAAAATTATCCGTTTAACGAGTAGTAATCGTAGCTCACACCGTCAATTGGAAATTTAAACAGTCCTCAAGGGTTTCGAACACATTCCAATACCGAATCCCGCATATACTAGCTTGATTTAAATATACACATTTATACATAAAAGAATATTACGTATGTTTTAGCATTCGTTTACGTCTTATTTAATAATAGTTGATTCGTTTCTTAGGAAATATGAAATATCGTCTTATCTCTATGTGCGTGATTACATTTAAGAACATTTTGTAATTACAGCATGCACCGCATTTAACTTTTGTTAAATAACGTGCACGATAAAAATTTCAAAACTTAGTAAATATCAGAGGTTTAGTTTTATTTTTATCTATAACCGATTTAATTAAGTTTTTATGGGATCGTTTCCCTTTCTGAAAAAACCTCGAACAACTTTACTATCGAATATTATTAAAAATAAATATAAAATATTTTTTTTCATTTATAAAAACGTAAAATTCCCATTGGAAAATCTTAAGTAAATAAATTACAATTACTTTAAATTCTGTGAAATAGAATTATTTAATGCTCTTTCATATTATACAACTTTTGTTTAATATTCTGTATTAAATTTACAATAACACTATAGTTTAATATACAATGCATATATTCATTATATTAGAGTTGTCAATGTGTGTAAGTTGTATACAACTGCAATGCTTAGAGAATTAATATACATATATATATATATATATATATATATACATACATAAATTCTCATTAATTGGCTGTGTAGATTTGTATATAAACATACTGCACATTAATAAAAGACTTTTGCAAGAATTGCAGTAACTTAGCACAGTAGACCCGCGGTAATCCGGCCCCTGTCTAATCCGGAACCCCTTATAATCCGACATGCCTATATGCAGCTCGGTATGCAATGTGAGAATGGTGGTGCATCGTACAACGAACTTTTACTTCCGAGGAGACAGAGACAAGGCCTTACTCTCGCGTTTAGACAATGCAAAACAAAAAAGAAATTGATGAATATTTGCATGCACCATGAATTTGTTTGTTTATCCACCAAAATTTTCAAATTGCTGCATGAATTCTTAAAGGACACAAAAAAATATATTTTAAGATTTTCCTTAATGAACTACTTTAATGTTACGTCTCTAAATTGCCACTTTTCAAAAGAATCGACTGAAGAATTAGAAATTTATATAAGGTAAAGCCCCATTATATTTTGACCAATTCCAATTTATTTATTATCATTTTTAAAGATGTAACCGAGCTATCACCTAGAGTCTATGGATTGGAATTAGTGAAAATAATAGCCCAAATCTGATTGGCCATAATGGGGCCTCCTACCTTATATCAAAAGATAATTGCACAATTAATATATGTTATGTTATTTTCTTTTTACTTTTATCGCTCTTAATCAATTAATAATATATATTTATTTATTTATTCATTCATTAAAGACACGTTTCCTAATTATAAATTCATTTTAGGAGAAAGAAATTCTAATAAAGTATGGTCGATATATAAACTACGAATGTAATTTTCAATTTTTAAAGCATAAAGAATCCATGTACTGTACACGTTTACTTAAGGTGGAATGAACTGGTACTAGGAAGACTGTAAAATATCGTTAAATTTAAGATTGTGAGACGGAATTCCATTGTCGTGTTGAGAGTATTTTAATCCCATATCATTAACTCAACTTTCTATTGAGATAACAGCAGAGCTGGTTAACCCATTATTTGTTTACTTCCAGAAACAACAACACCGAAACAAAATCTGTCAGACCTAACTAAGGATTTAAAACATTTAAGTATGATAAATATATATTTATGTATACATAAAAAATAACAGATGAGGTCGTAAATTTTATGAAAACACAAAAATACCTCAACGTGTAAATGAGCTTAAAATATTAATTTTTTTTTTTTTATAAAAAAAGAAATAAATATTATATTGTAATAAACTGTACACAAAATTTTATAAATTTATATATAATACTTTATAAAAAATTAAATTGAATGTATAATATTGATAAATTTACATTTTATAAAAGTTTAAAAAATAAAAAGCTTATATAGTATATATATAACTTTTTTAAATATGATTTTTCTTTGTTCAAAGACTGAATGCGAAATTATTTGATAAAACGAAACTTTCTAGAAAATCTACAGCTACAAAAATTGAAATTTTTTACACGTACAACTCAAATGTTTGTTGGAATTTTAAAAATACGAATAGGAAATATTTTAAAGTGTAAACTTATATATATATATATACACACACATAAACACAAAGTTTCTATATCTTTTAGATGTATCGCTTCTAAAGATAAAATGATTTTGCATATAAAAATTTAAACATTAAATACTGTATATACTTTACATAAAAAAAGAAAAAAATAATAATAAATTTTCTATAAAATCATTAAAATAAACCGCATAAGTTAATAATATAAAGCCGCATTATTAAATTGAATTTTAAAGATAAGTATAAATACCCGCATTGTTGGAGAAAGTGTCAAAAAGTTTATGAATTATTGAAACCATTCCTGGAATGTTCGATTTTTAACATTTTCTTCCAACATCTTTTAGATATTGCAGTTTTTCTATCAGCTCTTTTATTAAAGGTGGTGATTGTACAGGGGAGAAAAAAAAAATTTTACTTCGGATAATGTATTATTTACACATCTCCTCACACGCGGGGAAAAAAATCGTTATTATGTTTGCAATTCCGGTCTGTAGTAGATTTATTCTTCGAGCCAATGTATTTTTTTTTTTTAATAAAGAGCTAAAGAGTAATTAATAAAGAAATATGGTTCTTATCGAAATATATATTAAATTCGGTCTATAAGTAGACCCTATATACTTTTATTAATAATAATAATAATAATAATAATACGTAGAAAGTATTGAATAAAAATACATTAAAAAGAAAGTTATTTAAAATTTATTAACGTTCAAAAAAGGGAATAATGTCTTCTTTATAAATATCACATTTATTTAAATATTAATAGGCGAGCTTTAAGAAAAGTTCAGACGATCAAATCAAAGTATAAAAGTTTTAAGATTTTTTATTTTCTTTTGAATAGAAATTTTTATAAAGGCAAAAGGCTACGTTCCATAAAGTATTTTTCGAGAAAAAACTTTCAATAAAATAATGAGTTTTATGCTGTAGCGCTTAAAGCAAGACTAGAGGTTAACAAGCTGCTGCAAGAGAACATATTTCAATAAAGAAGATGCAAAATGCAATCCAATTTTCCATCCATTTATAGTAGTAATTTTAAAATTCTCTAGTTTCTCTTCTTTTTTAAAGAATTGCTAGTATAAAAAATGTGGTTTTATCACTATAATGACCTGGAGGAAGTATTCTTTCACGATAATGTGTGAATCACATGGTTTGTTAAAATGCAACTGAAGTTTATGGTTTCTCACTTCCTACAATCATTTGTGTAATGGCTGTAAAATCAATTTTTTTTTTCTGTTAAATATAAAATTTCTGTTAAATTTTTTTTAAAAATCACTAAAATTATATTCTTTTCGCGGGAGTAAATATTACAATTAAATTTTTGTGTACTTTTATACCTGTTTAATATATTTAATGAGCTTTTCTTACCTATTATACAGTTTCCTTTCATTGTTAAAAACATTTTCTAACTCAACTTAAGCTTATAATGATAAGTACAATATAAAAGAATGTATTATTAAAATGTTTTAATGATAATTTTTTCAGTAAAAATACATTATTGCACTACCTAAATTGATAATAAATTAAGCACTTTAGCTACGTCTAATATTTTAAAAGCAAAATAAAACGAATTTAAAATAGAAAATGTTAGCTTTTTAAATGTATTTTTAATAACCGTTCGATACATATATATATTTTTTACATAATATATAGTTTTTACATTTAAAATAAGTACGGGACAAGCTATTATTTTATAATGTTAAAGTGAAATTTTGATTTATTCCTTCAGGAAATGGTTCACTATCTCTTCATTGTCGGATCGTTAAAATGAACTATAGATCCATTCAGTTGCCATTAAGGACATTGTAGCCAAGTGTTCTCTATTTGATGCCGTTTTAAACTTCTATTTGTGGTAAGAGCAAATTGCTGTTGGCTACATTAGAGTATAACTGTGCAACATTATCGATATAAATTGGATTATTCCCATTTAAAAATGATTGACGTTATACAATAGCCATAAATCTTAAAATTGTTCCTATTGTACAATTGTTTAATTTGAAATATGGAATTTTTCAACTTTATACGAATTTTTATGTTTTATTTCTCTATCGGATAAGAATCTTGTTCACTTTAAAAGGCATTATTAAAAAATAAAATAGATATATATAAAGTTATTTTATGTTTTCTCTAAAGTTTCCTTATAGCGAGTGGTAAAATAAATTCTATAAATGTACGATTAAATATTTTAAAAATATTTTTTAAAAATTCATTTTTTATACAATTTCTATACAATACTTAAATATTTTAAAGTATTTTATATAGAAGAGAGTAAGATGCTTATTCGTTTAGAGCCACTGTATACTTTTACGTCAATTTGACGTCATTTTAAAAACTTATTCATTGTAAAACTGAAGAGATGACGTCAAATTGACGTTAAACTTTATACCTTCTGGACGGCTAAGAAGAGCTCGTTTTAAACTTTATTTATAAATAAAGCGAAAAATAAATAAAAATAAAAATGTTAACTTAATTAATAATTTCTAATTAACAATTTAATGTTAATATCTGTATCATTAATAATAAAATTATAATTTTATAAAGGCAATAAAACTATAAACTAATTTAAATTCTCTTAATATTATTTATTATAACGACACGCAATTTCGCAATAAAACAAACGTTGACAAATAATAATAATAATAATAATAATAACAGTAACAACAATAATATATTATTTCAATGACATAATGCACAATTTATATATATATATAATAGGAAGTAAAATATGGCGATGAATGAAAGGAAAACTAATCAATAAAATAATTTTCTCAGAACTAAATCCGGACGTCAAAAAGTCACCAGTAAAGAAAATAGGATAAGGAAAAAGCAACAAGATTATTTCGAAAGAAAATTTATTTAATTCAAAGAATTATTGGATTTTCTCCGACAGAAAAACCTCGGACATCGTAATCTAAATCACATAATGATAAGTTGTATGTTGATTTTCAACAATAACACTTATAATAACACAATTTAATCCAAAAAAAAGAGAGTATTTAAGTCTACGTTGAGCGCAGTTTGTAGAAATCTTTTTTTTTTCTTTTTAAAGTTACAAGACAAAGCTTCTAAAAGAAACGCTAAGTGAATCAGTATAATGATTACTCTGATCCTACTTTTAAAGTTTTCTTCGAGTAGAATAAACAAAAAACGATCTTCTTCTTTGTACGAAAGCTTAAAGCAATCCTTTATAAATTTCCTAAATGTACAGTACATATATCGCTGCACATCTTTCAATTTTACATTTTCTCAAAATCTCATGCCATTTATATATATATATACTTTTAAAATATTGGTATTTACGGAATAAAATAATATTAAAAAAATATAAAGTATAAATCGTAAATATTATTAAGCAATCAATCTAAAAAGAATCGTGTCTTCCCGAATCCGAATCTTTATATATATATATATATACGAAGATTAAATGTAGAGAGGGTATTAGAGCAATAAATTGTTTCAATAGTTTACTAGTAAGAGGAATGTCTTTCTACGTTTTGGTAATTCATCACTGTAGTTTTTTAAATCTATTTTATATATATATATATTCTACAATTGAGCCATGTTCCAATAACGACTTAGATTTAAATAGTCGATATTTTACAGAAGTGCATTTGCCTTGTTTTATTATTCAATAATCAAGTGTTTGAGAATACTTTCTACTGATTACCACTTTCTTATTCGAGAATTTTTGAAAATATTTTATTACTAGAAATAATATTTTGTAGAATTTTCTTTTATCGGAGAAAGTTTTCAAGTAATTTATTTTAAACATTAAGAAAAAAATAATAATAAAATAAAATAAAACACCACCAATTCAAAACAGTGAGAAAGCATGATTGAAAACCTTAATGGAATCCACTTAAGAAAACTTTTTTCTTTTACTAAAGAAATAGAATTATATATTTTAAAATATAATCTTTAAAAAAACCGATATAAAAATAGTTAAGTATTGCACACTTCGAATTTAATTAGGATAATTAATATTAAGAAAAATGCCGTTTTCTTTCTTTCTTTCTTTCTTTTTATTTAATAAACTTTCGTGTAAGATTTTCCGGTAAATCTATAAAAGAAAAATGATGTTTTTCTGTTTTTTTCCCCTATATTTTTTCGCTGTAAATAAACCTGTGATTTATGAAATGCGGATTGTTCAACAGAGTAAGTCGATTGGTACATAGAATGCGTGAGAATTTAATAATAGCGTGACCACATAGCAGATGTGATCCAGAAGAAAAATCATTAATTCAGAAATGAGGAGCGGATAAATTAATTTATTGTTTTTGATACGATCGTTGTAATCTAACAAGTTTTAATGCTCTTATAGGAAGACAAATCCGAAGATGATTAGATCTCTCTGATGTGTTTTTAGACGATTTTTAGCAGCATTTTTTTTGAAGGAAACTACTTATGGATGCTGTATGAAAGCTGTACAAACACAGCTGCAAACGTAGGCAGGAGGTTGACGTGTCAGAAGCAGGCTTGCTCCATCCCTTTCTGTACAAGACAAGTCGTATTCAACTGGGTCGTGTGCAGTCATATAAAGAAATCCAGCTAGGCTTAGGATAAGTTGAATCTATTGTGTCAGTTTCTTTTCTCTTCCGGCTATTGGAAAGAGGTGTATGGTATTCAGACACTTCGTTTCTGAGCTTTAACGTTTGTGAAGCTTTTCTTTTCTTATTCCACCCAGTCTCTTCCTACAGATCATCTGCTGTTTTTATTCTTTATCCTCGGTTGTAAACTTTAAACTTAGTTCCATTATACCGGATTTACTTTCGGAATTTTAAAGCAATCCATTTGAAATTTTAAATCAAATCGTCGATAAAAGATAGAATTGTATGTCAAACCGGAAAATGACTGATTTAGTATCTTTTTCAAAGAATATTTCTTCAACAATGTCATCTTGCCATTGCTTTTGAAGAATTCTTCCATCTTATGTTTATAACAAAACAAAAAAATATCCCCCAAAATATAACAGTAAATCTAATAAATCGTACGTAGAAGAATTTCTAAAAGTCATCACTACTCGGTAGAAATGTATTGAATTAAGCAACCATAAGCAGACAATAAAGAAATAGAGTATATTATCATCATCTGATCGTAATTAACCAATCAGAAGACAACTTAGAAAAGGGTAATGTCCGTGTTGTTTAATGGAGCATCAGGAGAAACGCAGAACATCCAAAATAACGATTTCCAATCCCATGAGAAGACAATTCCCAGTTGTAAATCGTGAACAGCTGTTCCTCTGGCATACCGAAATGATGATCAGAATTGATTTCAATTTTTTTATTCCTTTTGTTTTCGTGTTTTTTTACAGTTTATAAAACGGGAAAAAAGTATTATTGTATACCAATAGATCTTTAGAAAACATACGCCGTTTTAATTAGTGATGATATTTCTGAAGTCGATACATGTGCGAAATGGGGAAAAAAGCAGTGAGATTTCTAATGCACTCAAAAGAAGATTGATTACATTCAGATACTCTGGGTATTTGCCTCTTGGTATGTGTTAAAGTAAATACTTAGGTTGCTAGTTAATAGATAAAATTAAGCTAGAGCCATGCCAAAAATACAGGCCTATATATATGTAAAAATATCTTATAATACTTCTAAAAAATACTATTAAAATCAGAATAAATCTTTCTCTTCTCACACAATTCAAGAAACAGAAGCTTCTTTCGAAAGTATTTTATTGCCTTGTAAACAGAAGCAATTCAATTTATATTATTTTGTTATAGTTAAGGTTTATATTTTTAATACAGTTGCAAATAATTACTGTAGACTTACATACAAAACAAGTAAAAATATTTTTAGATAAGACGTTATTAAGCTTAGTAAAAATAATGAATATGGACGGATTACGAAGACATTTTTACTAAAATTATATAGGTCTAGACACGTTATTATAATATAATTTGAATAATATTTATCTTCTCCGTATAGAATATCGTAGACAGTACAAATATTAGTTTATTCAATAATATAACTAAAGCATATAACATAAAATAAGTAAAACCTAATAAATATTTCAGAATATAATTACATAAACACGCAAATAAAGTATATAAAAACATATGAAACAATTATTTCAGTATTTAAGTAAACACATCCACGTTATATTGAACTTCTTTGTTAACTTCCATCCACATAGAAATCCATAACAACTCAATTAATTCGTGTGTTACGATACATATTTACATTTCATAATTACCAGAACTTTGGAAATGTACAATTGAATAGGAAAAAGTTTTTCCAATTGAATTTTATGGCCAAAGTGCTGAAAAGTAAAAGTGTTTGGCAAGCGTTACGACACTAGCTTTGTAGTATTATAATTGGAATTTTAAAATAAGCTTAAATTGTTAATAACAATATAATCAAGTAAAGTTAATTTACATTAATTAACCATTAAAATCAGTTATTTTTTAGCATAAAAAACATTATAACACGATATACTAAATAACAGATGGAGAACAATACATACAGTATAATTAATATTTATTAATATAGAATTAGCACATGTTAATGAGTCAATGTATATTATTCAGTATATTGACGAATTAATAATCAAATGCAATCATAATTGTAATCCTATTAACTACATCATATTGTTAGTTAAACAATATGAACTATATACTAAGTACAGTACAATTATATTGAATAAATATATAAAATTAATTTTCTATACAAGTAAAATTTTATATATTTATTTGCATCACGAGTATTTTAGAAACTTCTCTTACAATGCTAATTACATTCCAAGTATTAATATCTTCGTTTCAATCAATGTTGACAAAGGCTGCTCGAACTTAGTAAAAGAAAAACAGAAAAAAAACTATTTTATATTTTCAATAAATGCAAGCCAAACCAAATACTTATGCTAGATCCTAAGTAGAGTAGTAAAAGCTAATTGTGACTTGGGAAAAGAATTATTCTCATTTATAGACTTAGAGAATTCTAGAAATAGAAAGAAATGACCATTGAAGTTGCACCGAATGGAAGGTTCGACGACAGAAGATTATCCTTACTGGTGAAAGATGGCAATGGCTGATGGAATTGCAATCCAGACCGGATTTATCCACCAGGTAGACTAATGGAATAAGCGTATTATCGATCCAATGTCTATAGGGGAAGTGTGGCTTCTACAGTCGAAAAGGAAAAGCCCAGGAACCATGACAGATAGAGCATCCATTCGTCATGGCTGTGTCAGCAAGTCATTGACATTGCAGGAACAAGAGTAAGTGGAAGCTAAAGTGGGAATAAAATTTTTTTTCTTGTTCTTAGCCTGTATCTCATTTTTCTTCTTGCCATAAATGTCACTTTGGCTTTAGAATTTGATCTCTCTAACATCTAATGAAATATTTGACAGCACGCATTATTCTCTTTACGTATATTTGGATTCTCGGAATTACGGTATGAAGTTGATTTAAATATTTATCCACCAGACTTTTACCGCTCGATACAGAAACAAAAGAAAACTTATCGAAGCAGTTAATGCTAGATAGCAGGGAGGAAAACGTTATTAGAAATAAATATATATGATTATTTCGCATCTAAGATTCAATTAGGAGATATTAAAAATTCAGTTTCTAGAAAGGCTCATCATTTATAATGGAAAAAATACTTTTCTTGGACGGAAGAAATAAGAATCGCGTATGATTGATAACACGATTGTTTATGGATGTGCTCCACATTTCTCATTATATCACGTATTATTAATGATAAGTTACAGTTACGGCAGCCAGCTCTTAATACAGTCGAGTAATTACTGTTAGCAAGAATGGAAATAATGAGACTTCACCTGCGAAAATATCTCACTCGATATCTGCAGTCCCTTTGGGTTTCCGAGTAACTCTAATTAACGTTGCTTTGACCCGATGTGACAGCAGTGAGCTCACACAACTTGTCACATCGAAAACAAGACTGATATTGAATCGCGGACATGTTTTCTTAAATAAGTCTTTTTTCTTTCTTTTGACGTCTCTTTTTTAAGAAGAAAAACTTTTTCTTTCCATTAGTTTTTTCAACTTATTAACATTCAATTTTTATTTATCCAAAGAAGTGTGAGCATATTTAAATTAAAAACTTCTTCCCGAACGTTCTTCAATATTAAATCCATCGTCCTTAAAACTGAACAACGTTTAAAACTCCGAAATAAACGTTTCTTTCAATTATATCTACGAAGAATAAAGTAATATGCAGAAGAAGCTTAAAAAAATAAAGATAATTATTGCCGTATTGAATCAATAATAAACCATAAAAAAATAAAATATTGATTCAAATTTACTTTAATCATTTATTTCTATTACCTACTCCATTTATTTTCACAAAATCTTAGAAAATAAGAGTATTGACCATTCGATGATTATTGTATTGAAGAATTAATTAATCCTTACTTTTAAAAAAGAAAATAAATTAAGGAAATTATTAAATCTTAACCTAACCTATCAATATATCTTTAAGGCAGATATTTATAACTTATAATACAGTAATACACGTTACAGCTTCTATTAAATCTACGTGTAACTTTCATTTCTCATAACTTAATAGGATTTTGCATAAGAGTAATTTTAAAAAATTCAAAGTTGCATTAAGAACAAGTTAAAGTAGTTGATTTAATTACATTTAAATTGGGTATTTTTAATATCGAAAGGAAATTTCGTCGAAACGGCTAATTTAGAGAAGTTCAGTAATGCATCAAAGATGAAGCGATTGAAGCACCAGAAACAGTTTGATCAGTTAAGAAATAAGATCCTTCTGAACACAACAGTATAATTATGTTAGCTGAGTTCAGCCACGAAGATAACTTGATTAAGAGAGCATTTACTACAGCAATTAGAAAGATAAAACACATCGAGGTGCCATCTTAAACTTGTATGACTTTAGTAAGCATTTTATGACGGTTACAATTTTTTGAATATATATATATATATATACTTCACATCACTAATTTAATAGATCGAGTGGGAAGATTGGTTAAAAACATAACATAATAATTTTTTCCCCCTCCCATCCTACTATATTTTCGTTATCTTCGGTATACACGTTTATAGTTTTAGAACTAATTGAAATTCTATGAACCGTAAAAATAAAAGTTGGCGAGGTGGAAGTAAAATTTGATTGGTTGAAGTGAAAAGGGTTGCGAAGGGAAGGAGAAGAGAGGGTGAAGAAAAAAAAATCATATCCATTCTGCGGAAAGAATGGTTATAAAAATATCCACCCAAAACCAATTTGTTCAAAACTGTTACGCTGAAAATATTCAGACGATGAAAGTCATTAAAAGAATGTTGAGAATTGATAGAAAATCTGATTAAAGTTTTCAGTTTAGTTCGAAGGCGATAATAAATGGGATAAAGAAGCATAATGATTTCTTGCTAATAAGTTTGTCCGTGCTTTTATTACTTTACTTTCATTATCTAGTTAGAATTCGAAACGAATTTAACGACGTCCAGTTAGAGAAACAATCTCTTCTTCTTTCTTTATACAAGTTATTTTCTCTTTACTGTTCTATATTTTTTACCAGTTTAGAAAATGGAAATTTTGATTTATGAGATAAGTTTGAATTTTTAATTAATTTTTGTAATGGAACGTATCTACAATTTAACAAATGCAATTTTCTCCGATGGGGGTAGAATCATTATCTAATATTGTTAAGAATTTAGTAATGCTCTCTTTCATTCTGCCTTTGATTCTAAATGCTTTTCTAAATATTTGAGAGGTAACTAATAGAAATTTTATTGTTTCGTCCATTTGCGAGAGTCTCTCTAATAGAATTTTTTTTTTTCGATAATTTTCTTTATTTTAGCACTTCTTTCTTATCTGTGAGAATGGTTGCTGTTTCTTTTCATTTTTTCCCCCTATTTATCTTTTATCTGGGAGCTATGAAAGAAACACTGAGTGCCATAACATTAAATTTCACAATGCGAGTTACTCTATTCTAAATCCATATATATATATATATATATTCTTATTTATAGAAACTGCAATAAATATCGTTGAGTGAAACAAAAATAGAAACATTTCCACTCGTGGAATATATAAAATCTGAATTTTCAGGATTTTCTAAGATAAATATTCTTACTTTTTTCTTCCAAAATGTATATAAAAATTACTTTTTAATAGAAATTATTAATTAAAATTGCTTTCTTTCTAGTGATATTATCATTAGAAAGAAAACAAAATTTATTTTTGTTTTTAAAATTATATAATCAATTAATCTGGAGTATAACAATAAGACGAGTTTTTTTAAGGTCAAGTAAATAAAATATATGGATTTAATAGAGTTAAGCATCTATACAAAAAAATAATTATAATGGTGTCAATTAATGATTTTAAATTGATTAATAACAAATTTATTTCGATAAAATCATGCAAATTATTCAATTGAAAATTAAATTTATGGCATTTTAAACTAAATTTAACACATTCAAATAATGTAACATAGGCTATTACATTTTTTCCATAAACAAAGTCAAGGATATTAAATCATTTGCATGATGAAAAATATAAAAATCTTATGTTATTGATATCAATAACGTATAAATCTCATAAAGTAATATTTAAATTGCATTTTCTTATTACAGAGATGGAATTTCTCATCAGGATTTTTAGAGGGAGAATCCTGATGAGAATTTTCACGTATATAAAACAAAATGAAACTAATGAATTTTCAGTAAGGTCCTAATTAGAAGTTTCTGTGTTAAAGATAAAGAAGAGTTTTACAAGACGTTATCATTTGACCTAACTACAGTTAAAGGCAACAGAAAACATTCTCGCTTGTATACTTATTAGACTTGGTATCAGTTCCCTATCAAATTCGATATGACTTTTAATATTACAGCACTTGTTTATGCTGAAATGGCTCAAAGCGAAATATGTTAGATGATAGACAGTTTATTAGGAATCTTAATTAAATTTTATATTAAGAAAAACAAAATATCAAAGTTTATGCTGGAGTACGTAATCATTTTTACTGGATAAGAATTCTATGAATACATATTTATAGCGAATAATTATAATTTATTCAGAAATTACTTCATGTTACTCATCAAGAGTGCAATTTCGAACTTAACTCAAGAATTATAAACATCTTTAATATTCATTCCATTTCGAATGCCTTTTATACACGAATGTATCATTAGTGATGACATTAGAAATTCTCATACAAGAATTCCGAAAATAAATTATAACTGACGAAAGAGATGTTATGAATTATTTAACAATGTTTAGTAAATTAAGGAATTAACTTTAGCAGATTAACAGATTAGAATTTGTTTAATCTGTTAATAGTCGAATTTATTGTGATTTTTAACTTTTATTTCCACAATTTTGTTGACTTAAGCATTGTCCGAGCAAGAATAACAGTCGATAATGAATTCTTATTTCTTCTTTTCTCTTGTTTTCAGTTCACCTCGAAAATAAAAAAAAGGAACGTAAAAAAAAGGAGATTGTCAGCATAGAGCTTGGTAATCAATCACAAGCTGGTTTCTTGAAGCCTGTAGAGACTCCAAGCTTTCTAACTATCTACTTTAGTAAGTAACTTTACAAAATTGCTTTGCAACCCAAAACTTGTAGTCCATAAATAGACTTATGAAATCGCATTTCTTTTTCTTATTTATATACAATTTTTCTGTCTAAATAAGAGTAAACTTTTGCTATTTTAGCTTTTGTTATCTTTTCAGTTGCTTTAATGTCTAACTAATTGAATTAAGAATGACAATTGACAATTCACAGAATTCGTAATTAGAATTTAATGAAATTTCGGATCATATCACGACAACTTGATTATTTTAAATTGCAATTGTTGTCGAAATCCTATGGCAACAATTTCCATAAGCTAGGGGAATTGCGTTTATTTAATAAGATGAATAATTGCCAACGGAATAACTTATTTTTAAAAAAAAGTTACGTATAAAAGGAGTTTTTTTTTATAATTTTATTTTACTGAATATATTAAAATGAATTTTGGATAATTAAAAATTTGCATCTTTTATTTCTTAATTGTTTCCATTGTATAATAAATCAACTTAATTTCCGTTTAAATAATTGAAACTTATAGTTTAAATTAAAAATCAAATTGTTAAGTTGTAAAATTTAATAACACGGAAATTATAGAAATTTAATTTTCGATTTACACTATAAATTTTAACAATTAAAATCAATTTTAATATCAAAATTAGATGAAGTCTTTACAGGAATTAATTTACTTTAATTATTCTCTTATAAGATTTTTCGAAATTTTAGCAAATAATTACTTAATAAATTTCCTTTGAGTAGAATAAAAACTAATAATAGTAATTGTAGTCGTATAAATTTTCACTGCGGTCTGTTCTGTCTGTTTGTCTGTCCTTTCTTAATCTAGAGAACGGAATAAGATAGATGAAAGTCGAGAATAGACGTTGAAAGCTTAGGGGCAGAATGCCCCAATTAACTATATATTTAAATAGGAAGTCACATTATTTCAATTCAAAACTTCCCACGAAAGCAGTTAATAGATGACAAGCACGAATCTATCGTGAAAGGAAAAGTATGATGTACAGTACAGTACAGGAAGAAGACACTACTAATTTGAGATGGAGACAATATATTTTGTATTGAATAAATTATAAATTGCAGCTCGGTATTGTGACGATGTAACAATAAATAATTGCTCGTTATAGATAAGTTTTACCTGATTTTATTTGAAATTTGTTGCATCAAAAAATAATAAAATGACACACGAGCTAAAGATTTCTCAATGCATTTTGCCACGAAATCTGTGTCATCTTTTGAGATCTACATTCAGCAGCAAGTTAATATAAATTAAAATCTTTGATAATCATCTTGGGAACTAGTCAATAGAAGTCTGTAATTAAAACCGAGATCGATAGAGCGAATATTGATGAGAGGAAATAAGAATTACTATGACCTCCAGACTACACATCGTAAATTAATATCTACGATGAGACGATAAAGGAAGACGTAGATTCAAAGTTCTCTTATCGCATTAATTTTCGAGTTATATTGTGATAAAATGAAGAAATAAAAAATTATATATATATTTATCTAACAAGTAAGACAATAATTTGATTAGTCTCCTACTTTATAAGGCTAAGCAATAATTCATCAGCCAACTGATTCATTATTATATAATGGATCAAGTACATTAAAAGGATGACAACGGGCAACTATGACGTTATTAAACTCGACCGTGTCACAATATGACATTGCAATGATTCGTCAATCTACTTGATAATAGCTGTCATCGTGACCTCTCCTTGTCACAAGTCATGTTAATGGCTGTCTCCAACGACAATTCTAATATCAGATAGAAATTATATATTTACTTCACGAGTGTTTACGCCTTTCGATATATACGGTAAGAATACATAAGTTTATATTGTATTTTAGTTATGGATTCCATATATTACTATTCTCTTGTCGAATTTAATGATCTTCCATCGAATTTTCTCATCCGTTAGACAATATAAAGGATGTCGGCTCAAAAATTTAATATAAAGAAGTTTTAAGAGTAAATTTTTCGAAGATAAATGGAAAGTATCTGTATATTCTCATGAAATATTTTATTTTTATGCTGGTGTAAAAATTTTTTAGCAGTTTATTTAATAATATAACGTTTGAAATCGTTCAATATCCTTAGACAATATTGAATTTGCCATTTTTAAAAGAAAAAATTTTATGTGTCGAGTTGGAGAAAACGGCCAATGGTCAAATTAAACTTTCTTGGTTTGTTTATTTCCTTCTTAACCTACGCCCGCATGTATTTATTTTTATCTGTTTCTGGCACACTTCAGACGTTTTACGACGTTTAAAAAAAAAAAAAATACACTAAAGAATTATCAACATATTGTTTGGACGTTTTAATTTAAGTTCACATTTTAGATAAAACTTATTAAGAACTTTGTGTTTACTACCGGTTAAGCTTTTAATCTTCATGATATTTTTAAAATGTATTAAAGAGGTTAAGATAAAAATTGTAGAAAAAATTTAATTTATCCCCTCTTTTATATATTACATATTTTTAATGAATGTTACAATAAATAAATTAGATTCTATGTTGTGTATAGTAAGTTGTCAAAAGAATGAAACTATACGCATATTAATTTAAGTATACAAATTAATCGAATTTTCTAAATTGCTCTTACAATTTTTCTTTACTTAAAAGTTGTTTAAGTAAGGAAAATTATGTTGTAGATTAGATGAAATCAATTTTATAAGAATCACTTCTATTGATAATGAGTTAAAGTGAATCTTAAGTATCTCAATGAGATATCCTATGATCATTTTAATCGTAGAATAATGCAATAAATCTGACATTATCATTATTCGATAACGCCCTTTCTTGACAATCACAATATTAAGCATTCAGAAATGTTAACTAATTCTTGTAACTGTCAAAGTGTTTAAAGTTAGTTTAGATTTTATTGGATTGACACTCATTAAACAATAATTCGGTATTCTAAGCGGTGCTGCAATTAAATATCACTATACATTTACGTAATTTTCAATTCAATTTTTAAATCTGATAGAATTTGAGATATTTATCTATATTAATAATGTTTATTTAATGAAGATATAAGAAGAAATCAAACTAAATGTGGGTGATTTTAAGATGATCTTGAAGAGCGAAAGTTTTAAAATACGGTTAATAGATTTTAAGAAAACATTAATAACATTTTTCTATTTTATATATTAAACTATTTTGAACAATAAAACCTAAAACAGCTTGCAAGAAATGATGGTGATCAGCGTGTGGTGCAGCGATGCATGTGACACGTTGGAATTGGGATTACTGAGTGATAGAGCAAGGGGCAGAACAATCGTCTCCTCTCTCTCTATGACTCATCAAAGTACTTTACAGTCGTGAAAATCTATAAGAGCCATGAGATCAACTTTAAGAATGCATCCCCAATATGTGACAAAATCGAATGAAGATACGATTAAGTAAAATCACTCAGACGTTATGACGTGTTACTGTAGTAGCTTATCTTTGTTATCTCTTATCATTTTAAATTTAGAATGTTGTAATTATTAAGTAATTTCAGTTCCTATTCTTAAATACTTCTCTATAGTCTCATTATTTAAAATTCAAATTTAAACACCTAATGTCAATAAGAATACAACGGTGGAATAAATATTTAACAATTAAATAAACCGAATTTACAAATGAATATATACTTATATATATTTTAATTAATTTTTTAAAAATATACTAAAACAATTTATGATAAAATTAGTTAGCTTCCAGTTGCAAAAAGCTTTCTGGTGTGTTCAACAATGCAGAATAACTAAAACACCATCCTACCTCGTACAGCAATGTGTTTTAATATTGTTAAGTACGAAGGAGAATTATCAAAAACAGCAATAACAATAAATAGAAGACACAACATGGAAATTAACATTAATTTTCCTGTTTGTTTCTATTAAAATTGGATTTATATATAACTTTGTAGCGGAGTCACAGTCCATCCGATAAACGTTGTTTAAAAATTTGGAAGCAATTACCCTTTAGACTTGTGTTTCCTGCATCACTGTTTTGGAAAGATAAAAAGGTAATATTAAGGGACATTAGACAATATGAAGAACTCTTATTTATTTTTTAACGAGATAAAATATAAAGCATTCGGCGAGAATGTAGTGTCAATAGTTACAGTAAATAAACAGAATAATAAAAAAAATTATTAAGGAATATTTTATTTTCTTACTGTTAAATCAAACGTAACGAATTTCCAGATATTAAATTATCATTCTAGCAATGGAATCAAGTGTAAAAATACAGTAAGTGTTATTTATTTTCTAATATTTACGTAATGTTTACGATGAATAGATATATTTTCGTTAATAACACGAATATTTAAACTATATTTTTCGTTGTTTAATTAATTTATAACTTTTATTTTTCTTAATGTAAATATTTACTAAAATAATATGTAAATCACATAAAAATTAATTCATAAAATTGCTTGTTCGTATAACAAATATGAATTGAAAATAAACTAATTAAGTTGTTTAATTTAAGTCTAATTAGCACGTATACTATTCGTGTATTCTTACATGCGCTATTCATTGCATAGAATAATGTCAAATGTAACGGTCTGAAGAATTATAAAATTTATGAAAGTGTTTTAGAATTTATACGTGACTTTTGTCAACAGAAAATTCTCTAAAAATGCACGTCATCTTACCCCATTACTGGGGATAAAACGAATTTGACATATGTCACGTAGATAAATGACAAAAAGTTTTACTTTATATCATTTTTCTTCGTAGCAATCTATATTAAAAGAAATGATATATAAAAAAAAAATGGAAGTATAGAAAATTTAATTGTTTCTTATAATAAATAATTGTCTTTAGTAACATTAAAATTTTCCATTTGATTCAGTAATAAAAATTATCATCGTCTAGTCTCTCTTACTCACTAATGGATGTAACTAAAATAAGTTATTAGTTGTAATTACTCACTATTAACTATATTAATTCATTTATTAATATAATGATAACGACACGTTAAGTAGTTATTTAACAATTTTAATTTTTATATTTAAATATGTTCTAATTAAAGATTAAATACTTATTACTTCAAAAAGTAATAACTTTCTTCTTTTTAAAGTATAACTTTCAATGACTTCGAATGACAAAGAAAGTCGATTTTTTTATTATTATTATTTTTTTTTCATTTACTCCATTAATATTTTTTTCTTGCTAAACACTATTCTTTTGTTGATGTCTTTTCGTTATTCTCATCTTTGATTTCTCATCCTTTTAAAAATCTGGTAAATTTAATGCATTTCTATTCTTTTTCGATTAAGCTATTATTCTTTTTTTTTCTTGATTTAACAAAAATTCTTGTTAACAGAAGAATTGTTTATAAGAACAAAGAAGAATTATTCTTCATAATGTAAGAACCTTATGACTTTTTTTTTTACCCCTTCTTCTTCTCCCCATTCTTTTTGTCAATTTATCATTTCTAACAAAAATTATGATGTTATTTAAATACATCCCTTTCTTACTAAAATAAAATGAAAATTTTTATTTGCATTTAAATTAAATATTTAAAATTGTCCAGATACGTGGTTTAGATGAGATTTCAATTGAGTATAATTTATTATTGTTTTTATTTTTTTCAAAAAAATATTCTGTTTATTTTTCTTGAAGCCCTTATGTAATCTATTTATGTTTCAATTGTTACAATATAATTATTGACGTGAAACCGTATCGTTCGTGATATATAAGACGATTGCATCCTACACGTTATTTGGTACAAGAACACATAAAAATGAATACAAAATAATATATATAAAGTGACATACTGTATGGATTCTTTAATACTACTTTGTTGTGTAATAAGCATGATGTTATGGAAGTAAAAAAAAGTAATAATAATAATAATAATAACGTACAGAAGAAAATGTACAGTACATCGAAATATCTGTTGATTACATAACTTAGTATTGAGTTACATAGTCTATGATCAAAAATAAATGGAAGAAAATGAAAAATTTTGATGCTTTTTTATGAATGGGAAAACTTTTATAATATAAAGTTCTTTTGTGATCGGAAGCAAGATAATATTATAGCAGTTTAGAAAGTAAAACAACAAAATGAACTAAGAAGGAAAGTAGAGAAGAAAGAGTAACATCAGGGCATCATTAAGAAGAAAGAACCTCAGAACTCGGAAGCGAAGATAAATCTAAGCAGTGGTTCTGAACTTTTGGGCTCTGATCCAATATTGAGGTCACTCATTTTAAGTGAACTAACAAATCTAAAATTTCCTGTGAAGAACTTTCGCTATAGTTAGCAAAACTGCGAAAGAGAGTTACTACAACTCTAAGAAGACATACGTATTGGATAAATATTTGATGAAGAAGATGAACTTTCTCTATTCCAGATGCACCTTTCTCCTTTATATAAATCCAATATAGTATAGGGCCTATATATATATATCTTCCAAGAAGATTTTATATAATTACCATTATAAAATCAATACTTTGAATTCTAAAGCATCCAATTATATTTAAATGATTTGAATACTTTTTTAAAATACTATTTATGCAATGAAAATATTGATAATAATAACAATAAATTATTACTTTTCGCTAAGGTAATTAGAATTAACATATAAAATGCTAGATTTATTTGCATGTGTTTGCAATAGAAACTTTTACTAATGTACAGTACAAACATAATTTCGTTCGCTAAAAATTAAATTTATATTCATATAAAAATGTTAATAAAACTTCCTCATCGAGTAAACCCGAATCGAAATTGAAATTTAAAAAAAAAATGATATAAATAAGATAAGAATAAAAATATTTAAAAAAACAGTTAATTATGCAAGTAAATATCATAAAATATAAAATAAATAATAATTTTTACTAAGAAACCGGATAAAAATTAAATCAATGTACTATTTTTAGAAGACCATTTCAAGATACAATTCAATTTATTGGTTGGTTGAATTACATGTAAAAAAATTCAGTTCATTCCCATCCCAAAAGGTTTCTACTAAAAAAAAAATAATAATAATAATAATAATTTAAAAAATCTATTCTTAGAGAAACCTAATATATACTTTCTTAAATTAATATTTAAAATGTAAACACCTAAGATTATTTTAATAATCTGTGATATTGGTTTTATTTTCTCTACTGTTTTTTATGATTAGATTACTTGAATAACAAATATTCAAGTAGAAAACTTTGTATGAATTTCGATTAAGGAAAGAATATATAATAAAAAAAAAAAAGAATAATTAGATGGAAGGAACAATAAAGTTTTAAAAACACTGTTGATATTATTAACTAAAAAAAAATAATAGTAATAAAATAAAATTAAAAAAAAAACTTTAGGCTTTATAAAAGAATATTTAATAATAATATTTTTATTAAAATTAATATAAATTTTTTAAAAAAATTCGTGAAAAATTTCATTAATATCGGATCATTTCTAAAGCGAATTTTAAATTCTCGAATTCTAAAAATATTCTTTTCTTGTTCCATAATTTGAATGGATATTCAACATTCTACTCAGAATTTTTTTCTATTTTTAGATGTATTGAAAAAGGTAAAGAGAAGAAAAAATTATATAAATGCAGAATATGAGAGGAGTGCCTTTTATTTAACAATAAATAAATTAAAAAGTTAAAAAAAAAAACAGGATAAATGACTAAAAATTAATTCATAAAAATAATTGAATTACAGTTAAAGGAATAAAATATATAAGCTAAATTATATTATTATTTTTTAATATCATAATATACATATAAATCCATTTTGTTACTTTACTTCTTTCAACCGTAGCTGTTGATAAGAGGAAAGTAAGTAGATTTACAGAATAGAAATAAATAAATAAATAAATAAAAATGACATTTTTCTGTAGAGTTTCGACTATTTTTAAAAGCTAGGAAATTTTTCTTTACTAGGAAAAAAAAATCGATACTGAAATATAGTTTAGAATTTATATATAAGAATCATATATATAACCCTATATATTTTTTTTTACTTTATCAATCAATATAATAATGATTGACTGAATTGAGGCATCGTTTCAAGCAGTAACTATCATATCTTACTGTTTTCTATTGATGTCCTTTGTTATAGATTTAAAATTTATAAATAAAGAAAAATGTTATTGTTGGATGATATATAACGTATAAGATATAATATATATATATATATATATACTCTATTAATTTTATTTTCGAAATTAAAAGTTGCTGACGATAAAATTGATCAATAGATGGCGGTAAGTGTTGACATTTAAAATTTTAATTATAATTAATTAATTATATAATTAATTAAGAAATTTAAATTACAGTGTCATTACTGAAAGCCTGATAATTATTTGAGTTCTTTTATAAAAGTAAAATTTAAATTAGAATAGAAGAAAAAATTAAATACATACCGCCCAATATAATAATAATTTTAAAGAGATTAAATAAATATCATCGAGTATTAAATTTTAAATAATTAATATATTTTTTTTAAATATAAATTTTTAATTACTCCGCTTAAATATACACTCCCCTTTTTTAGATTAATTAATTAGAAGAAAAATACCATCATCTTTTGAAAATTTAATTATAACTTTAATGCATAAATACATTTAATTGTTAGAGGACAGTTTATTAACTTTGTTACTATTAAATTTTTTTAGATAGGATTTGTTTTTTAAACTACAGCCGAGTGATATACGAATATTTTAATCTTTTACAACGCAAATAGCATTTAATAACCGAGTAAGAAAGCTGAAGGGAGAAAAATATCTGGAAATCTTGTTTACTAATAACATAACTAATTATTTGAACCATTAAAAAATTAATTAAGAAAAGTCTTTTATGAGACGAATTAATTTTAGGGAATAAGTTAAGCAACGTGTTGATAAAAATTAAAAATAATAATAAAAAAGCTTTACGAGTACGAGAGAAACCATGCCCCATCCTTTTCACTCATACTTCTTAATTATTATCCAGTTGTCGGCAAAATTGGGCAAAAAGTAAAAGGTTAATCGATACTTACCCGATTATGGCCACCTCACAAGAAAAGAGCCATCGTTCTTCGATCAATCTGTCCCGAATTCAACCAAAACAGAAGGATAATGAAAAGATAATAGCTTCTATATTGTGTAACAGCTGTTAAGAATAGTTTCGATTGAATATCAAAGTAATATAACATACATAAATATAAAACAAGAGTATATAAAACGTGTTTTTTTTATCAGTATTAACTGTAAGAGAACTAAGTTACTTCTATTCTTTAAATATATTATTTTTGTTGCAATACTACTCTCTTGTCATTAGAGGAATCGAAAATTTTCGAGAGAAACAGGAGAATTGACCAACCATTACTAATGACTACCAGAGATGATATTTTTAGACTTATAGTATACGTGTATAAGAGTTGAAAGATAATCTTCCTAGCTTTAAAATTTTTATATAACTAAATGCCTACATTTCATTAATTACAGTAAAACCTGTATAAACCGGAATCGCACGGTATCGAATACTTTTTTACACCCCGGTTTGGCAGGTTTCCGTTTTAAACAGGTTCTTTTTCAATTAGCGTAAAAAAATCGCTAAGTTTAGGCAGGTTTATTTTTTATTTTTGGATAGGTTTTACTGTATTAATAATTTTCTACCGAAGCTTAATTTGTTTGAGAACATTTTTATTTACTTACATTTACATTTTTATTAAATATTACGGATTTCTTTCAGTTTTTTTTAGAAATTGAATCAGTAGGAATTCCGGTTATACGAGATATTTTTATTATCATTATACTTTAAAATAGTAGGAACTGAAATTATTATTTTTTAAATAATTATTAAAGTTTTTATAAGAACGAAATAAAATTTATTTTCTCAACTTATGTATAATAACAGAAAAATAAAGATTAAATTTAAAATATTTTTCTCTAAGTATTTTTATACGTTTAATGTAATATAATGAAGAAGAATTTGACGAAATAAAGAATTTAAACCTCGATATATTTGATCATTAAGAGATTTGTTTTCCCCATTCGTTACATAATTAATTATTGTAACGTAGAAAAGAGGTTATTGACACTATTCCACACTATTTTTAACGAATATCGAGCGCGTAACAAAGGAAAAATGCATGTTTGCTCATTATTATTATTATCATCATCATCATCAGAGTTTGCTTATTCAAACATTTCATTTTACGATATTGTAACCCGAAGCTATGTTAAGCAAGTATGTTTAGAATGTTTCAAGGCACTTGTCAATTCTGTCAACATTCAACAACATACATTTAGCTTCTTTGGTAATGTCGATTTACAATACTGCTTTGTAGACCGTGTGTAATTATAACGCCATTTGTTACATGACAAGCGTGAAGTTGCTGAAGGTGTCTGAGAATCCATTATCTCAACCCTCTTGTGTACGATCAGCTAAACTCATAGCCTGATTTCCTACTTTCCGTCCTTTATGATGTAGATGCTATTATTGTTGAGTAACAACGAAAATTTCAATAGAAGTGAAACACGCAGACGGCACGACTTTATCTCCACGGAATTTACAGTGGTTAGATTTAAGCTTGTCCAGTAGTAAAATCGCTATAGATAACATCCAAACTTTAATGTGGCTGCTTCCTATCGCCGTTTTAAAGTTATGAGGTACATAATGCATTTTGGAATGACACAACAGACTACTTTGTTTAACAATTCGCTTCCAAATATTTCTTTTCTCTGCACTGTTTATTATAAGTTTTCCTACATTTTCTGTTGTAAACATTTAGATTACATCCGTTTCTCGTAAAGAACTGAGGAAATTTGACTAGGTTGGAAGTTTTGTAAGGTGTTTATCTAATGCCTGCTACACTTTTATCATCATTCGCGGTTTTATCCTAAAATTATTCTCGACTCTAAATTTGGCACTTGTTCCAGATTTTTTTATTCTTGTTTAAAGAATGAGGTTATTGATCTCTTTATACAATATCTTATTTATATATATATATAAGTTATGGTGTAAAATTTTATATTTTCACAAAAAATATATATATATTTGAAGTGAGAATAGGAACGGCCATTATCATAAATTTTGAAAATGATTATAGTAGTGTAAGTTTTGTATTTTACATTATATATTATGACGACTTTATTCATTACTATTGAAATAATAAATGAAGAAATGTAGAAGAGATAAAGAAATTAAAAAAAGGAAAAAGAATTGGAATTCTTATCATTCTCTTTTATTATAATTATCGTCATCATTACTATTTAACTGATTAATATCTTGTAGAGAATTAAACGGGATTAAAACTAGGAAAATTAACAGCCTCTGTTAATTATATCTCTTTCTTTAGATTAATTAAACATATGTCAGTTTTGAGTTATGAAATCCTGTAATAAAAATTCTTAAAATTTAATATCAGCACAAACAGGGCAATCTACTATAATTTCATTTGCTAGAAAACTGGAACGTAACTACGATAGTTAGAAGTGAATTATCACACAGGGTGAAGTAAAATATTGAAAACTTCTACACAGTAGTAATAAAAATAAAATTCTAATGATGTAAAGTAATGGTTTAGGAATTTATTTAAATTATATTTTAATCTCTTATTTTTAATTGCACAAACCTGTTTACTGGCAACTTTATATATATATATAAATTTAGAAAAAAAAATTGTACATATATGTACGCAGCATGTATAATTTTTCAGGAGGAGTGAAGGATTAGAACGTCATAGAATAAGCAATAATCGAGTTAAATTGTAATATGTTGGCTAACTTGAAGTGACATTTTGTCACCGCTAGTGGATATAAAGGTGTTAGTGCTGACTAGACGAACAAAAGACTAGATTTACGGCAGAGTGACTCTAGATTGGATAAAACGGAGAAGTGAGAAGATAGCATTTACGTCAGCCTGATCTATGATTGATTTGGACAAATACATCTGTTGATACGCGACGGTGTAAAATGGTTACGTGACGTCACGAGTATGGTAATTGCGATTTCAACCTGTTCGTGACATCATATGCCGCAATTAGCCTATAAAATAGGCAAATTCTGACCCCAATTCCTCAAACAGTAGTTATGCGTCATTGAATTCAAGGTAGTGCCACTTATGCGGACAGAAATGAATTTATCAGCCTACAAATTGAAATTTGTTTATTCTACACGCATCGACTTTCACGTAATATAAAAATCAATATAGAATATAATTAAAAATTCATAATTTCATTTACTAAATATATATTGTATTGTAATTATCTATATTTATATGTTACTTAATTAAATTATTTATATATTCAGCTCGTCTACATAATTAAAAACTTTAATGAAACTTAAACAAATTCTGTTCAGCTCGTTAATTTAATTTAATTTTTTTCTAAAGTTATTATAGAGCTGTATGGATTTACATCATCAACGTATAATGCGGATGCTGTTCAAGAGGTATTACGATAAATCTTAAACATGATTATTTATATGGATTCCAATTAATGCTTAATTAGGGTTTGATCATCTTCTCTAAGTAACAGAGACGGATTTACGTTGGGAGGTATCCAACATTAATTGACTTCTGAAGTGTAATACGTCTTTGTAATAAGTGCCAATTAATCTTGTGATAATTCTAATTCAGTTAATCTTTACGATTTAGTTAGAAAAGTTGTGAAATTTCTCAGAAAACTTATACTTAATTAAAAAAAGAAGCAGCAATTTTGAAGAACAACGTTAATTATAATTCAAACTCCAATGTGTTAAATAGCAACTGCCTCTAGAACTATTAAGAAATTTACCTTTATTTATCAATAAATAATATAAATTAATTATATAAATATAATTAATCAAACTCTTAATAGTTATATCTATGGATTTGGCGAATTAATTTAAACTTCATTTAATTAAATGCTTATATGTGTATAACATCGAAGGATAATTGCGTATGGAATAGTAAAGCGCTATTGTTATCTTTGTCTTCTCAGACTTTAAATCATTATATTTCATGAAGATAGAAATTAAATTTCAAATTACATTACTAAATATGTTACAAATTATATTTAATCCGAGAAAATTTGACCATAGAGAAAGAGAAAGGGAGAGTCTTTGTCTACGAAACCAATATATTCATCAATAAAGGTTAAGGTTATTTATAACGAATATCATTAATTTATATCGTAATTGTTTATAACTAAAGCGACGTAGACAATTAATTTCGATATTTTAAGACATTTCTAATTATCGAAAATATATCATTTTAAATCTTATATAATTTAAAATTAAAATTCAAAGAGAAAATTAATATAAAATATCTAAATAATCTGTTTACTTTTACGAATATATTAATGTATTTTAATATTAAAATATATATATAATATATATTTCAAACTTATTTTAATATGAAAAATATTTTTATAATTTAATTTAATTTTGATTTAAAAAGAAAAAAAATAATTTAAGAACATTTTTATGAAAGGTAAAAACGTAAACAAACTAATACATTAAGCTTACTTTCCTTTAATAAATTGACGTTTTCTTTATTATTATTATTATTATTATTAAAAAAAAATTAATTATTCTTAAAATAAATTTTCCTTAATCTTATTCGTTCTATAGAAAAATAAATTATAATAATTTTAGAACATATTTTATTAAATACATTAACGTTGAATGTGTTTGTAATGTAAAAAAATATAATAAATCCCTCACAAAAATTGCTTTCAGACAATTATCGTTCTAGGAAAATATTTTTATTATAGCTTATACATTCGAAATAAAAATTATTTGCCTCGAAAGTAGCTAAAATAAGCTTATCAGTTGACAAATTGGTAGATAAAATTCACTTAACTTTGTGAAAAATTTATAATACATCGAAACGAATATTAAATACACGAAATTTAAGCCCTTAATAAAATTTACGAGTTAATGCATTTCCTACATTAAAAAAAAAAAACATATATATATATATAAAAACAGTCACGCAAACAAAAATTGTGTTTATATAGACCTACATATTGTTTTTAGTAACACAGTCAGTACATAGGTGCGATGGGTTATAAATATGCAATTTTTTAGTAATACAGTCATCAGTTAGATTCGAAAAGTCGCAAGGTAAGCAAAAACTTAGTCCAATTAAAAATATATTCGAAAAAAAAAATTAAGGAAATAAATTTTCTAGATGAATAGTACACGTAAAATAAGCGTACCTCCATGATAAGATGATGTCGGATCCCTTCATTCAATTGCGAGTGTGACAGTCGGAAGTTTAGCATGGCAAAGACATTGTAGACTTCTGCCATCGTTACCCATTCCACGTGCAATGCTTCGTCTAGACACAGGCACCACCAGATCGACAGCTCACCACTTTCTAACCGCTCATTGGATGCTGCTACGATCATGTGACTAACACTAACTCCCGCTGTTCCTCTTGCAGATGTGCTGCCTCTACCAATACAAAAATTTAAATATGTTGAAATTTAAAACGCTTTACGTGCGACTTATACGTAAGATGATTATTAAAATTTTATTTTCTTAAATAATTATTTTATATATATATATACTGTACATACATGAATAGTTTCTTTCAATATTACATTACAGTAAAGGAATTGTAACATTTAAATGCATGACCAGAGGGTTCTATAGCCTGTACGTGAGTAGTTTAGTGTCGTTTGAAGTGCTTTTAGCCACTGCATGTAATTATTACCCTTAATTCAGTACAAAGTATAGGTTAGGAAGCTGCACCAGAAAGAAATAGGAAGATATTAGCTAGTAAAAATAACTTTCATTTTCTGTAAAAAAAAATATATATATAATAATTAATCTTTTAACATTCATACAATTAAGCAGAAATCTGTAACAAAAATGCAAATTTTATTAATTTTAAGCTTATAATTAAAACTGATTTCACGAACTTAATTATATGATCGAGTATTTTGTCAATATTATGGAAACTTAGTAAGATATGAAACATGTAATAAATTAATATTACAGAATTTGAAGCTTTCGTCAATATAAAGTTTAAATTATGCAAATTCAATATAAGATTATATATACCACATTCGGCAGCTGTGACCACAGTAAACAGCAATGACGTGTAAAGTTTAGATTATGCAGATTAAAAGGTAATCCAACACATTTCATAACGAATTGCGCTTTGTCTTTCGGAACGACAAAGTTTGGAATGGTTCCACGCTGTCTCAGACACACTATAGATTTAATTAGTTCAGGCAGATGTGCACTATTCTCAGGTCAGAGGATACGACATCAAAATATACAGTAAACAACCCGGTTGTTTTTCAATTTTTTCTTCCTTTCTTTCTACAGTTTAACTTAAAAAGAATTTCGTTTTATTTTAGTCGCAGTATGTTTAAATTTTAACACTCCCCTTCCCTATTAAGTTTCAGGTACAAACGTTTCAAGGTGAAAAGGTATTTTAAAATTATACCTTTTAGCGTCACTAACAGCTGTTAGTTCGTAATGTAAATGATACCGTTCAGTTATTTTTCCCTTTTAAATTTTAATTAATATAATAATAATAATAATAATAATAATATAATTAATAAACTAGTTAAAATAAATAGGTATTAAATGTTAACTTTTCAATTAATTAAAATAATTCGATATCGATTAATTCTAAATCTTAATTAATATAATCATGTAACTAAATCAGTTGATATGGATTAACTTTAAATCATAATTAGTGCGATAATGTAACTTAATTAGTCGATATGAATTTATTTTGATGTTAAATTACAATACAATTTTGCCGAATCACCTCTTTGATTTAAACCAAGTCTAAATGACAAGTGGAAACGTTAAAAAAAAAAAAAAAAAATGTGTAAATTCATTAGATTTATGCAGAAATTTGTTTTTAAATTTGATAATTAAATAGTTAGATGCCAAACAAATTAAAAATTATTTTAGTTACATTATTACGCTCTTATTGCATATTTAAATTTATTTCATCTCTAGCTGCTCTCTCTACTCTCTTACTTGTGGCAACTTATAAAATATCCACTGAAAGATTTCTGGCTTGGTAAAGTTGAGATTGTGCTTCTATCCATCAAAGTCGAAGCCAGATCATTTGTCACGTGGTATCAGACATGTTGTAACGGGTTTTGAGTACGCAACTTTCTATAATCCATTTTCTATTCTATGCACTCGACATATCCAACACATTAACCAGTCTCTAATTCAAATTACGATAAAAGATTAATTAATATAAAGACTATTAATTTAAAATTGGTTAAAATAGGCCTATAACATATAAATATCTAATGCATTTTTTTATTATTATTAATGCCTCAGTTCATAACAGTCCAGTATTTTAAATTATGATAATCAAAATACATCAGGTGAACTGTCATGCTGATGGAGCAATTCCAATAAAAGTTCCAACTTCACCTCTCTAAGCTCTTTATTCTAATCTAGTATACGATATTGAAATTTTCTAAGACAAGTTGATTAAGATGTCTGGAAAATTTTTGTGGGTAATGGAGTAAGATTTACTTCCCGACTACCGAACTTCTTTGAGTTTTACAGCTGAGTTTAGCTTTATGACTTCAATCAAGATGAATGCTTTGCTGGAATTTGTCCATTATAAGAATTTTTTTCGGGTTTATATATATATATATATATAACATATATTCATCTTTTATATAGCTTATAATATCAACCATAAAAGATATTATATAGATATATATCTCACATAAAAATAAATTAAATATTTTTAAAAATATTTTTAATAAAAGAATAAATAATGTGGGATTTTTTAAATTATTTTATACCAAAAAATAAAAAAATAAAAAATAAATTCAATACCCGTGTTAAATTATGGTAGATGTTATAAATTTCATTAAAGGATTGAATATTTTCGATATAAAAAATTCTTCCACGACACTTAATGTAAATTTATACACGTTAATAATTGTATATTATTATGAATTAGTTTTGATTTTAATTATATTTTATACTAAAATTTTGTTTTTAAGATTTTTATCACGATTTACAATAATAAAAAAAAACAAAATCCGAATTTATAAATTTAATATAATTAATATGTATAATAAAAACTTTACATTATTTAATTTAATATTCTTCAGATGAATTTTGTAAAAATTAATTTTGAAAATTCTTTAAACAATTTACTTTAATTATATTTAATTTTTATTGTTTTATTGAACTAAAAATGCACATTTCCCTCCCCCCTTCTTAAATTAAGCCAAATGTTGCGCTATTAAAAACATTTCTTAAAAAATCTAAAATATTTAAGTAAATATAATTTCTATAAAATTCTTACCTTATTTTCATTAAATATTTATTAAATTTTTAAGAAAATTGTATTAGAAAATAAAATAACCAGCTTTTAAGATGTATGGTTAATTGTTTGCTAATTAATTTTCGTTTTAAAGAAGAAACTGCTTGTTAATTCTATATTCACGGTTTCAGATTCGATCAAAGTAAAATAAAATTAGTAAATCTAATTTACAGTAAATCTTTTTTTATAAGTAAATAAAAGTTATTCTCATCGCTAATTATAGGTAAGTTGGTGAATTTAGAAGGAAAGAGTCCGACAATGGGAACTATCCATTAAGAACGTTTGACGTGTAACGCACACAAAAGGACCAAATTTATAGATTGTATTATATATATATATATATATATATTTTCGCTTGAATGGATGTCAATACACAATTTCCTCATCGAAAAGAAACGGAGAAATAGATTTAACGGACAACAGACATAACAATGGAAGCATTTCTATTGTGATCGAAAAATAACAACTTCTTGAAACTTTTAAATTTAAAGCTTCGGACTGTAATTCTGTTCTGTCGATTATGAAGACTAAATCCATTCAAAGTTAAGAAAGACCTTTTCATTTTGATATCTTTATATCTGTATTATATATATATATAAAGTTAAAAGTAATAAAAAATAATAATAAATTTAAAAAAAAATACATCGATTGGAAACATTCCAACCTTCCAAATTTCTAACTTTCGTCAGTTGTTAGTTTTGTAATAAGACACCCCACAAACTACTTTTTTTTTTCTAGTTTTCTCTCTCCTTTTTTTTAACCTGTTTTTTCCTTTGTAGTTCCCTCTTTTAACCCCTTTCACCCCCTTTCTTCTATTCTTGTAAAGTAAGACTTTAGCTAATAGGATATCGATCGTTTGCATTGTGAATGCAAAATTGAGCTCGAAATTTTCCTATTAGACTTATATGCAAAGAAATGTGGATTTTACGATTTTCAAATTGTCAAATTCTTCTGTCGAAATCAAATTTAGTTTTTTTTTTCTTTCTTTCTTTCTTACCAATCGCTTCTACGCTGATATCCGAAGCTGTTTGTGTAATTACGTTCATCCCCGTAATACTTATAGGAAAAGGGGAGGGAAAAAAAAGGTAAAATAATAATAGAAAATGTAAAAAAAAGGAAGGGAAATCAGTTTGGGAAAGACTCGAATGATATATGATCCAAGACGAATATATGTGATTGATTATCGCAATGTGTGGCCAAATAAATAACTTGGAAGATTTCACCGTTTCATTCCATATGATATAGGCTATTTGAAATATACCCTACGAGGAAGGCAGTTATTACACTTATTGATATATTACTTTTTATACAATAGATACTGAGAACGGTTTCCTACAGAAGTACTCCAGTTTTCTTATTTGAAGAGAAAATAATCAAAAACTTCGATTTTAAAAGTAGAAAAATGCATCAAAAATGAATTGGATCGTAACAATTCTTTATCTTAAACAATTTTCTAGTAATAAATTTTCAAAAAAAAAAGTATAGAATTAAAAGATAAGAATTGTTTACGAATTTTTTCTTCTTTCTTATCCCTCACTTTTAAGGAATTAGAAATGCCAAGTTTATTCTCTTCTATTATGTATAAAGATTTTATTGTTTAACTTTACTCTAAATAGCTTTAAAGAAACTATATAAAGGAATAAAAACAGTTTAAATTTTTATTTATTTGAAAAGAAAAGAAGGAAGAAAATAATCATTATAAATTTCTATAAAAGAAATAATAATAACGATAATCTTTCTTTTCTCGCTTAAAATACGACGTATAAATTTTAATAATGTATAAAATTAAATTAAGAAAAATATTTCGAGACGTCTAAACTCTTAACTTTAACTAAAAAAAAAAGAATATTAAGAATATTCCTGATCATTTTATAAAACAATATCGATCAGTCATATTCGTGCTTACAGAACGTGTGTTTTAATTTTAAATTTATATATAAATTTATTAAAATTTAACTATATTTTTTTTTTCTATTTACGAAATTATATTAAAACGATAATAGAAAATTCAAAAAAAATTCAGAGACTACACGTGACTTCTGCCATCTTTAATCCTAAGAGTCGTCTAGCATTTCAATACGACTAAACTTTAAAAATCCCAAATGAATATCTTGCATCCGAGTCATCGAAAATCGGATCAAAAAGTAAATAAAAAATAATAAAAAAACTAACTTTTTGGATTTTAAACTTTTGATCCGTTATCTCATAACAGAAAGGTATCAAAAATATATATATATATATATATATACATATATTTTATTGAATTTTTCTCCTATTTCAAACATGTTTTTTTAATGGCAACGTATAAAAAAATATACAGAGTTATTTGAATATAAACACACGCAAAGAAGAAAATATTCAATATTTTAAATGATAAAATTCTTGAAATATAAATTAAATTTGATGAAATTTAGATTTCTTTTTTCTTATTAATTGTAATTTATTAGATTTAAATAATAATAATAATGATTTTGAAAGCGTTTTATATTACATATATACAATAAAATATGTTATTTAAAATGTATTTTTAACTTTTATATAAATAAAATAATAAAAATAAAAACAAATAATTTCTATTATTAATTTATATTTTTAATCACAATTAACGATATTATTACATTAATGACTCTTTTATAAAGGTTTTATACAGTTAAGTACTAATGACGTTTTAATTGTATTTATTTATATATTTATAATTGTTAATTAAGGAAGGAATAAAATAAATATTTTATTTTACTTTTAATATTTTCTATCGTAAATTTTTCCTGTGTTTTTTTTTAAATTAAAAAATGCAAAATCAAGGTATTTTATATTATTTTTATAACAATACTTTGACATTTTGACGTTTTTTTTTTTATTGATATACATATTCAATTTTTGCACTTTAATTCTTATAAATCAAGCTAAAAGTCAAGATATCTGCATTTTTATTCCACCAGTTCCTACTAATTTCTTGGTTTATTGCTGTAACAGCAGTCTAACTGAATTTAATTTTAGCTTTTCGTCTTATCTTCGCATATTTAAAACATGAAAAAAGATATAAGACCAGTGAAATTCTCTTCGATTTTTTTACAGAATACATCACTTTAATATTATAAGAAACTAAAAAAGATATCATACGTATCGAAGTTTATATATTTAAAGATAAAAATTCAATACAGTTTTATAATTAAAACTTTATATATAATTAAAACTAAATTGATTAAAATAATTATTAATAAAGGTCTTAAATTACTCACTATATTTTAATTAATTTATTACATCATTTAATTTTTCTAAGTAATAAATGAATTCCATTAAACTTAATCATCTAACTTATAATTTTAAAAATGTATAAATTAATTTTACGATAAATTCAATACTAAATTAATAATAAAATGACAAATTATATATATTTATTTATAAGAAAAACTGTTTTTTTCCATATTTCATGTTTTATTTTATATATTAAATATATTAAATGATGCTATTGTGATTCAGAATTGACTTAAAAAGAAACAGCTGAGACTTGTATTGTGATTCACTTTCAAGGAAATCTATTAAATTTTAAAGGGAATTTCTGTAGTCAGAGCCTTACAAAAGTTTTATATTTAATAAAAAACTAATATATATATATATTTATATTTGTATACGTAAGAATGTGAGTCTATAAGATAATAGAAACTTGCACATTCAGTTAAAAGATATTAAAAGTGAGGAGAAAGTAGAAAAATAAAGTTTGATCTTTGTTTTTTTTCTTTCTTTTCTCTTTCATTACTTTTCCTTAACATTCAGTGATATACTTAATTTACAGTTTGTGTTAACTTCAATTTTCAATCTTTCTAAAAGATGGCTAAGTTAGAAGAATGAATGAAAACACTTGGAGATGGCAGTGCAATTGATTGAGAGGTGCTTCACTACATTCGAGACTTTTTTGAACTTTACTGAATTGAATAATGGAATTGTGTGAGATGAAGTCAGATTCCATTTTCTAAAAAACTTTGTCAGCTTTTTCTTAGTAGGAAAAAAAATCTGAAGATTGTTAGAAAGTGACAAGCTAACCAACCAATTATTAGTCCATTTCTATGTCATTACTCTTCAATATAACAAAAATTGGTAGCCATTTTTCCAAAAAAATGATTTAATTTTATCGAATTTTGAATCTGTAAGAAAATTATTTAGTTATTTATTTACGTTTAATTACTGTACAGAACACATATTTTATTTATTTTCTTCCATTTGTGTGTGTGTGTGTGTTTTTTTTAATTAAATCTAATTAATGTTTACCCATTAGGTAATCTGAGGATTTAGAATGTTTTCTTGTATTTTTCCGCTTTCTTTTGGATTAAGTTTGGGGACAAGACACAATCTAACAATGTCATCAAGGTGCAGCACTTTGTTATTTTTTCCATTCTCCTTTAACTGTCCGACAGATTGACGGGATTGCCCTCGATAACCAAGTACACCAAATCGAGAAGAGTGTAATTAGTTCTGACAGTCCCCACCTGTTGTCCAGGAATTGCAATCGATTGGTTTGTGGACAGATCGTTAGACACTCTCTAGGCAATCAAACAGAAGTCGAATCGTTCCCCATTTTACATGATGAGTGTCGACAGATTGGCTTTTAGGACAATTAACTCACCTATTACAACAATACAACGAAATGTTAACCATAAATACTTTATCAAATAGTGACAAAGAAAGAAAAAAAAAATAATGTTAAGATGTATAAGCTATCTAATTATCTTCATTACAGAGAAACTTATAATAATAATAATAATAATAATACTTTAAATATTGGAACTTTTCCAAAAGAAATAAATATAATTAATTTCTTAACGTTACATGACAGTAAAATGATTCTTGTATATTAAATTAGTGTAGCGTAAAATACAAATTTATGTTTATATTTCTTTTTTTTTTCCCCTACACATATCTCTTTTTATTTTTCTTCTCGAATCAGTTAGAAGATAGGCAATATTCAAAGAAGCGTATGGCCGATTTAAATTCAACTTAACGAAATAATAACTGTGGTATGTTAATATTTTGTTGGGAAAATTTTGTTTTATTGAAAAATTTTTAAACAAAACTAAGAAAAAAAAAAATATACAACAGAAGTAGCAGCAGCAGCTGCTACAAATCGACCGTTCTACCAACTTTATCCTATGCTGTTATTGAAAGGGGCTGAACATTATGAACGAACTATAAAATAATGACTATAAAGCAAAGAGTAGATAGAAGAAGAAAAAAAAATCGGTAGAAAGTTTTCTACCTTAGCTAAAATGCTTGATAAAGGTTTCTCACATAATAAAAGATTAGTGGAGACTGCAAACATTTTGCTGGTGGAGCAACATCTATTAACATTGACATTAACATGCATCTTTAATGATTTTGTGTCGAGGCAATTTACGCCTTTTTGAACATCCCAGACATTATTAGATTTAAAGATGTCGATTTGGAAAGCGCAACTTAACCTCAAAATTTCTGGATGATTTCAATCATTCTTCCCCTCCCCCTTCCGCCTGCCGAAAACGTTTATAAAATTTAATAAGAAAAAAAAATGCCGTTAAAGTTTGTAAAATATAAAATTTTTATGTTATAAAAATAGACAAATAATTTTAGTAGACTATGTCGACGTATCCGCAAAAAGGTATGACACGAAGAGGGGGAATTATGCCCCACGTCACCTTCCCCCTTTTCATACTGGGTTATTATTGGTTGTAGGCGTTTCTGTTGTTAGAGATCCATTTTGTAAAGAGAAGTCGGCGTGTAAGAAGCTATTCAATTTAATAATAACGATCCAATAAATCACTTGGTTTGGTGAAAAAGCTTCTTGGGGTTTGAATTGATTTGGTGGGTTTATGACAATCACACAAGGCCATATATCCCTAGTCAGCCATTAAATGAGACAGGATCAATTGCTGTATTCAACCCAATGGGATAGTAAGACTGCTTTATGATCATGGATGGTTTGATACAGTTAACTGTCAAATGAAACAAGTTTGTAAAGAGAAAATCTTCTAATCTGTAAAAGAAATAATACGGTAACAAGGAAATTGTAACTTTTTTAATCAAAGAAAAGTCAAAGAGTCTATTATATCTATATACTGTGCATGAGATAAGCTATTAAGCTTATTTACTTCGATATAACTAATGCGATTTATTTTATTTTTTCTTTATCCTCTCTATTTCTTCTTAACGGAGACTGTAATTCTTTTTTAAATAATAATAAATTTTTATTGTTATTTATGGCATTATTATTTTTCTTATTCTTTTACTTAACCATGAGAATACTAAATGTTTTTTTTCATAATAAATTATTAAAAAAATAAGAAAAGTAGGAATAGAATATTTTTTAGGAGACGGGATAGACTTACACATTATTAAGTCTTGGTTGGCAAAGCGTAAAAAATCGGAATAATGACTTCAGTAATTCAATCGATTCTCAATTAAATCCTTTAGAAGTTTTTATTCTGAGAAACATCTTTGGATAGAGTTTTCCGAGAATACATTATTCAAAAAGTCAGAATGAAAGAGTTTTCTAGTCAAGATCAACTTACAAATGTCAAAGTGAAGTCTAATGGGAATAAAAAGAACGATGAATGTATTCTACTAGAATGACAAGTGCTAAGGAAATGCACCATATCACGGAACCATAAAGTTCATTAGAAACGGAATAGTTTCCTTGATGAATATCTTTTCTTTTTGTCTTATTTTGTAATCCCAATGATTTACTGTTGTGAATAGTGCAACATGTTCTTCCGAAGGAATTGCGAGACCGAATGAATTATTGATCACACCCAAAATACGAATCTATACACACAAAAGATAATTTTTTATGTCTAGAGAATAGTCTATATCTAAATCTTTACAAAAAAATTTATAAAAATAAAATATAAATCTGTGGAAACTTTTCGTGGTAAATAAAGGAAAATAAACAAAAGCGATCTCCTGAAAATTAGTATTTGGAAAGGGGGAGAAGGGAAAAAAAAACAGAAAAAGTCTACTTTAATCCTTGCACGAATTCACACTTTATACAAAGAATTTTATATATCTTTCGTCTATTTTCCTATTTATTCGAGCGAGGAATTTTTGTCGGAACAAGACTTCAAAATAGCAGTTTTAAAGTTACATAAGTAATAAAAAAAAATTTTATTTACAGTAAATTTAAAAATTTATGAATTTTTATGAAACGCACTGGCAATGACAAAACATGAATTTTGAAAAGAAAAGAAAAAATTCTTGACTGGATTTTGTTTATGGAATGGCTAGATTTTCTTTATGGCAACCCTCCAAATAGAATACAAGAAACAGCTTATACTTTAAAGATAAATAAATATTGAAGGGAAAAATTTTAATAATAAAATGAATTCAAACACCTTAAAATGGGTAGGTTTTATCTTATATTCCATTCTAGAATACAAATAAGTGAATTGGAATGATATTTCTTTTCGATGTTGCAAATATTCTCTTCTATAGATTTTAAAATTTCACAATATGTCGGATGAAGAAATGAAGAAATCATACGAAAAGATAGAAAAATATAATTTAAATATAAAATTTTCAAAATGTTACAGACGAAGGAAACTTTTTCATCACTTAAAAACATCAATATCATATTTCAAATCAAAATAAATAATAATTTAATAACTAAATAGAATAATACGTGCTAAAAGTAGTAACGAAACTTAATGTAGATGGTAAGTAATGATATGAAATAGGGCAGATATTATTTATAAAGCCATATATTATCAAAAGAAATAAGTCATTTTAAATATATAATTTAGATATACATGCAGGTAATTTAATGATTTTCTTTATGTCGAAGGATTGTCGAATAACGATATTACATAGAAAATAACAATACAGCATTAGAGGAAGAGATATTGAGCTTTATCAAAGGAATGGAAAGATAAATAATTGTACAAAATCGAAACGAGCATAAGCTTGTTTTAAAACAAAAATAAGACAAAGATTATATTATATAACTAAGGTTACATTCTAAATACAATATAACAAATATATAGAATTTAATCTGTACAAGAATATAATTAATATCTAGATTAATACGAATGGATAAAGAATCTAATTATTTGAAATGGATGATAAACTTTTATAATTACATAAGTTAGGAAGAATATTTAAAAATAATGATAGCTTATGTTTTCATCACACTAAAAGCATCAGAAGTATTAATATTAATAAAAAACTAGTATAAAAAGCTAGGACAGGACAACAATTATTTACTTTTTCTACTAGTTTTTATTAATATTATTATACAGTATATGTATATGATTTAGCCATCGTTTTAACCTGACACGTTTTACATATTGAGACACATAAAAGTCCACAATAAAAGGTCGACTACGCCGTAAGACTGCTTGTTCCCGAGTTGTGACACATAAAAGATGAAGAATTTCCCGTGTTTTTTCAATTATTTTCTTGTAAAATTTCTATTTTACAAGATGTTTATGTGGCTGTTAAGTCTATTAGTGTGATGAAAATATTTGAAACTATTATTTTTGGATATTCTTCTTACCTTGTTAATTGTAATATAATTATCTATTACAGTCAATTTACAATAGAATTGAGTAAAATTTAATGTCATATTTAATAATTACCATTCGATATACTTTAATAATATCTAGTTATAAATGACTAAACAGTATTATTTATTTTAACTTATAAAATTAGTTTTTTTTCCAAAACTACTTTTATTTTTATTTAAATTAATAATTTATCTTCGCTTCTTTTACAATTTACTCTTTTTTTTAAAAAATTAATACTCCTTATAACCACATTAATGCGACACTAGGTATCATTTTTTCCTTCTGGATACATATACCTTTTATCCTCTGAAGGATTACGAAAACAGTAAATCAATGATATAAACAATTACGGTTTATAAAAAAAAAGTCAAAGAACTTCACAGGGTGGAAAAAGAAGTCAGTGGAGTATCGATTTTAATTTCTGTTTTAATATTTAAGATCGAATTTTATCGTAAGAAATATATATATATATTTGATTTGAAAAATTGTATTTTAATATTGCGTTAAAACTTTAATCATTTGTTATCGAAAATATTGTTTTTCTACAGAAAAAAAAGCATTTAAATAATGATAAATAATTCAAATTTTATTTTCTGTTAAACATAAAATTTATATCCAGCACACATTTAAACATTAAAGTGTCGGTTTGGAGAATTTTTAGATCGTGACAGTGATACAGAACTTAACCAAATAAATCGGTAAAAATGCATAAACACGTAGAAAAATTTCATTATAAATAAATTGAAATGATAATAAATTGAAATACAAGAAGTATTTTATTTAATATTGTGTAGTAACTCAAGTCACATGCAACCCCTCCAAGAAAAAGAAAATGTATGGTGCTGTACATCATACATCTTCGCATTTTCTCTAGACAAGTCAAAGTAAATATATTCTTTATTAACTGTATAATACAAAAGTTAAACTTTATGTACAGATTTTTCGGATAAAATTAAATAAACAGATTCTTCTAGAAGCTTAACATGTGTTAATTGTACTTCGGCTTCCTATTATATCTGCTATAAGAGGATTATTAGCTTGAAATTTTGAAAGTTTTTAATTGTATTAGACGATTAGTGACTCTATCGTTCGTTATTATCTACAGAAATTATTATTATTATTATTATTTTAAAAATAACAAATTTATATTGATTTAATTTTAATATTTAATAAGAATGAATTGTATATTTAGAAAATTAAAATTACGTTAACAATGTAAAGGTAGTTGATATAATCTACTTTTCAAGTAGAAAAATTTTGATATAATCTACTTTTCAAGTAGATTATATCAAGTTAGATGTTTTTATTGGAAATAAATTTTTCTTAGCGAATTTCATTTCAATATTTTGAAAATTGTGGGCTAAAAATTGGAATATTATATTATATTTAAACACGTTTATTAACTATAAAATATATTATTTAAGAAATAATATTTAAGAATAAAAAAAAATCATTAAAAATTTCTAATATTATACTACATAAAATTATAAAACTATTAGGGGAAAGGGGTCTATGTTGGACTCCCTAAAGGCTCATAGTAACAATAGACCTTTATTGTCACATGAAACATCATAAATGTTAACTTTCTCCAAATATACGGTTTATAAAATCGTGTTAATTCAATTGTGTCGATTGGTCAATATAGGCAACTGTTTCCAAAATTAGACCACTAAAGTTTTAAATTGAACCGCCAATTAAATATAGTTAAAAATGACTTTTTTAATCTTACACATTTATTCTTCCTTCTGTTGTCTACAGGAGCCGTGTCTACGCAAGCAGCGATGCAAAACATCTTTGTGCAATACCCCACTTGAACTCAATCCTGCTTATCTTCACCAGAGTTTACAAAACCAGCATCTCTCATTCTCGTCGATTTCTTCTCCAGTCTCTGCATCATCATTGAAATTTAATACAGTAGAGTCTCTATAGTCCGTCCGATTTATCGCCAGTCCGACACGTTTAGTAATCCGATACTTTGCAGGGCTGCGCATATGAAACTTGCGTGTTACCACTTGTCATGTGTTACCACTTGACTACAGTACATGTATACTATCAGTCGTTAGTTGTTTGTTGCCCGTGTGGTCGGCAACAATCACAGTCGTGATTAATACGATAAACAAGTCTGTGAACTGTGCGAAAAAGTTCGCTTTTTAGTTGTCCAGTACATACAGGGCATACAAAATCCAGTAATCCTACAATCCGCTGTATTCCGATTCCCGCCGGTCCGATATATGTCAGACTATAGAGACTCTACTGTATTAAATTTCTTACTTAGACGTATATTTAAAAAAAAACTTTTCTACACTAGTAAGATTAAAATACTACTTGAGAATTTAGAACATATCTCTATTGCAAACCGCTTTTCACGGCTCCATTTACTCGCTGTTTTCGCGGAACCAATTCCTCACGTAAATGGAAGGATACCGTATATAGAATCTAATGTCCTATATTGGACCTGTGATCCAATATAGAAAACACTTAGCGGTCAAATTTAGGACTTGTCATCTTGAACATATCTCCGGCCCCTCGAAAACCACAATCACGAGAGGTTTCGTGTATGCCAATTATATTAGTTTATGAGATAACAATGCTTATTAGTACAAACACTTACGACGGAAAAATTGTAGTCACAAACCGCTTCCACAAACACCTACAATTTAAATTGCAGACTCACGTTGATCATAATCGCGCCCTCTACTATTACCATTTATGCGCAGAACCAATATCGGCGCAATTCCCTTATGTAAAATTCCAAGTACGAAATTATTATTTATTTATTTATTTAATTTTAAAAAATAACAATAACAAATTTATTATAAAGAAGAGTGATTTATAGGAGTTGTAACCTGATAACAGGATTATTTATTAATGCATCTCGAGCTAATGTCACGTCAAAAATGTCTTTAAAGAAAAGCGAGGTTAAAAATTTGTAATTTTTATATTAAAAAAAAAATATACAAATGATATTTAAAAGCTGAGAAATAATTAGCATTTTTTAATTACTTTTTGAAATTTTGTAATATTTCTATGAGTAGTTTGTAGCACACCAAAGTTTCCTGGCATAAAGGATGAAAATCGTTAATTTATCTAATAATATTACACTTCAATAAATTTAATTTTTAATTAAAAAATCTTATAAAAATTATATATAGAAATAAAAATAGTTAGAAATATATGTCTATAATATTATTAATCGATAATCGACTCGAAAAATAATTGGATTTTTTTAAAAAAGCATTTTTTTTTCTTAAAAAAAATAGTAATTTTATTAAGCGGAAAATTTGGGTGATAACTTTCAAGAAGAAATATAAATCGAGCGGAAATTTTTCGAAAAAATAATTAATTCAGATATGAATAATTACCATTTCCCATTTTATTAAAAAATAAATTCCACTAGACTCATTCATTATTCATTTATGTAAAACTACGTATGAAGTAATCGACTATTTAATAATATATTTGAAGAGAAGTTACAAAGTTTTAGAAAAACCTTTACCAATTTTTGTCGGTTTGTAAAATTACTTTATATATATATATATTTTATAGACAATTTTTTCAAGTTACGCGGATAGAATTTTTTTAAGACCTTCCTCTGGTCCATGATGAATCTCATTCTGATTTTTACACAAGTTTAAATGACTCTATAAAGAAAAATTTAAGTCTTACTTTTGTAATGTTCTAGATTCTTTTTTTACCCCTATAACACTAGATTGGAAAGTAAATATCCTATTTTTTTGCGGTTAACAACTGTTCTAATAATTGTAAATTTTATGGGTATTGTGAGAGAATTTGGTAGAATAAAATTAGATTTTTATAATCAACAATTACTTTTATTTTCGTATTTATTGAGAACTGTAAAATATAAAATGATGTTTACTACATTCTCTATTGGTCCTTTAAAAATTTAGTATTTTTCAAGAATTTTTTTTGTCTATTTTATATAGAAGAATGACGTTGGATAAGGTAGACAATTATCCTTATACAGGTTTATATATCGCGTTATATAAGCCTATAATTAAAATTATATTAAATTTTAAAGATAAATATGATTTTTTTAATCGAAAAATAAACAATATAATTGCTTTAATTATATATTTCAGCAATTATAATCCGTTGATTTAGCACGATTTTTTTCTTAAAAACTTTTTAATCTGTTCAATTGATTAAATTAAATATTAATCCATCAAATATTCATTATTTTTTTTATAAAAATGTACTAATTTTACTTCTCGTATGATATAAAAATAAAGTTTAAAAACAATTACCGAATGTAATTAAATTTTCTTAAAATGAACAATGAAAATTAATGTGTTAGAACAAATATAGATAATTAAAGATTTGCATTAATATTTTCGATTTTACATTAAGTAGTCAGATGTTAAATTGTATAAAGATAATTAATTTACTCTGTAAGTGTAAATACATCTTTTGGTCATTTCAGTGATATCATTAATTATAATCAGGTTAGCTTATTGTATGATGTATAATCATTGAATTCGTTTAAAAGTAAACAAATTAATGGATATATATTGAACTCGGTAGTTAAATATATTTAAAATTTAAGTTTTCTAAAGTATATATATATATATATTTAAATACGAATATTTATTATTTAATTAAAAATATATGAAGTATATATATATGCCAGTTCTTTCTAAAATATAACATAAACGTGGAAGAAGTGTGACACGTTGAAGAGATATTAAAAATGTTTATTTCATTAAAATATATTACAAAATAAATTTAAACATTTTAGATTATCATATTTCACCGTTTTTCAATTTAAGATTCTTCTTTATCGAGGAGATCTTCTTTAAAATATCGATAAATATCAGCTGATACTAATCTGATTTACAACAGCAAAACACGTTTCTTAAACATTTCCTTTTTGTGATAAAATAATAATTTATGTTAGTAGTTTGTCTATATATATATATACATATATATATATGCTGAATATCATGGAATATCTCTAGAAGGAAACTGGAAATTTTCAGGATAGCTTTACGAAACTCAAATATCTTCTCGTGCCAAGCATGGGGCTTATTTTTAAATAAACTTATAAAATATACTGTATATAATATATATATTATAATAAAAAATTACTTAAATTTCTTACATCTTCTTCCAGTTTGAAACCGTTTTATCTACGTTTATCCATATTGAAGCGCATTCGATACCTAATTTAAATATCTAAGCTTTAAAAAGATATTGCTTTTACACGTCTTAATCCAGTTTTTATTAATTGAAGAACTTTTAAATGACTTTAATTTATTTAACTCTTAAATTAGATATAATTACAATCTAATCTGATCGAGTCGGATATTTGTTATTCGTCGAGAAGAAACGGCGTAAAAATCGAGATAAATTGGAAATATATAGCTATATTCTACGTAGTTATCTTTTTAATATATGATTATTTAGTCGTGTGAATGGAAAGTTAATTTTATATCCTCTGTTATCGATGTAATAATGTAATATTTTATACTTTACAATGATTAGTAATAATGAATTGACTCGATGTATGAGCTACTTTTTTAGTATAGTATTATAATTATTTTTAAATATAAAATATTAGATATTTTAAATATTATTAATTGTTTTAGTTTTATTATAAAATCTTATTTATCAATGATTTTTCTCGATTTTCTTTTTACAATTTAATATCAAAGAATGGGCATTCTTTAAGCTTAAATTTTGTATATTCTTCATTACTTTCAGATGCAATTTCTTAAGAAAAAACTTCGGATTTTTAAATATAATAATAAAGTAAAACACATCTCTTCAAATTGATTGTTTGTTTTTTTTTCCCCAAAAACGAACAGAAATTTTTTTATTTCATATTTCTTTTCACTTTCCCTGTTATATAACAGGAAAAATATAGCGATCGGTCAAAGAATAACTTCCAAGATTTTTACATTTTTAGACTCAGGAGACCTTGAAACATCGAGAAATACAACATTTGTGGTTTCTTTCTGTATGTATTGGTTTTAGTGTGTGTGTGGGGGGGGGGGAAGAGCACGTTTTGCTCACCGATCTTTGAAGCTTAATAACTCTTATGCTTTTTGTCAAAAATGATTAATTAAGAAATTTAATTCGTAATGTATTTAATAATTTTCATAATATAAAATACAAACTTACAAAAACTGTGATTTTTTTTTCTTAGCTGTTGCTTATATTTAATTAATACACGCCGCTTATTGTAATCACGGTATTGTTTCGGTCAAAAGATTATAGACCCTATAACTTCGATTGCTCTATTTGAATACAGTATAGAATTCGGTTATAGTTGTCATTAGCTTCAAGTAAGTAGACATTTTTATTTCTTTCTTTATGGTATCAGCTCAACCTAACTCTCAATCCTTATCAGTCTTAAACAGTGGTTTCAACGTTAATCTTTATTTATAAGCTGTATTTGTATTCTTTACAGTAGTTAAAATTGTTGGTATTTTTTATTAATAGTTAAACATTAAAAATCTGCTTATAATTTTATAAATAGTATAATGAAACGACTTTAGTTATTTGCTGTGTATGGCACACAACAAATAATTAAAGTTACTTAAACTATTTAATTAATTTTCAAAAGAAAAAACCATTTGACATTTGATGAACCTTTGAAGAATTTGAAAAATTTAATTAATTCTAACACCAGTTTAATTATTTATCTTATAAATATCATCAGACAATGAAGGGACGAAGTAAATTTACGCATTTTCAAATTTCTTGTGTATCATAAGATACGTGATAAAAGAAAAAAAAAATAAGGAAAAAACCTGTGTAGAATTATATCCTGGATAAAAAGAACGTGATAAAGTTACCCTAAATGGGATAAGAAAGGTGAGGTGAAAGAATGGTCAGAAGCATGCCTGTGAAGATAGGCAGGTGAAAGCAGGTGTTATTTGGTAGGGAGACAAATGGTTGGTGTTCAAAAACATCCTCCTTCGTGCGTTATCGCTGCTTGATAAGATCGTGGAGGGTTTTGATTCAACCATGAAATTCTAAAGATACCAATCGAGAAGTATCACGTAAGTTCTTTTTTTATCTAAGGAAACTTTCCTATCTTTATTGTTAAATTTCTAATTTCTGTTAATTTATTAACAGTTTCTTAAAAAAAACAGTCAATTTAATCAAACATCGATTCAGCTGGATGACTTTTCTTAATGATGTTCTATTTTAGGAAACACAAAGTAATGAGTTGATGCATCTTGTATAGGGGCTAATCAAGTAAATTAGTTTAATTTATGATTTAATATTTTATTAAAATATTTGCCATTTAATTATATATATATATATATTTTAAAAAATTGCTATCAAATTTCGAAAAATCCTATTTATTTTAAAGATAATTGAAAAGATCAAGTAGGAGAATTATACCTATTGGAAAAAAAAATTTAATCTAGTAATTTTAATATATTTTACTATATATAAAATTTCATAAAATCAGATATTTATATTAACTTTATCTGTATTAAATATTTAATAAAGGAATATCATAAATTATTTTCGTTTATTTAATTCGTTAAATTTCAACACGATTATTAGAAAAAAAAGATGGAAAAATCATCAAACGTGTTCGAGAAAATTGATTTTTTATTAAAACACTAAAAATGTATTCCACTCTTCGGTTGGATGAAGAGTGCGAGATACTTTTAAAGCTTTATAAATATTTCATAAGTTCGCTTTAATCTTTATTTGCTTTGGCCAACTTACTAACTTGTCTTTAAAAAATATAATAATAATAAATAAATAAATAAAAATATTGAAAGGAGAAGCAGAAAAAGACAGAGAAATATTCATGTTTCATTCCAATTTTCAAAATAGAGTGTTATTATTCAAATAAACATGTTTTCGTCGAAGCTGTTGCGAGTTCCCTTTAAATCCCATCTGTTTTGTTGTATATTATTGTATCTCTACCGACTTTTCCTTTGTTTTTTTTTCATTTTTTATGCAATTTTTTTCTACTATTTTCTTCGTTCGAATGTCTGGATGTTTCTTAAAATTTCCAGAATACTCAGAAAAAATTTATTAAACCAATTTCTCTTCTTCATATATTACAGTTAATATTTTATTCTAAAATAATAGAAATTATATTTTTATTTTTTTCCTGTAAAAATGAAAAAAAAATTAAAAATTACTTGCATGAAATTAATTATTTAAAAATTGCTTATACGTTTAAAGTGATATATATTAATGGATATTTACATTAAAAAAATAAAGAGAAAAAATACCTTTAAACATTAAATAACTTAAGCCACAAACTAATTTATATTAAAGCATTAACTAAGAGTACAAATTAAAATTTTATTAATTAAATAAATATTAAACAGTAGCAAATCTAATTAAGATGAAATTTCATTTCCTCTTTTATAGTCTAATAAAATTTTACATAAAATAAATTATTACACTGTTCTGTTTTTTTTTATTAGTTCAGAGAATTTTATATATATATATCTTTATTAAGACGTTTACTTGTCAGATAAACAATTTATAAAAATGTAATTAAATATTGAATTCTTTTTCAATTACAATAAAACAACAATAACGATAAAAATTTGATAAAAATTTATGTGAAATTACATGATAAGTTGCTGTTAATTCTTTAAATACTTATGGTCAATGCTCGTTTGTTAAATTTCCGATAGCTTTGCGTGCTCTAATAGACCCTATAAGTGCAGTAATGAAAGCATTTTAATGGTCCATCTATCTTCTAGATTGTTTTACACTTGGGTTTTCCGACTTATCTATCATTAAGTTGAATGATGTATATCTCTACTAAATGCAAAAATCTTCAGAATAATTATTTACCTACTTAATAGTCTTATCATTACTTAAATTTTATTATGATTTTGTTAATAAATTAAAAGCTAATTATCGTGTTATCTTTATACAAACGATCTTTATTCAACATGAAAACAAATACGCATTAATCTACTTATAATTATAACATTAATCGACCATTTTCTTTTAATTATTAATGTAGTTAATTTTGTTTATTTATTACATTTTAAATAAATTATTGAAAAATTTTGAAAATATTTTAGTACTGTGTTAATAGAGGAAGCGTGTTACTTAGTTTTTTTTTTTTTTTAAAGAAGAGTTTTAATTATAAAACTGGAAAGAATTTTTAAAAAGTCGAGAATACTTATGAGAATAATCTTACAGAACACATTTTTGTTGTTAGTAAATTTAAAAAATTTAGAGAAAGAGGGGAAAAAAGTATATTAAAAAAAAGGAAGATGAGCGATGCCTAATGAAGCTATTATCTAAATTTACTAGAGAACACTTCGAAGTCATTAGCCTAAATTAAAAATAAAAATTGCTTGATTCAACTTATTACAAAATCGATGTTTTCCTTTCAACCGTACTTTTTGATTATCTGATATACTTTGGCATTAATAATTTTTCTTCAATAAAATTTACGGATATCTTAAGAAATCCGGAAAACAACTGGATCAATGACACAGACATCCGGAAGATAGAAATGGTGGATGGAAGATGAAAAGATAACAAAGGATTTCCTGTGGTTGTCTCATGCCAGCCAGAGGCTGTTGTAAAAGTCCTGTTGCTATTGGAAGACAGTTGGCTGAAGACTTCATCGATCATATATCCAGTAGAGATGACATTGAATGGATTTTGAGGCAAGAATGAAACGCTGATTGATAGTTTTAGTGACGTTAAATCCGTTCTTGCAAGTAACCTCTATGGCTGATATATAAGAGTGACAGTTTTGATATCAGTATGAAGAGATTGAGGAATTACTGTTAGGATTCTTGTATTGAATTCTCTTTTCATTTCGGAAGGGTCAGAAATTGTAAGTTTTATAACGTGACATGTTGCGCTTCCCTAACTTATACTTTATGTATCGAATAACGAATTCTTCAAAGAAACATTATAACTTATATTTAGGTTCCTTTGATAAAGATGTTATCAATTTCAGACTTTTTTTCTTGGATTTTCATAGCCAAATTGAAATGAAATGACTTTCAGAAATGAAAAATAAAGTCTTTAATGCATTCTGTAAATGGATTTTTGATGGAATAATTATTACTTATTATCCATAAAAAATAATATATTCGGAAAAAATGCGAAGTAAGTTAGAAAGTCGAATTTTATCTATTTATAAATATGTATAATTATTAAAGATATAAAGCAAAAAAAAAATTTTTTTCCATTTACCCTTGCATTATAGAAGAATAAAATCTCTCCATCAAACTGTCAGAAACAATGAAGACAGAGAAGCATATCCATCACAAAGATGTAGCTTTGCTTCCCTATAATTATGCGGCGGATTTATCTTTAATTCCATAGACTTTTATCAATTTACGAAGTGATAATTTTTACAACACTTTGTAGAAAATTTCTATTGTAGATATAATATGCTTTAGTAATGTATAAACCTTCTATTTAAGATTTCAGTCACGCCTTCTTAGCTTTATTAGAAGTTTTATCGCATCTATGAGCAACAGCTGCAACTTATGGAGGATACAGTTGCCAAGCAAACTTTTAATTGTCGAAAAGTACAAACAGTAAAAGAGATATTAGGTAAAGCGTTGTTTGCTTGTACTGTTATAAAAGATTTTAATGATCTCTTGTAAAATAGCTGTTGACGAATTTAAAACTCTTCTTTCTTTTCTAATAAAACCGCAAACATAGAAACTACAATTCATTGGGAGTAAAATTGCCCTTTGAAAATATAAAATCTTTAAGATTTTAAATACTTCGGTTCGTATTTAACAGGTTTTTTTAATCATTTAAAATGAAAATTCCATAATTCTTTATGAATTGCTGGTGATTATGAAATGAACCTATTATGTTAAGTAATGATTGCCTAAAATAATAGGCCCATTTCATAATCGTCTAATATGTTATGTTAGGTGATTATCACCTAACATAATAGGTAATTAAAATTAATATTTTGAAAATATCATTTATGGCTGATGTTTACACATTGCCAATAAGAAAATCGATGGCTCATTTGGATTTATATCAAACGTGCATATATTGATATTACATATATTAAACGTATCAGTAAATCTTCGTCCACGTTTAGTGTTAAATAAATCCCTAAAATGGCGATAATTTCTAAGCAAGAAATTGTTGTTAACTACCTTTTGACATTTCCATTCCATTAAATGAGATAGATTATATATTAAATTTAATTTAATATTTCATTTAGAGTTTATTATTTAAAATAAACACAAGAAGGTGTGTAGAAAACAATTAGAAAAACATATAAATAATTTTTGTATATTGCACATTTAATATTAAGAGCTAAACTATCGAATAAAAATATATGATGCTCATTATATATAATGAAAATATTTTAATTTTAAATAAATTGTATTTTTCTTTGTTGTCAAATTAAACAAATAACTTTAGGAATGGTTCGATCCATATATAATCATTTATCTGATGCGAATCAAACGTATAGCCATTAACTTAGAGCCAGTGAGCAGGAAGTCTATTGTCTCCTGGCGCCAACAACTGTACATAAAAGCTGTCAGGTTGTCTGGGATCTTCATTTCCGGTTGATAAGGATGAAACGGAAGTTCACTTATTTTTATTCTGTGATATCTAATTTAGAACTTTCCCATTTGATGACTCCGCTACACGGTAGTAGTGGTTAACCAATCAAATTCGTTATTACTTAATTTTAATTAATATTTTAAATTATGTAATAAATTAGTTCCGAGAAAGTCTGGTTATCTACTAAATGCATTTCAATTCTTTAAAAATAATATGAATATTAAAAAAAAAAAAAAAACAGTATATTTACTACAACAATAGGAAGGAAAGTAGCTCATAGACCGAACTGAAGAATACCGTAACGAATGTTTTCTACTAAATCACCATTGAATCTATTCAAGTTAGATACGTTATAAATCACAAGAAAAAGAAAAAAAATATATATATATATATAATAAAAATCGTTTTTGAAACTTCTAGCGATAAGCTAGTGAAAAATCTTAAAAAAGAGAACTCGTCCATAAAAAATAAATCAAAAACAACTACAACTAAACTTAAAAGTTGAAGAAAAAAGTACGAAATCGAGTTAGTTGATGGACAAACGTGGAATATTTTAGAACTGAAATTCAAAATTCTACAAACGTATGACGTCACATTGCATGACCTGCCACTTTACTAAAATCCGATCGTTGCAGAGGAGTTGCCCTGACAGGTATAGTAATTGAATCTTTCAGTCTATACCGCCAGAGATGGAAGAGAATTTTCATTAAAACTTCAAGTTTCCGGCATGATGGACCCACGTGGGCCACCAAATTGAATTTATCTTACGTCACTTCGTGTCCGTACGTCATCTGTACTAGACATGTTTTTCTTGAAATTTCTGACAAATAAATAAGAAAATATTAATCCGTTTTATATTTAATTTTTAAATAATTTATTACATTTGTATACATTTTAAATAACGTTTTAATGTTATAATTATCGTATAATAAAAATATCAATTTTATTAAGTCAATGCTAAAAAATCCTTAAAAATTTCTTTTATACTTTTACGGTAAGTTTGATTGTAAAAATAGGAAAAATAAATTCATTTGAAAGCAATAATTTAATCAAATAGCAATAAAAATGTTTTAGATGATTTATTTTATCTTCTGAAACCAATTGAAATTCCTTTGTGATTCGTATCTTTGTTATAAAATAGATTTCATTGAAAGTGAAATTTGTTCTTCGTTAGACTGATGTTTGTGTATCTTTTTACCAATTTCTTTACCTTCTTGAAATTTGTAGTAATCAGTAATCAGTAAAAGTTATTTTGATTTCTTCAAACATTTAAAATATCTGTACAGTATATTTAAAGAATCAATTTTTAAATGAGTAATCGACTGAAAAAAAACTATTAAAATAGAAAAAATTAATAAGTATTTATCGCGGAAACAACAACAACAATAATAATATATTTGCATCTTTTTATTGGGCTACAATTTAAAAAAATCGAAGATCTATAAATTCCCACTGTCGTTAGTTCGTCCGTCGTCGTCTTTATAGATCTTCCATCTTCCATTGGGAGTTCGTCCGTTCGTCTGTCTTTCCTTAATTTCAAGAAGTTAAGTAGATGAAATAAGAGACCAAATAGGGAAACCTCAGGGGCAGTATGCCCTGATTAATAATATATATGAACTTCTGATGCAAACTGGAAGTTTATATATCGTTATTTTAATTCAAAACTTTCTCTGTTAAGAGCAGTTAATAGAAGACCGGCACGACTCTATTGTTAAAGGAAAAGTATGATGTACAGGGGCAAGACACTATTAATTCGAGGTGGAGAGCATATATTTTAAATTATCAGGAAGCTATTACAATTTGAATTTCTTATGTAAATGAAATAAAGTGTACATTAATGTATAGGCTTACAGGATGTCTCAAAAAATGTATAAGCACTTCGATTGTTAACAACTTCTATCTCTTAATCAATTATATTTATATTTTAATTAATGTTAGCCACATTAAAAAGCCATTGAACTAAATAAATACGCTATATAAATTATTAATAAATAAATTTTTTAGACGAACATAATATGCATGGCGAATTTTCTAGCATACTGAATGATATTAAAATATTTTCTAGCTTCTAAAATTGCATTTTCTTCTCCCTCATTGTTGTCCATTACATTTTTTCCCTCTTTTTTTTTTGGCATCCCCGAGGGAAAGACTTTTGCGTCGAGTTTTCCTTTAATTAAATTAATAGTCTTCTACTATTTCCAACTTCTGTACTAATGAGATTCGGAGAAGTGATCTAGAAATTCTTTCCTAACTTTTACTTCGCTAACAGAAGTCTGTGGAATCGATTAGCCGATTAGTTTGCAGTCTCGGGATATCTTTCAATTTGTTAAGCATTAAAAGAAGTCAAGGTGATATCACTAAATATTTAATGCAATAATAATTATATTCGACTGGTGTAGCATTTGGCCATTTGCATGGAAAGTTTGGTAAGTATTTTGAATAATTTCGAAAAGATTTAAAATTAATAACGATTACAAAATAAATCAGAAAAATTCTCGACGTCGTCGTCGTCGTTTAGTATAAAACGAAAAATCGCCGCTATTATTTAACGGAAATTCTCACTCTCTTATCACTGCACCGGCATAAATCACCGTAGAAAATATTGGTGATGTATTGATAGAGTAACACAATGCAGTATATTTATATAATGATGATGAAAGTGAATGTGCTATCCTCTCATAATAGATTCCGCACCCGAGCCATTTTCTATTGTATCCAGACTGAAAAATGACAATAGGGACCACAAAAATTGAAACCAAATGTAATGTTGAGTGATAAAAACACGCTCATTAAATGACGAACGGGCTAAGATAGTTGGGGATTTTTAAATTTTAAATAATAATTTCACACAAAGAAATACATTACAAATAATTATTTAAAAAAATAAATATTCATAATTGTGATTAGTTTCTAAAGAAAACATTTATTTATCTATAGCATAGAAAATTGAATGCTTTTCCTTCAAAAATATTATAAATTTTTAATTATTTAGAGTTATGTTTTGTTAGATAGCTCCATACTTATCTATTGAACAACATTAATGCCTTAAAAGTTCAGTCACAAATTTATATATATAATAATAAATTATAATTAAGTTTTTAATTAAAAAATCAAGGAATAACTCTAATAGTTAATAATTTATTAATCTTTAAATCTTTCAAAATTTAAAATATATGGAACAAAGAGGAGTGTAAATGTACTTTCTATTTTCCCGAGACAATTCTTTCTCCATTAAAATTCTTATAACATGGATATTTTAATTAACAAAGGCTTTAAAGTAGACATAATTGTTAAAGATGAGGTTGCATTGTCCTAACTCTTCGATCCTGAGAACGTAGCAGATGATATACACTCCTGTAAGGAGATAGAAGCAGATTTCTTTCCAATGGAGTGTTACTGGTAGGTCGATAGTGCTGTACACAATAGTCGACATCACGTTCTCATTATTACTACATCCCAGTGGAAGTGATGAGAAGTATTCTTGATTTACTCGGTGCTAACGATGATGCACAATGTTTAAACTATTCTCTAAAGAAAAATCACTCTAACATATATCGAGTATCAAGTTTCTACTTTAAACAACTAAATAATTTGAAATTTATAAACGTTTAGAATTTCAAATCTAGAGAGGTTAAGATGACTTATTTGTTAAATAGGAAGGGATTTATCTATTAAATAATTAAAATAATAATAGAATAAATTTTCATTGTTATTATTAGTATTATTAAATATATATGTATGTTTTTCTATATATATTTAAAACTTTATATTATTTATGATATTTGTTAGAAAAATATTCTCTAGAAAATTTATCAATTTTACACATCGTTTAAAATATATATTTATTTATTTTTTAATAATTAAAATTTATCAAACCATTTCACTTGAAAAATGAGAGAAATTAATTCGTAAAAGTATCATTTTTATAAATTTATAAAGTATACAATATTAAAAAAATTAAAATCGTGATTAAAACCTAATTTATCGTGTATAAATTTAAATATTTATTAATTTTTATATGTATTTGCATAAATGATTTATTAATAAGGTTGGAGTTAAATGTTATTTTTATAAGTTTACAAGAGTAGTTTAATGAATTGTGTCATAAAAGTACAGTATCTACCTTTGTAAACGTTAACTGTTCGTGTTCTTTATTTAATATCGTCACTACAGCAGTTGATAATGAAGATAGACGGTTGCGAAGCAGAATAGATTAGACTTATGGTTGTTTATTTAGCATTTAATTATCAGTATTGTGTGGCGTGTCCTTTTAGTAGCTGCAAAATTATCTTCCGGCAACCAATAATATTTCCTTTATTTTTATATCATTTTTACTTTCCCGGCTCTGTTATACTGTATATAACAGGGGAAAAGTATAGAAATCGGTCAAAAAATGATCCATGATCCCCAGATGTTTACATTTTTGGATTCGGGGAGTTTCAAACGTCGAGAAATGCAAAAAATTCGGGATTTTTTTCTGTATGTATCGATGTTAGAGTGGAGGGCACCATTTTGTTTACCCTCTTCAAAGCTTAATAACTCCTGTACCTTTTATCAAAAGTTTCTGAAATTTTGCATGGAGATTTGTGTATTAAATAAATAGATGCCTTTAAATTTTGGTGATTAAAGATCGACGGGGTGAGGAGATAAAAGGGAGTTCGTGTGTCATATCTCGAGTGGTGTCGGACTTAACGACGATTTTACTCATTATTAGCATTTATAACTTTTTATAAAACTAATCCCTACCCTCAAAATAAAGCTTTTTTCTATTTTATAATAATTAAAAATATAGAAAGTTTTAATAATAAAATATCATAACAGATGGCGCTACACGTGCAATTTTACACATTGTCGGGAAAGTTAAGCAACTCGTTGCTGGATTTTTATTTTTAATAAATTATAAAATTAATATCTTGATATAACTTATCGATATCGATTAACTATAATTCGATATATCAATTTTAACAATAGTATCGAACAATGTTTCTGTCTATTATCGATTACTGAGTATTATGAAATATGTGTTTAATATTTTGACCTATTCTAATACCTTGTTTAATAATAATGTGAATATAATTATCGTTTTAATTAATTAATCTTTTAAATTTTCGTTGAATGCTTTGTACAAGCGCTCATCTCCCCATCATATTCGACTATAATTTCTTAATATTTAATGCATAGTTGGAATAATTATATGTAGAGAACGTGCATCACTTTTTATAAGTATTATCGAGTTTGCATTGTTGGAAACAAATGGCCGTTGTTTGGAGGTCATTTTGTATGTATTTCAGAAAAACAAGTTACTGAAAAAAATGGCTGCCGTTTACAGATGTTCGGAGGTGGCCATTATTGGAGGTTAGACTGTGTATATATATATTGATATTATATTTAAATGGCGTTTAAGTAATTTATTTAATTAATTTCTACTTTCACTGCTGTTATGTTAGAGGAAAAATATGGCGATCGGTCAAAGAATGGGGTCAAGATGTCTACATTTTTGGACTCTGAAAGGTCAAGAAATGCAAAATAATTGCGGATTTTTTCTGGATGTGAGGGCAAGATTTTGTTTACTCAATTTGAAGCTTAATAACTCTTCTGCATTTTGTCAAATATTTCTGAAATTTTGCAGAAAGGTTTCTTTATTAGGGGCAATGATGCTATTAAATTTCGACGATTAAAGATCAATGGGGTAGAGGAAATATAGGGGGATTCATGTGTCCTATCTCGAGTGGAATCGGACTTAATGAAAAAATGTACACGTTATTAGCATTTATAATAACGATTTTATAATAATTAATAATATAAAAAGTTTTTAAAATAAAATCTCATAACAGATGGCGCCACACGCAATTTTAAATATTTTTGCCGGGAAAGTTATGCAACTTTTTTGCTGTATTTTTTTAAAAATTTAACTATTAATTTTTTGTATTTAAGTAAACTTTATTCATTACAAAATTAAATTAATAGCGTTTTTAAAAAGCGTCATATTAGGACAATTAAAAAATAAATGTGTTTAATTTTTAATTGAATTATCTCTATTTTTAATTCATATATTTTAAAGGATTTAAGCAACGATAGAGACTTGTAACTTTAATATTTAAATATCTGGAAATGCTGATATTTTAAATTTTTGAATATACTCGTCTCGTTGAATTTTTGATATTTCCCACAAATGTAAACGTATCAAGTGTGAAATATTAATTAATAAATTCTGTTATATCTATAATATTCATAAACGTATACAAATTGATAATATAAACTAATTGTAATACATCAAAACAGAATGACAGATATTCAACTCAACGTAATCTATTCTAACCTCTAATATAATTTGGTAAACCGTACAGTTATTGGTCTCAAGACAGTTACTGGTACCATAAAGCAATTTTTATACGGTACTATGGGAACAACTAAATTAATTTTTAACAAAGTCTCAATATAACAATAACAATACGTTATTAGGTAACTATATATATTACTTATATAATAAGTCAAACCAATAAAATATACATTAATGCACGTTTTATATTAGAGTTTATTTAGTAATTTTTCAGTGTTGTAAATTTATTTTGCCCAATAAATTCCCAAATTTGTTTGTTTTGATAAGTCAAATGGCTAAACCGTTGAAAGATTTGATGATAAAAGACTTAAATAAATTAAATATTAACCTTTCCCCATACTTTTCGTAAATAAAATGTATGTATCAAATGGAATTTCTGGAGAATGCTTAATTTGAGGATCCCTTAAGCATTCTTCAGAAAGTCCATTCTCTGATCCAATACGGCACAGTCTAATATAAACATAAGTTAAATAACATTACGTTAATCTTAATTAACGTAGCAAAATTGTATTTAACTTAACATAGACTTAACATATTCTAACTTACATGTTATCATGTAATAACATTGCATGCATTAAACTTTATTAAGTACATACTTAATAAAGTTTAATGAGATTTATCTTCGATAATAAAAATTAACACGTATTTATCTAATCTAATATGACGCTTAACCGAGTTATCCTTGCCTAATTTATATGACTAAACATTAATAATTAAACGAAGCTCGTACCAAGCAAACTAAATAAATCAATTTTCTTCTCTTCCAATTTGAGAAAAAAGGAGATTTGATGTTAGTAAATCGAATATTTTTTAGTATTAAATATTCTTGTTTACTTAACGGTTCGATCAAAACTAATAACTGGTGAAAATCAGTGTAAAAATTAATATGAAATGGGTTAGAATGTGCTAAATAAAAATGATTTATCACTTCTGTACGTAGGGGGGAGGAAAGATGCTATCAAAGTCTGTAGCCCTATCTGAAGCATCTTAGCAATCTGTCAAAGTTTTTGAGTCGAAACGACACAATATATACCACAGGAACAGATTACACGGCCGGATCAATTTAATACCAATAAGGTTATTCGAAACTTCCGCCATATCAATTTATGAGTTATTTTGTTATATAAAATTTATTGATGGAAGTTGGTTATTTTTGCCTCCATCTTATCTGTATCAAAATCATATTTTATCAGACATTGATAAATTGTTCAACAAATTCGAATGTAATGGTGTAACACTTTCCTTTGCAGATCGAGATCGTAAGGGGGGTAGAAAGGAAGAAGAAGAAGAAGAAATACTCTACATTGATTTCTCTTCATTAACCCGAGGTAGAGTTTTAATTATAAAAGATAAAAACCCAAACAAAAAATTATTTTATCAGTAAGGCAAGAAGAAAAAATAATATAATAATAATAAGAAAACACCGCAAAAATAAAGGAGACGAACGTAATATAAAATTTATAAACTGAAGAGATAAATTTTCTGAGTTTAACGGAGATCGTATTTCTTCTGTAATATAATTAAATTTCGAATTATACTTTTTATATTTAATTAAAATTTTATTACCGTGTTAAGAGTTATATATATTTAGTTGATTTTCTGAAGATGTTGTTGATAAAAGATTTGTTTTAGTAGGAAGAACAAAACAGAAACAAGATGTCAAAAGACATTGATAGATAGTTAACTAGTTAAGTCCATTGGAGTGAGATGGTACATGACTTTGTCATCTGCTTTCTCTTGTTTCAGACTAACTTAGGAATGTCAATGTAGTGATATGTGGAAGTCTGTTGCTAACCAGATCATTCGAAAATTCAGGAAAGCACTTGGTTTATTTATGTCCCCGTTTAAATATTTAACGCTATTTAATTAACAGGTAAATTTATCATCGATTCAACGCATTAATAAATAAATTAAAATATTTTTCTTTTAAAAATATACGAAATTACTTTGGGAAATCATTGGAAATTTTCTATAATAGCATTTTTGTGTTTATGATTTATAAGTGTCATAATCATTTGTGACAGAAAGAAAACTAACAAATGTTTATTCTTTTCTTTTTTAAAACCGATCCTTTATCGTGACTGGAATTTCGTGATGAAAGTTAAAGTGCACATGTCAGAAAAATAAATTCTCTACGATTCTGACGAAAAGAATCTAGAACATCTTCTGAATGCCGACAAGTTAGTAAATGTCCATCCGTTTGCTATGATAGGAAAAGAACATGGAATGGGTGGATGAGAGGTATTACCCTTTTGAACTGTTACAGAAAATATATCTGCCATGTTATTTGATAATATAAAAATAATTACAAATTATGTAATCGTTATATTTATATTTTTAATGGAAGAAAAATAATAATAATAATAATAAAGTAGAAATCTTTGGTAAGATTTATGAAGAAATGTGTCATTTTACGTTATAAAACGTAAAGAATGAGTTTAGAAAATTAACATTAAACTAGGTCATATAAATTTATGAAAAGAGGAATAAAAATTTGAACTTGATCGTTTTATTCCTTTGATAGATTACAAATGCTAATTTGCTAAGTACCGAACACTATCCATCTCATATGTAGAAGGGTGTAATGCTTTATTTAAGAGTGCTAATTAATCAATTTTCTCGTCCGGTATAGTAATTGTTTTGACAAATGGCATATGATAAATGAGTTTATAATCAGAAGTTGCAAGAAAACGATCCAACTCGTATACATTATGCAAACCTTTAAGTCAATGTCAGAGAGTTTAAACAATTGCACTTCATCTTTGAAATATTATTGCCAACAGCAGAGCTTGGTTATTAATTAATTTGTTTTCAAATTTTGATTGATGGTGGGATTTATGAAACTGAAAACTTTTAATTTCTCTATAGAATTTTAAATCGAAACACAAAATGAACGGAAGTATCAATGATGAAAGGAGACTTCTTTTTTATTTAAATAATTACAAAATAATTTATGCTAGTGAAATATCGATTACAAGTAATTAATTTTTGTTGTTATAAAAAAAAGAAAAGAAAATTCTGGATAATTTTTTATCTACATACGTACTGTACAAAAGAATATTTATAAATTTAGTAAGATGTCAGCTTTTTTTTTATAGATTATTCGGTAAAAATGGCCATTTTTTATTACCAAAATCGAAGGCAACGACCCGAATTTAATCACGCGTGAGTCGAACGACACATATTTATTTATTTCTTATAAAATATACAATTATGATAAGAATTAATACGATTTTAAACTAAAGTAAGAAATATTGTAAGAGTTATGGATGCAAGATAGCATCCTCGATAGCAGATAATACACTGAAATAAATATTCTTCTTATATACAATATATCCATTCCAAAACGTCAAATAGAATTCAATCTTGTAAAATCATATTCATTCTCACTCACGGACAATATAAACAGCTTGAAATTTCCCATTCTCATCCTGTTGCATCCAGTTTATTTTCTATTCTAGAAAAGATAACAGCATCTAAAACTTTCTCTTTCTAACGACAACGTATAAAGAATATATGAAGAAGAAGAAGAAGAAAGAAAAGATAAGATAAATATACAATTCATCATTTTCACTTGAAATCCAAAAAATGAATATCTAAATCAATATTTACTTTGACATGATTCCTCTTCGGGGATAAAAACACCGGTTACAAATCTGGTATTATTTTATGCAAATTAAACATATTTACATACCTATATTTCTGTAGTACCTCTTGAATTAATTTGCATTTAATTTAGTTGTTGTTACATCCTATTCTACGATGGATTTTAATAAATTGGAACATCTCCTCGGGGAAAAGATGTTTTGAAAACTACTTTGAATATTTCGTATCGATTTTTCTTATTTTTACTTATATTTTTAAACTTAATTTATCGGGGTAAAGATATTATTTAAGAGACACAATAATTATTTGAATATTTATTACTGTGGATAGAGTATCGTATATCTGTTTAACTTGATATATTATTATTAATTAGGAGTTTAAATTAATTTCTTTCTTCTGTAGCAATAATTAATTCTGTTTGTAATCAGATATATTGATTATGAGGATGAAGAGCTTAATTCTCTCTTGTTAACTGGATAAAGAAAAAAATTATTAAAAATAATATTTTTATACGTTTCTAACGTTTCATCTTCGTGCTCTTAACTAGACAATTTAACGATGCATTTTTCTTTTTTCAAAATTTTATTACATTTCGTTAGATGTATGTAACAGGAGCTTGATTTATGTACATTAAAACGAATAAAGAATGGATTGCTTTATGTTATATTTTAATTTTATTGCAAAAAATTCCATGTTCTACTCTGTTTCTTTCTTTTTTTTTATAATTGATTATTATTAAATCCAATTCTTAAAACTTTGACATTATTATCGTTCCATTTTCGGAGAATTTATTTAAGGAAAGAAATAATGATTTCGTATATTTTTACTCTGTAAAAGGTTTACTGATAGATACGACTGCAAATGGTGGTAGAAAAATCGTGTTTTTCACTTAATTACTTTAATTATAAACTATATTTAAGATTAATTGCAAAACTCATAGTTTTAACCGAAGCACGTTCGTCTAACAAACAAGCTGAAGATAATTGTATCCTTTGCTAATTTTCCCTATCAATCACATGTTAAGAGTATATGGCAGATGACAGAATCAAACGATTTCTCTCTCCAGTTTGGAAATAATTAACAAGACATTTCTAAACTGATAACATCCTCTTGCCTCAAGTCATATACACCATTTGCTTGATACTATACTTATTAACGAAGTTGCTATACGTATAATTATTCCTATTGTTTTAAAACTTCAAAGCCGTCTTCTCATTTCGTGAAAACAAAGAATTTATTTTATCAGAGATATATCTATTAATGAATTCTACACATTCTTTTAATTATATTTAATAAAACATCGCTTCAAACTATTCATTAATACGACTACAATCTTTAATATCTTGAGCGAACTGGACTCTTAAATTGTTTCCATTTATCATGTATTTTTCGGTGTATATTTGCGAGGAAAAAGGTTAAAACGATTCTAAATCTTATACGCAGATTTAATAGACCCTGGGTGTAATTTCATCTAGATTATTTTAGTTACAAGTTGTTCCTTTAAGAACTTAACATAAAAATAAATGAAAGTATAAATCGTATTTTGATAATAATCCGTATAACAACAGCATTTAACAAGTTTACGATGTTCTTAATGTATTTTCCAAAAACTAAAGCAAGAGAAAGACATTATACAAACTTTACAGTCATCTTTTAGTAGGAGACTTTGCTTCAGGCAAACTGTACTTAACAGCAAAGTATTGTGTATAGAGATAAGAGAGACAACTGTTTATGAGCTTTTTTCTTGACACTTATCTAGCGAAATGGTTTTGTGAGCGTTATCTTCACCTACCTGGTCTTCCACACCTTTACTGATAGTAAAGTATCTCATTGTTTTTACCTTATGTTTCAAACCTATCTTTTTCTTCTCTCTTTCTTTTTAATTTCAATCTTGCTTTTTGCTTCGATAAATAACAAATAAAATCAACTTTTTTCGATAAGTAATAAAAATATTATATAATATAGAGACATTTTTTTTTAATTTATTAAAATTATTAGAGAATTCTGTGGAATATTAACTTCAATTTGCATGAAACATCTTCGCTACCTGTACTAATTTCGATCTATAATAATCACAGAAACATCGTTATTTCTTTTATTCAACGAAAATACTTGTATTTTATTAAAAATTCTTCTTATTTTACTAAGATTTTTTCAATAATTCATCCCTAAGATAAGATGATAGTTAAGAGAGTCTCTCTTTTGAATCTCATAACCTATAATCTTCAATAATACAAAATAATTAAAATATTAAATCTTTTTATCTATTATTGATACACAGAAATCTCTAATGGCTAACAGATTCACACAATTTGCTTGAAATCTAACGCATAATTATTTTTCTTCTGAGGTTTTTCGAAGTGTTGGAACTTGCATCTGGAACATCTTAAAATCCGAAAGCAGATTTAATTATTATTTAATGTTATTTAATAATTTTATAGTGTAATTAATTATCATAACAATATTCGTAAGCATTAGAAATGATTTATAAATGTTAACCAAAGCTGTAGTAAGAGAAAGGCTTGAAGTGTATGAAATAATTTACTATTACTATTTTAATATAGAGGTAACTCTATGCTTAATTTAAATATACAATATGGCAATTATCATCTAGAGAATGATTTTATATTTAGAGATAATTTTTAAAATAATCTTGTGAGAATAATTATCAATGTAGGATGTTGGTCCATTAATTTAAAAAATGATTAAATGATTGCTATATAAATATAGTTTTAATTATAATTAATTCTTTATGAATTTTCTTATTTTAAATAATTCATAATGTCAGCATTTATTATAATATAGTAGCATATCTAGTTAATTAATATCACAATTAAATATAACAGTTTTATGTATGATTTATATTACAATCAATTCCTTAATTCTTTATTTCCTTAATGTATTAATGTAAACATCACCGATTTATTTATATTTATTCATTTAAATTACTGTAATAATTCTTGATGATTATATATATATACATTATGATTTAGCATTTAAAAATAATAAATACTTTAAATAATTCAGTTCTTAAAGTCTTTAAGTGTAGGAGCTTTTAAGGGCTTTTCCCATCCTTTTAATTCCTTAAACCGACCATTGAGGAATTCGAGAACCTTAAATACATTTAAATTTAAAGTAAAATTTAAAATTTTCTAGGAAATTAAATTCTTAAATTGCCTGAAATTATATAAGATTTTAGTAATTTATCACTACTATTTTATAAATAAATTATTGGTAAATATACGACATAAGATCTTGGATCATTACAACAAATAATCATTAGCAATTAATAAAAATGAATAATTTTCTTTCGCTTCATTTATAATAAATGTTAGGTATATATATATACAGTATATAAAATTTTTAACATAAGAAAAGAACTTGTTATATGAATATACCAGAAATTGTTAGAAAATAATAATATTTTTTTAAAAAAAGCATAGAAAATTAGTTTCCTTCTGGGAAATTTGTTATTTTTCTTATAAAATATACTTGATATATACTGAATATTTCATATTCTTAAATTGTAAATAAAGGTTTCCGGTGGGAAACATTTATAAAATTCTTCACTTTGAACAAAATAGAATTTAAGAAAATAGTACATCTCTAGAGAATTATCTTTTGATTGATTTAAGTCAACAATTAGCATTTGACCGTTTTCTTCTTTACTTTTGACAAACTACTACTTGGAAAAAAAAACTTTGTAGAAAGACAAAATTAGTTTTCTGACTTCGAAAATTGTTTTTATTCAATTGGGTTTGTTTTTCTTATTTTTTTCCTTCCTCATCTTTTACTGAAAGCATGTAGTGTTAACTAAATGAATTATATAACTTTGTTTTGGAGATGTCTGACGATTATTAATTTATTTTACTTTTTTTTTTAAGTGAAAAAGAAAAAAAAATTTAAAATTTCATTTGAAATATAAATTGAATTTCGAATTAAAAAATTTCAGCCAATAGAAAAACGAAAAGTTTTGTTAATTATTTAAACACCGTGTGTATTGTTATATCAAAATGGCGTCGTTTTAGTTAGAGTCGTCCTTCTTTACAATGTCAAGAAGGAAGCATATTAAATGGTGACTGGAGCTAGTGATTTTGAAAATCTGCATTAATTAGCTTTCTCCATGTTACGTACAAAGTTAAACAAATTTAATTATCTCATCAAAGTGCTAAATAGTGTTTCTATCGTCAGAGAAAAGATTTAGTTAAGAAAGAACAACCGAATTGATCAACACTACTAGCTTCATTAGAACCATTGGTATCTTTATCATCAACTCTAATGTTTCTTGCTTCTAATTAGACATCTGTCCTCTTAAGTAGACTCTCGAGACAATCAACCTTCAATTTTTTTTTCACTCGTGAAAACTTTTTTACATGCTGACGAGAAACAATCAAGCTAAAATACTGTAATTTGATTAAAGAGAAAGCTATGAATTTAAAATATATATATATGTACTGAATTTAATTTTTAAAATTCTATTATATATGCCTATATTTACGTATATTTGTTAGAGAATTTTAATGCTATTTATAAATTTAAATAATAAATTTCGTGCAAATCTAATTACAAATTCAAAACAGAAGTTTAATTAACTAACTTTCTATATCACAATAGTTTATAATTAAATTTTTGTAAAGTAATTCTTTTTTTTTTCCTCTTGAATTCGGAATTTTCCCACTTTCAGTTGTCAGCAGTAATAATTGTATACGTCTGATTACAACATTCTCAAGTGACACGAAACGAAGGAACTTACTTCAGCATTCCAACATTCTTTTCATTAGTTGATGTCTCCTCACTTATATGTTTCAATTTTTAATAATTATTAGTAAATTATTTTAAATTATCACCTAATTAAATTAATATATATAAAACCTATACAAGAGCATTAAATAAAATTATTTGACAATTATACTACGAGGCATACTGCTTTAATAAAATATACAAAATAACAGAATAAGTTTTTATACAATAGAAAAAAAAATTGTAATTTCATTCTACTTAAAGAATTATGTGTTTTAACGTAAAAAAATGAGCGCATTTAATAATATTCTACTCATTAATATGTATTAGATTTATCTGAAAGAATTATAACAGGAAGCGAAAGAGAGAGAGAGAGAGAGAGAGAGAAGATTAATATATATTTTATATAAATAATTCAACTGTTTATTTGTTTTAGAAAATAAATATTTCCCAGTGTTTTTAGCAATTTTCATATTCCTGTACTGTACACTTATGCAATTTTATATAAAGAAATGGATCCGAAACTTTATACTTTCATACGGATAAAAATTTATACAGTATACATACAATAATAATGATCAAAGATTTCTTTTTTTATGTTTAGAGCTTTTACTTTTCTACGGAATTGTTTCGTCTTAGAAAGAAAAAAAATCGCTCGTCCAAATACGTTTAGGATAAACGATATTTCATTCTTGAAAGGAAAAGTAGACAGAAATATATCTATACAAATGCCAATGTTTTCTGTTTTTTACTCTTCAGACAAACATAGAAAGAAATCTCAAATATATATATATATGTATTTTTCTATACGTATCTGCTGATGTCGCTTCTGGGAAAATACTTTCATCACATACGTTTTAAATCTTAAAAAAAGAAAATATAAAAAAGTTTGAGGATGTTTTAAAACATGGATAATTACAAAAAACTTATTAAATTTTTAAATTTTAGAAGGAAATTAACATTTTGTGTGTATCTAAATACTGATTTTTAAGTTAAAGTAGAAATTTACAGTTTATTACTATTCGAAAGATGTACCCTTTTTGTTATTCACAACGATGGATTCATGATTATTGACTTTATCCATGATAACACCTTATCATTAATAAAAGGGTTTAAGCGCATTTAAAACATTTTGACGCATGATGGATAGAATTGAATATTGGATTTAATAAATTAAAGATGAGTTACTGTTTAGAGATATATATTATTTAGAAGATTATAAAGTGTGAAATGTTAATGGAACTGAGCGACGTGATACCATATAATTATCTGGATTAATATTGTAGAGGAATATTGATACTGTCTACTGTACTCTTGAATTATTAGATAATAATTAATGATAAAGGTAACGTTATCATAAAGTTATTTGATATGTAAGTTGCTGCTTGAATAACTACCGACGGCCAATTTTTAAAAGTTGATAAACACGACATAAATTTAAGTTATTTTATATAACATAATTATGTTTGATACGAATGTTCTTATCATTTTATCTCGATTTTTAATAAAATCATTTCGTTTAAACTTTAATACTTATGAAATTTTAAAGCGGAAATGACGAAAAGTTTTAGGCTGTGATCGATGATTATTCGAAAACATACAAAAATAAATTTAAATTATCGAAGAAATGTATAAAAATATTACTAAATTCCTAATTAATAAAATTATATTTAATGTTTACTATTTATTCATGCCAAGCGTTATAAGCGTATACATAATTGCCATGCTACAGAAATACCATCGTAGTTAATACATCGCCATGCCATTGTGTTAACAACAATACTGAATTTAGATGGTCGTACAATTGGGCCAAGTATATAAATTACATTACAAATTCATTTATTAAAGAATGAAACTTTATAATGTACTAAATTTCACAATAAACAATATATTTTGCGATATCTCAAGATAAATTGTCATGGACGAATATTATTTGCATATATTTCTATTATTAATCAGTTATAAATTCCGTCTCGATTGAGTTATTATTATGGCCTTCGATAGCTTGTATGATTATTAAGGCCTTCTATCGAAGGCCTTAATAATCATCAAGCTCTCGAAGGCCCCTACTAATCACTGAGGGCCCCTTTTGTCATTTATTTTCTGAACAAATGAAATACTTTGTTAATAAAAATCAATCTTGAAGCTTTTATTTTTTTTCAGTAAAAAATAACATTAATTTATATGGGTAGGAACCATCCCCAGCTTCTTCCTCTCAACAGCTCTGGTTATTACTCATTGTGATGAAATTATTTTAATTGTTTGTAGTTATAGAAGTCGTAATGATTTAAATGCCCTCCATTTTGTTTAATAATATAATTAATTTATTTTAAAATTAATAAAGTCGTAGGCTATTCAAAATTGTATTGAAATCGATCGAAAATTCTTACATTTATAAAAAAAAATATATATATATAAAATGAGTACAATAAAATAAGACATTTCATTACGTATGTGATATTTATAACACGTCATAATATACGTGTTATAATAATAAGCATTTTTATTTATTTATTTATTTATTTTGGATATTTTTTCCCCGAAAATCCAAAGATATAATAATAAATATTCTTTAAAACCTTTCAAATTTTATTTGCAGTTTTATTTCTAAATTTAAATTATACATAATCTTGACTCTTATAAAGATTTTACAGTAGTAAATTGATTATGTAAATATTCCTTAATGTATTCTAGATTTATCCATGGACTTAATGTATAAGTTAAGTTTAATATCATAAAAGTAAATGTAAAATACGTGTGAACATTCCGAGAAAACTTTAACGTGAAAATATTGTTATTAAAGGAGAACACGTGCTAAATATATTGTCCTATCTTACTGATAATCTACTGTTTGGCTGATATATATTTTGTGCGTGTCCTTCATACAGTTTATATAACGTTTGCAATTGTATATTTTCGTAAAAAAAAATATCTGCCATTTTATAAAATATTTTAACGTCATATAATGTTATTGGAAATTTTAGAATTTAATGCAGATTTTCAATATTTATAATGCATAATGGATTTCTTTTATACTACTTTGATTTATTCAGTATGTTCGAAAATAGCATACATACTGAGCTTATAAATAAAATTAAATTTAGAAAGCCCTTTAAATAGTAAATGTATATTGAATTTTTATAGTAAACAACATTAAAATTGGTTTATATATCCTAATATTGAATTATCTACTTATTTACTTATAGTACACGTGTAATAGTAAGATGTTTGTGTTGAATATTTTATGTTAAACTATTTAATTTTATTATTATTAATAAGATTCAAATATACTAGATTAAATTCAGTAAACACTATATATAATTCATTACATTAAGGTATAATAATATTAAAAATACAATTTTTAAGAGAATTTATGGCTTATTTTTTCTGTTTTATTTTATTTTATTTTATTTTATAAAATAATAAACTAAAACAGAAATAATAAGCCATAAATTCTCTTAAAAATTGCAATTACAATACATTATAGTTTATACATTTATACTACATTTTACGCTTTAAAAGCTTCATAAAATATAATATTAGTCACTAAATTTAATAAATTTTCTTATAAATTAAGTTAGAATTTATCCTTCTAATACTATATATATATATATATAGACTATATATTTGTGCAGCAAACGAATAAGATTTAATATCATTTTCCCGACAGTTCATCCTTATTTATATGATCTATCATATACTCCCTCAAAAGTGACATAGAAGGTCTATAAATTTCTCAGTACAGTCTACTTGATCCTGAATTTACGGGCCATAAGTTTTGGCCAAGTGTTTAATGGTTGATATAAGAGAATCGAATGTGATCCCTTAATGTACAAAATAAGAAAGAAAAAATAAATTTATCAATATAGATTTAATAATTCACAAATCTCCTATAATTTATTTCTTTTCTTAATTTTCAATAAATTATCTAAAAATTAAATCAATGTTTGTATATTCGGGTTTAATATTTCAGACGAAATATTATCATCATTATGTTTAGATATCGGTTTTCGATATTCCAGACAGAAGAACGATGGAGAGATACAAAGACACAATAAATGTAGTCATCACAAGTCTTCTATTTTCAAAAGAAACTTTCAAATCAATATTTCACTCGGTAAATTTTGAAATTATTGAGAGTGTATATATATATATATATATATATATTTCTTCTATACCTATCCTTTTGATCGATATAGATATCGTTATCCACACGATTCTTTTGAAATTTATTAATTATGACTTTGTTAACACAGGGAAAGTATGGCAATCGGTCAAAAAATAACCTCCAGATGTTTACATTTTTGGATTCGGGGACCTTTAAACGTCGTGAAATGCAAAAAAAAAAAAAAAAAAAAAAAAAAAAAAATTCGGGGGTTTTTTCTGTATGTTTTGATGTTAGTGTGTGTGGGGGGAACCATTTTGTTTACCCTCTTTGAAGCTTAATAACTCCTGTGCTTTTGTCGAAAATTTCTGAAATTTTAGAGGGAGGTTTGTATATTAGGAAGATTGATTCTATTAAATTTTGGTGGTTAAAGATCGACGGGGTGAGGCGATAAAAGGGAGTTCGTGTGTCATATTTCGAGTGGAGTCGGGCTTAATGACGATTTAAAATTATAACGACGATTAAAAATATAAAAGTTTTTAATAATAAAATATCACAACAGATGGCGCAACACGCGCATTGTTACATATTGCCGGGAAAGTTAAGCAACTCGTTGCTAGATTTTTTTAGTTTAAATCGACTTTTAAATGTTAAAAAAAAGTCATCTTTATTGTGTAAGGAAGACATATTATTAATAACAGAATAAATTATAATTTTATGAATTAAAATATTTTTATTTTAAATCAACGAAGGAGGCATTCATTGATCTTTCAGGACCTTTATTTTTAGTTATTATTATTATTATTATTATTATTAAGGGTTCGCAGATCTCAGGAGAAATAATTATTGGGTAAATCTATGCCGGACCAAAGTCAAGGCATAGTAACCAAAACAGAAATTAAAGAAGTGTATCAGTGTGTGTGTCTGTATTCAGGAATTTTCTCACAATATGACATGTATTCAATATAGTGGCCTTCTGTAGTGTGATGTATGTGTTTCTATTCAATTGTAATGTGCCCAGGCTTTTGTGTAGTGTGTGTGGTATGACACCTGTAGAGGAGAGAACAACAGGTACAATAAGCACCCTATCCATCCTCCACAGATGCCTTATTTCCTGGGCGAGTTCTGTGTACTTGCTAATTTTTTCAGTGCATGCGTTTTGTATATTGTGAGTGTTTGGAATGGATATGTCTATAATGTATGTGATTTTATTGTGTTTGTCAATGAGTGTGATGTCTGGTCTGTTGTGGAAAATTGTTTTATCTGTGATTATGGCTCTGTCGTAGTACATTTTGTGCGTGTTGTTTTCCAATACTGTCTGTGGAATGTATTTGTAATATGGTTCGTGGATGTCTACTAATTTGTGTTTCCTTGCAAGCTCTTGGTGTATTATATTTGCTACTTGATTATGTCTGTGTAAATAATCTGTTTGTGCCAAGAGCTTGCAACCAGAGGTGATGTGTTGTATAGTTTCTGGCATGATGTGACATTTTCTGCATGTGTCATTTGTGAGTGTTGCATCTTTGAGTATGTGTTTTCTGTAGTTTTTAGTATTTATGACCTGATCCTGTATGGCGATCATGAATCCTTCCGTCTCCCCAAAGAGGCATCCCCGAGCTAACCAGCTGTTTGACGCAGTTTTGTCAACAAAATCCTGGGCCAGATCGTAAGGATGCCTGCCATGGAGTGCCTTTCGAGCCCACGATTGCTTAATGGTGTCTATGCTTTTTATATGTTGTGTTGTGTCCATATGATGTGAGTGTAAGTTTAATGGTGTGTTATTCGAGTCTGCTAGAGTTACTGCTTTATGTAATTGTGATGTTCCTTGTTTTTTGTAGAAAAACTCTCGCAGTGACTGTATTTGTTTGTAGTGAAAATTAACTATGTCAATCAGGCCACGTCCGCCATCTTTACGTGGAAGGGTTAATCTTTCTGTGGCGGATTTAGGATGATGTTGTTTATGCTTAGTAAGTGTAGTTCTTGTTTTCCTTTGGAGTTGCTCAAGATCTGTGTGAGTCCAATGTATAACTCCAAAAGAATATGTGAGTACTGGGATGACATATGTGTTTATTGCTTTAACTGTGTGTTTTGCATTTAACTGTGTTCTGAGAATAGCATTTAACCTACTTTGGTATTCTTTAATTAATCTTTGCTTTATTTGTGCATGTTCTGTTAGTTTGGCCTGTTGGAATCCTAAATACTTGTAGAACTCGCCCTCTTCCATGGATTCAATAACGTCTCCATTTCCAAGTGCAAAATCTTCTTTCTTCAGGATTCCTTTTTCTATGTGAAGTGTTTTGCATTTATCTAGGCCAAATTCCATTTGTATGTCCTTGGTGTATGAATGTGTGATTTGTAGGAGTTGATGAAGTTGTTTTTGTGTGGATGCATAAAGTTTTATGTCATCCATGTACATGAGATGTGACAGTGTATACTGTGTTGTTTTTTCATGCCTGATATTGTAGCCATATTGTGTGTTGTTTAACATGTTGGATAATGGATTCAAGGCTAGGCAGAACCAGAGAGGACTCAAGGAATCTCCTTGAAAAATTCCTCGCCTAATAAAAATTTGGTTTGTTTGTATGGAAGTGTTATGAACCCTGAGATGTAGTGTTGTTCTCCAGTGCTGCATAGTGTTTTGGAAGAATGTAATGAGTGATGGATGTATTTTGTACATGTGTAGAATATGTAGCAGCCAACTGTGTGGAACACTGTCGAATGCTTTTCTGTAGTCTATATATGCCATGTGTATGTTTCTGTGTTGTTTGTGTGCTTGCCGTAGAATGACTGAATCTATGAGTAACTGTTCTTTGCATCCCTTGTGATTTCTACGGCAACCTTTTTGTTGTTCCGTTAGAATGTCGTGTTCTTCAACATGTTTGTATATTTTGTTTGCGATACAGGATGTCAATAATTTGTAGAGTGTTGGAAGACATGTAATTGGTCTGTATTGTGTGGGGTCTGTGGTATTGTTGTTTTTAGGTTTCATGTAGGTGATGCCCTGAGTAAGAAAATTTGGCATGTCTTGTGGATTGATGATGATGTGTGTTAGGTGTTTAGCTAGTTCCTGGTGCAGTGATGTAAACTTTTTGTACCAGAAATTGTGAATGTTGTCTACACCAGGTGTCTTCCAGTTGTGTGTTCTGTTAACAGTGTATTGGAAATCATGTATGCTTATTTCAACACAGGGCATAGTTGGTATGTTGTGTAAGTTTCTGTTCTCCTCCTCGATCCAGCCTGCTTCAGCATTGTGCGTGACAGCACTGGACCAAAGAGAAGACCAATATGTTGTGAGTTCTTCTTCTGTTGGTGTGCCACTGTGCTGTGTATCAGTGTTTGCTTTGTTATTAATTTGTCTGTAAAAGAGTTTTTCATTGTTTGTAAATAATTTATTTTGTTGTTTTCGTAGTGTACATGTTTTGTATCGTTTGAGTCTACGTGCTTTGGCAGCAAGTTTTTGTTTTAGTGTATCAATGTATTCTGTAATGTGTGTGTTGTGATGTTCATGTTTTGTATGTGTTTTTATTTTCTTGAAAATGTTTTTGAGCTGTTTCCTTAATTTGGGTGTTATGTTGCTTTTAGTGTATTGTGTCAGCCTGCCTAATTGCTGTCTAATGTCATTTATTTGTGTTTCTATTCTTCTCTGCCAGGCAGGTTTGTGATAGAATTGTGTTTTCTGTGTATTTGTCTGTGATTGTACTTTCAGTCCATGTTGTGTCACTACTGTGACTGCCCCAGCATAAACTAATGTATGAATGTCTGAGAGTGTAGAAATTGAATGAATGTAGTGTGGTAGTAAGTGAGTGTTTACATAATTTAGTGTTTTTCCTACTTCCTTTGATGTGTTGATTTTTGGTATTCGTGGTCGTTCTGTGGGATCTGTACCTGTATATTTAGTGAGTGTTTCCTGAAATATAAGTGAGAGCGTATTAACTAAATCCAAGTCTATGTTATCAGTGATGGATGAGGAAGTGTCTGTAGTATCATTAGTGGTAATTGTTGTATGTGTGTTATTATCAATGCTTGTTGCTGGATTATCCTGACAGGTTACATGATCTTCATTAATGTTAGATGTTTCTGTCTGTTGATGTATTTGATCAGCAACCTGTTGTTTGATAAGTTCAAGTGTTGTTTGTGGAATAAGGTTGTTGTGTATAATTGTTCTTTTTTGATCAACAACCCTTTGTTCGGTGACAGTGAGATGAGGATACTGTTGTGTGAATCTATGGTGTAGTTGTTGTCTGTATGCTGTCATGTTTGTTTCGAGTTTTGTGATGGTGTAATAAGTACGGATGATAAACTCGTTCATTTCTACTGTCCATTTCATCCGTTGGCGTGGTTTTCCAGCCTTTGTGGTCTGTGGATGCATTGCCACAGAAACACCAAGGCTGGGTTGGTTCCTCACATCTGTTGAGGGCATTGCAGTAGCCATGCTTGGGCCGGTGCTGCTTTCGCCACCGGTAACCAAGGGAGACTGTGACCTATTTTTCGAACGTGAGCCTCTGCCTAACCCACGAACGCGGACCTTGTTAACCCGGGCGACGTCCGAGCCGGTATCACACTTTGATCTAGTTATTACCATGATGAATATCTCCACAGAATGTGGGCGTGGTCACTCTTAGCTTCATTTCTCCCCATAGACCTTACTGGCATGGGTGTCCCTACCAGGAGCTTATGCTCCAGCCTGCATTGCCCTATGGATCAGTAAAATTACTGGGCTCTCCCACCACGACCAGGTGGTGACCACGGGAGAGTTATTATTATTATTATTATTATTATTATTATTATTATTATTAAGGGTTCGCAGATCTCAGGAGAAATAATTATTGGGTAAATCTCAACTAAATTTAGTACATAAATTATTCTAAATTTTGGAAAATTTTTGCTTCAAAATTCAGTCGCTAGTGAAAATTTGGTTCTGCTGTCTCTTTAATGTGCATATTATATACATTTTATAACGAATTTCGGATATAAAATAAGCAGCAAAACGTTCTTCGATAGTGGTAGTCTTTGCTGATCTTGTGTTATATGTTTTTTATTATATTTTTTATATTTTTTAAACTCTTATTTTAAACGTTACCTGTTAAATGTTTGCACTTTGATTTTTAACTCCCGAAATTCATTAAAAAAACATACGTAATAAGCACATTAAGGAGAAATCAGCGCCAAATTTCTCCCTAGCGGCTGAATTTTTAAGTAAATCTTTTCCCGAAAATCGAAATGGCATACTCACGACAGTATATATACAAAATTTGGTTGAGATTTGCTCAATAGTTCTTTCTACAGTGTTTCCTGAAGAATTTTAATTATGATTACAGTATTTACGATACTGTTTTCATTGATATGAGAATCTAAATCAAGTAAATAATTTTTAAGAAAATTCGTAAATTTTTTTTTATATTTAATCGAAACCTCCTGCTTCTACATTTTCCATATTTAGCCTCGACTTTCATCTATGTAACACCGTTTCCGATATTAAGAAAGGACAGACAAGCAGACGGATGACAGTGGGAATTTTTTTCAAACTGGAGACCAATATGCTTTGAAATTCAAATAGATTTATTATTATTTTCCTTCAAACAATAGCATTTTTAATTTTGCACATTCGACACAAATTTATTTTTTTTATTTCTTTTATATATAAATGATAAATTCCCAAATTTTCAACTGATTTACATATATTTTTTAAATTTACATAATTTTAAATATTTTTTAAAGTGGGGGAGGAAATAGAAAAAAGAATGCTTTGAAATTTATACAAATCAACACATTTGAAATTTATACCAATGAAATATTTCAAGTAAATTCGAGATAATATAATAGCAAAATAATAATAATAATAATTGTAATTACACGAGTTAGAGAATAAGGAATAAATAATTTAAAATATTCATAATAAAAATGTTAATATAATATTCATATTAAAATTCTAATTAAAGCAGTAATTATAAGCACAGTGTGGTATTTAAGCTGAAAAATAATATATATATATTTTAAAAAAATATGTTGCTCTCTACGAGAAAATTCTTATATTAAATTCCCTTTACGAAGAAGGAATTAATTTTGTTTCTAAGGCTTTCGTCGTACGCAGATTCCATTATATTATTAATTACATCCCGGATAGACCAATGAACTCGCTAGCGCTTCATTAATATTAATTAAAACTTATACTAATTTTACGATCATAATAAAATTTTTTAAATGATTTTACTCTTTACTACAGTTAATCCATTTACGATAATCTTTAGAAAATTAAGTTAGGTTAGGTTAGGTTAGGTTAGGTTAGGTTAGGTCAGGTTAGGTTAGGTTAGGTTAGGTTTAAAAAAATATGCGTATATGGGAGAAATTTTAATACAGGAATATAATATATCTATGCTTTAGTTATTATTATTATTATTATCATCAAGAGAAAGTTGGATAATTAGAAAAGTAATTTAACTTTTTAAAGTTTCAAAATTGCTATTTTTTTATTATTATTATTTTTCTTTTGTATTTTAAGATTACAAACAGAAATCGTTAGGAATGTAATTAATAATGTATACCTATTGTTTTTGAGATTGTGGATCGAAACGTTGCATGCTGACAGAGGGTCAAATAATTGAATGTCGCCATTACGTCAGACCAAACTGTTAGATTAAGTTAGACATGGTCTAGATCTTATTTGTCAAGACAGTTCCAACTCTTACCTCTGGGAATAAGTTAGATAAACAAGAGTACTCTTGCCTTCTTTCATCAGCATTATTATACAGAATACAGTTTAAAAGAAGGCAATCTATTCTTTTATAATACCAGAAGAAATAGAATTAAACAATTCCACAATTTAATTATATTTTTAAAGATATATTATAAAAGATTCTTAAAGGTTTTTTTTGTTTTTCGTCAAAAATCACTGCAGGAAATTCGGAAAAATTAAGGTATTAATACTAATTAAGAAAATCGTGATAATTAGATTTTTCGCTTTACTTCAGATGTCGTCCCTTGGGTGATATCAGTTTTGCTCTGACAGTCAACTTAATTAATTAATATTTTGTGGAAAGAATATCAAAACCACGTAGGCGTTAGAAATATGAAAATGGATTCAACGCTCGGGAAAACTTTCACTCTTCTCCCCCCCTCTTTTTTTTTCCATATAATTTCGAAGAAATATTTGGTGATAATTAAGTTTAGTGAAAAATTTTCTGAAGTTGTTGTGGCGTAAAAAATTTTAATTTCAAGTATTTTCTGATCCGTTGATTGTTTGTTGTTATGGACGTCGTGCGAATATTAAAGCTAATGTAAGTTTTTCTGATAGATTTAATTAAGTTTTCATTTCGTACAGTGTCAATAAAATAAAATTTTGTGGTATGTAAACTTTATGCATATTGGCATAAGACTAGATTTACTTAAAAGAGATCAAACGTTGATCCTTTTTGTTGTTCTTCATAAATCTTTAAAATGCTAAAGAAGATAGAAAAAGATCAACGTAAGGTAAACAGTATTGAATTTTCATTTGATTATTTTTTTTATATTTATTTACATTTTTTCCCCGTAATTTTCGAGCTTCATATTTATGAAAATTTACTCTTAATCCCCACGTAACAAGCTTCAATTAGAAACTTTAATCGCATTCATTTATACAAGATTTAATTAAATACTGTATAAAACTTTAAAAAATTCATTTTAATTCCGCTATTATAAAGACTTTAATTATGTTTCGTTATACAGTTCTTGAATTGAATATTTAATTTTGTATTATGGAAACGAAAGTATCTCTTTAGTTTTCTGTTAATACAGGTTTTAATTATTACAGATTAAGCTACATAATTTGTTACAAATTCTTCTTTTAAATTTATACTTCCATTATTTTGTACGAAATTATTTTATGTTTTTTTTTTAATTTTTACATTAAAAAAGTTAATTATATCTGTTTTAAGGTTATTAACTTCTAAGTGATAAATGTAATTTCGTTAAATTATTCACAAAAATGCTAATTCTAGCTTCTAGAAGATTACAATTATTAGATTATTACTTAGATAATATCTATCATAATTATTCCTTAATAACTTTGCAAAATTTCAAAATTAATGCAGTAATTATTTTAAAAAATTGGTCGTAAATTTCTATTTAGGGTCGTGGAGAGCAATCATGGTCATTGGGATAGAGCCTGCTGGGCTCTTTATCCTTTTTCTAACGTGATGTTCTGTCTTGTTTCATTATTTCCATCCTTCTATGCACTTAGAATTACATAAATATTATGATTAAAATTCTATAATACAGGGTTACAGCCCACTTCTTCCTCTTATCGATCTTGTTTCTATTTAATATATATGCTGCATATTAATTCCAGTTTAGTTAGCTTCGATATGTTTTAATTATTTATTGCTGTTATGTTTTCTAATCTCATACATTTAGATTACTTAGGGACCGTTTTTTAGGGTACAGTTTAAGAGGGGAAGCCCCGAAAAGCACATTACTGTATACGATGGAAAATAGGGATTCAAGACATTGTCCACGTGGACTTTATAGTGGTGTCAGTGGCATACAAATTTCTTCTTATAAGCCTACTTACTAGTCAAGTTAGAAAATATTTGCAGAACTTTTTTAAACTTATTTCTTCAATGTCAGGAAGATCCATGAGCTATTTTATTCGAAATTAAAGAAGGGTTTGCAGAATTACACCACTCTACATAACAGGACGGACGGAATCGATAGTGGTTCAAAAACTAAAACACGTAATTATCGGACGACCCCTCAAAGAATGACCAGATTTTATGAAAATTATCACAACTTTCAACATAATTTCTTAAAAATCAAGCATAGCAATAATTCTGTACATAATATTATCACGGACATTGTTATTATTAAATTTCCCTTTTTTTAGATTCGTGCACAAATCTGCAGTTTAATCGGTGACAAATCATTCACTAAAGAAATTCTTCCTTTTTTTCCACGTTAGCCGGAAGATATGTTAGTCGCTATCTGTGTTTTGAAAAGTGCAAACTTTTTACGAGCTTCTTTTTTGTATTTAATGTCATATATCATTAAAATTGTCGCAAAAGCGTTCAATGAATGTCATCCTAATGCAAGATTCATAACATCAGGATATGAACTAAAATGGTAATAAATTTTCTATTCTGAATTTGACAATTTTTTTTTGTCGTTATAATATTTTTTAAAGTAATAAAACATAAATATCTTTAATGGATATGGTTAAATTGTTGTTTTGAATTAAAATATATATAAAAACTTTCTTTCTTTTATACTTGAGTAATCATGATATAGTAAAGAAGTTATACTTAAGTTATTTTAACGCTCCACAAAGCATCAACTCCATCAAACTAACGGGATGGATGATAAGATGATTATTTCTATTGACTTTATGTGTTAGTTAGAAAAATTCGGTTGATGACTTTATATAATATATATATATATATAAATTATTATTATATTTATCTTGTTAAATATATTTTTATATTTAGCAGAAATTCACATAAAAATTTGATTAATGTTTATCGTTAATTTAAACTTTTAAAGTTTTATATTAGTTCTAATGCTTGTATTTTTATGATTTTCAATTTAAATCTGAAACTGTAAATAAAAAATAAGCCGGAAAACTAAAAAAAATGTTTAAAAATTAATTAAAATGTACTTTTTTTAATGTATAAAACTAACAAACACGCTTATTTTTGGCTGCAATTTGAAAAAAAAATTGTAGATCTATACATTCCTTCTGACTGTCTGTCTTTCCTTAATCAGATATGGAAACTTTAGCCTCGATTAACTATATAAGAACTTCCAATGCAAAAGTCATGTTATTTCAATTCAAACATTTTCCCCTGAAATGTATTAGATAGTTGACCGGCACGACTCTGTTGTTAAAGGAAAAGTATGATTTACAGGCGCAAGATACTAATTTGAGGTGGAGAGCATATATTTTAAATTAAATGATTAAAAAATTGCAGCTCAGCATTGTGACATATTCACAATGCTTATATATGAACGAGCAATTATTTATTGTGACTCATTGCTCGTTCATTTATAATTTTATAACGTTGTTATTATATATAAATTGTATAGACTTTAAAGGTAAAATAATAAAAGTTAAAGATACATATCACGAAAATCATGCAAAAACTATTAATTTTCTGTTTTTAAAGTTTAATATTTATTAAAAAAAGAAATAAAATTTATTTTAGATGCTACCAAAAACACATTTAAACTATAGGAAGTAAGTATTATAAATGTTGCTATAATAAAAACAATAAATATTCAAGAATTTCTACAAAATGTAAGTTTTATGCATTCAAGAAGGAAAAAGGGGAAGGGAAAAAAAGTACAAATGAGCAAAACGAATATAGAAAAAGCCTTTAATCTTTTCGGACATTGTAAGCTTTTATAAACATTATTTAATGGAAAATTTACATTTCTTCGAAAGAAAGGAAGAGAAAAACAGCTTTAAAAATATACAAGTATTGGAACAGATTTAAAATTTAGATTGTATCTTTTATCTAGGATGTTTTTCTTAACTTAATGCTACTTTAGCATTAAAAGAATGAAGAGTTATGGATGACAAGGTATTTCCATTAAGTAATTAATCCGTAGAGAAAGGATGATACTTTAATGCATTTACTTTATCATTTGTATATGGTTAAAAATAATATAAATTACTTTTTTAAAATGGCGGTTTAATATATATATTTTTAATCTTTTTCGATTTCTTTTCGGTAACAGATACTTTTCTCTGATATAATGTCTTCTATTGTTTCCTGTTACATTTGTCAACTCATTGTTTGTCCTGTAGCTTGGAACTGACAGAGAACAAGTTGTAAGTAAATAAAGAGTATGAAATGTGCTGGAAAAATCGATACGACTATAATATTGAAAATCAACTCTAACTCGAATGCTTTTTTTTTCTTTTACTTTATTTTATTTTCGAGCTTAACGAACTTTTAAAGAATCAATTAAAAGAAGAGAGAGAGAGAGAGCCAGAATTTCTGCAAGTGACACGTGAAAATTGTAAAATATTCTCTCAAAGAACACGATAAAACTAACAATAAATTGTCTTCTAATTTTAATTCTGTCGTTTGTAATTAAATATTTAATATATATAACATTGTAATTAATAAATAAGTAGCTTCTAACACTGTTTTTCGGGATTATATAGGCCTTATATATAGAAAAATTTAGCAAATTTCACTAAAACTTTTACTTTATTCTTGCTTATTAATTCATTAAAGTAATAAGAATTATATGATATTATCAAAGATGTAATTTTTAAAATATTCATAAAATTAAACAATTTATTTAATAAGTAATTTAACGATCTGTTTACTGTTTAAGTGTTGGTATGTAATTATTTTATATTGGATAATAAAAAAAAAATAATTAATGAATTTATAACTTGTAATTTTCTAATTAAATATATAAATAAAAATTACATTTATTGCTTATTTAGCTTTAAAATTTTAACTTGTATTGATTAAAAAATTCCCACTTAGATTATTAAATGTATTGTGTTAATGTATCGAATTTCCCCTTTTTTTAACCTTGAAAAATAGGGGGGAAAAATAATGTAAAAGAAAAAAATTTAGAATTATCCGTTTCATTGACAGTAACTTTAGTAGCTTAGCTGATATTTTATGGGACGATAAAGTTGCGACATGAGATATGCATAAGTATCATTAACGAAAATCAAGCCTATAAAACTTTTTATTAAAATGATTCTAACACAAATGGATCAAACTTTTATTAATCCCAAGAACATAATCTTTATAAATACTCGATTATCAATTTATTTTTATTTATTTTTTCGTGTGTACCACTTAAAAAACTTAAGAAATTAAGTCATATAAAAATTTGAAAAGTTAAAACTTTCAGTGGAATTCTAGTATTTCCTGGCATCAATTCTTAAGTAGAAAGTTTAGATGAAATGTTTAATGGATAGTCGAAAATTCATTATTAAAAATTTTATTACGGGCTATAAAATATATAAATGGTGCCGAGTCAGGATAAAATGCTATATGCATAAATCATATTTCAGTATCGTACAAAACTAACTTTGATCCGTATCATACCATATTTCTCTTTCTCGTTGATATCACTTCCAGTTTCTACATTAAAATTTTGATTTATTTTTTTTAATTTAAACAATTTCTAGTTATATTTTACACTATTTGATTTAATATTTTAGCTAGTTTATGCTTAAAATTAAACAATAAAAATATCTATTTTAAGTATTAGAAAAGATCTACTTTAAGAACTATTAAACAAAGCTTTTCGAGTGTTGCAGTTATCTGAAGTGTTGTTTTAACAACGATAACACCACTTCACTTTGATTTTCAATTCTTTTCTTTTTTATTTTAAGTATTCATTAAAATCGTTTTATACATTAATTTATTTAAAAAATTATTTAAAATCCTCACTCATTAGTGTATTTTCAAACTGCAGAGTATTTAATTAAAATAAAATATTTTAGCTTTAGGATAAATACGTTTAATTCCTTTTATAATAACGGCTTATACAATTAGTCTCATCCTGTATAGGCCTATATACGTAACAGGAAAATTATGGCAAAAAATGACCCCTCTTTGAACCTTAATAACTTCTGTACCTTTTGTCACAAATTACTGAAATTTTGCATGGAGGTTTGTGTATTAGGAAGGATGATGCTATTAAATTTTGGTGGCTTAAGGTCAAGGGGATGGGGAGATAGAGGGAGGGTCATATGTCATATCTCGAGTGGGGTCGGGCTTAATGAAGATTTTACTGGTTATTAGCATTTACAGCAGCGTTTCCCAACGTGGGGCCCATGCCCCACAAGGGGGCAATTTGATTGTTAAGGGGGGCAATTCGAAACTCGTTCAGAGTTTATGTTAACCGTATAGCCGCTGTACGCCATATTTATTGTAAATATTGATTTAAGTTAGTTTTAATTTTCTTTGTTTCCCTTTCCTTCTAGAACTTTCCTTTATAACCCTTTTCTCTTGGGGTGGGATTAACAATTCTGGGAACCACTGAGAACAAAGAGATGAACGAGGCCCTGAGGCCGGCGAAAGACGAGAAAGAACATTCTTTGCCCAGACCTCGAGGTGGGCAGATGTGAGTTGTTGTGTTCCAGGTCGTGTTTGGCAATGACTGGAAAGTGCAAGAGACTGATGAAAGGATTGGGTTTTATCGTGGTTACGATAAAACAGTGTGGCAATTAAGTGCAAGAAAAAAACTTCAACGAACACGACAACGAGAGAACTTCCAGAAGAGTTCAACGTATATGTTGGGGGGCATAAGAATTTTAGAAAGGCTTAGGTGGGGCATAGCACAACAAAGGTTGGGAAACACTGATTTACAGTTTTTTTAAGACCAAATTCATCTCAACCCTCAAAAAATTAAGCTTTTTACCATTTTATAATAACTAATAATATAAAAAGTTTTTTAAATAAAATACTGTATTAAAATAGATAAAGCCATAGACAATTTAATTTTTTTTGCCGGGAAAGTTACGCAACTAACTCATTGAATACCTTTTTATTTTAATTTTAAATTATTTATTAAAATATTAAAGCAGAATCTTAATTATTAGCAGCATTTAGTCAGTATATACTTTTCAAGAGTGTATATAGGCTAGATATATGTATAGTATAATTATAATTGTAGTGGACAGCACTCATTTAGTTTCATTTTACACTTTATTAAATTCCATTTATATTCTTTAAACGAATATCAGTGGCTATTCAGTGGTAGCTACTAGGACTTAATAGTATTGTCCCTATGAAATTGGTTGACTTTTAGTATATTATTGCCTGATGGGATATGACAACGCAGTACAAAGGCGATCTGCCAAGGAAGGGGAGAACTTTATATGGAAAACTGGCCCCTATTTAGGTGTTAGACACACAAATAAAACCTGGAAAATTCTAGGTAGCCAGCACGTTGGTGAGGCGCGAACCCATGATCAACTACAATGTTTTATCCACTCCTGGTTTAGGCCGAGTAGATAAAAACAGAGTTACCATTGGTGGACAGTTAACTTTTGGTGAAAAGAACAAAAAAGTATTATGCTAAATAACTACTGTAGGTTATATTATAAGTTGCCATCGAAAAGACATTGTTATTATTTATTATATAAGAGAAAATGTATACAGTTAAACCTGTGTAAACCCGTTGTTTAAACAGGTTTAACTGTATAAATTCTCTCTTATCTCACAGTACTGAATATTTTCCGTTTAGTCAGGTTTCCGTTTTACACAGGTTTTACTGATTTATGAAAATCATAATAATAATAAAATGATTTGGATACTATAATATACATTTTATTAAAATTTATTATTTTATACATTTATCTGTCTTTTTTAAATTGTAAATAATTTTCTCAAGATGTATTTATGCTTAAAAAATTTAAATAATATTTGCATTTAATTTAATCGTTATAAAGAGGATTATAAAGCAATAAATTTATTTTACAACGAACAAAAGAATAAATAAAATTAAAATTAATGTTCTGGTAATAATTTTAATTATAAGATTCATTACACTGTAGCAATTTACTTTAAAAGAATTGTTAATGCTTACTTTAACCTAATCTATAAAGTTAAATGTTTATAACATTAATCACATTCAGGCCTATGACATTTATTATATTTATATTTTTAAATTATAGGAAAGTAAATATTAACATTAATCATCTACAATAAAGTGGCTGCATCTTAGTAAAGGTAACGTTAAATAATTTCATGGAAGTTTCGTGCTGTTTAATCTATATTATTATAATATTTTCTTTATTAAGAAGTTGCCAAATAATCAATTATTTAATTATTAATAATTATTTTCAGGTTAACAAAACTAAAGTTGGAAACATAAAAGAACTAAGAAATGTAAATCGAGATATTAATTTATATATATAAACGAGGGATTATTTATTGTGACATCCATTTTAGTAATGTCATATTCACGAGTTGGTCACTTCATAGTTAACCTGGCCTGGTTTTATAGTGACCTGAACCATAGAAACCATAGACGAGACCCGATATATATATGGGACTTAACCCCCTTTCGAATTATTCCTGGAAAGTTTGACTCCCCCCGGATTCGAACCTGAATCTCTCAGAGCCACAGTATGACCCGGTTCATTCGATCATAAGAATTTGGATCAATGACCCAACAATTTTTAGTTATTCTTGCAAGAATAAAAACAAAGTGTTATTGCCCCAGGGTTTTAGATTTTATTATTATTTTTTCAAATTTACGTTTCTCCAATTTTTGAATTTTACAACTAGTATATGTTATAAATCATTCGTGTATTTATACATTTACCAGTGTAGAAGTTATCTAAAAATTCTTAAAATTTCCACAGGGAATCGAAACGTTACCCTTATGAACGGATATAAATCTAAACATTGAAATCATTGGAATGAGACATCGATAAAAAAAAAATTATAACATTGTAAATATTATATGATGAAGAGGAAAAGTATTGCCATGTTAAAGAATTTTTTAAGTGAATAATTAGTTATACATTCTTTATAAAATGCTATTTAATTGTAATTAAAAGATTTAGTTCATATAAATAATTAAAATCGAGGTAGTATGTATGTAAGAGTATATATATTAGTACTTTCTTCTATAAAATTCGGCTAATTTATGGTAAGATCAGAGTTTTAATTCGTATACTGCAACAGACATATGGGTGATCTGCCGAGAGGAATGTCTCTTATGAAAAATTGGCCCCTATTTAGGTGAATAAAATCCGGAAAACCCACGTGTCCAGGTCGTTGGAGAAGCACGAACCCACAGCGGTGTTATCCATTCTGCTACTGGTGAGTATCTTTGAACCGAGTCGTATCATCATAAATATACAGGAAAAATACCACAGATTATTTTACACTTGTTGCAAGTTGAAACCATTCATTCGAGAAATAAACATCAGTTTTTATAAGTTAAAACATATACAAATTAAGTGCAGCATATTGTTTCGAATGAAGTCGTCTGTATATATAATTTAAATATTTTTATACTTTAACATGTTCTATATATATATATATATTCTATGTTTACATAAAGAACAATAGGAAAAATTTACGCATGAGAAAATCTTGCATGTTTTATTTGAATACGTCGTTTTGATTTCATTCAAAGCGAATCGCTTCGTCTACTTTTGTCTTCATCATATATTTGACAGTGTTTGGTCTCGTTTTTTTTCTACTGTTTTTCAGATGATGAATTCCTTTGTAGCAGATTCCTTTTTTTCTCCCCCTGAAGAACTCTTTCTTTTGCTACAGCAAAGATGCCTTGGGTCTATAAAAGTTGTTTATCAAGTCAGAAAAATATTCACCGACTGAAACGTATTATTTAGTTACAGTGCGTATTAACATAAATAAGATACACTTAAAAAAACACACAGTAAAAATTCAAATTACGCGTGATTAAATTCAAATATTTAAAATAAATCATCCATTTCGAATAGCTTACAGTTAAAAACAATTGAAAAGGCTGCACTTCGCTGTGTTTGTATTGATAAAATATTGTCTTATAATTAATTATTAACTGTATAATTCATTAGAATGAAAGAAAATATTTTTCTATATAATAAAATAATTACATTTTATTTGTACTAATTCGTTTTAGAATGGAATAACAAATAGAAATTTGTTAATTATATCAATACATTAATTTAGAAATGATATGCAGCTTCTAATATGGATTAATATAAATTTAATACATTAAACATTTATTTATATAAGAATGTAATTATAAATTTATATCAAATTAATCACTGTAAAATATAATATTGGAATGAGAAGTATTCAAGTTACGATAGGTGATGAATTCTTATGTGATTGATTGCCTTGGGGGAATCCTATGAAAAAAACTGATTTGAAGTTTGTTCATTTTCGTGTTCACTCCCTTCCATAATATTTTAATTATTAATTAGTAAAAATTTATTTATTATATATTATTATTATTAAAAATTTTAATTTAACTTCAAAATAAAGTTTAACCTCTCCAAGAAGGCCAACGATTGATATAAGGGGTTGATAAATTATTCAAATAAATAAAAACCCAATATACAATACTGAATTTTGATTTATGTTTAATAAAATTAACAGTAGTTATTTTCTATTTAATTCCTACTTGATCTTTATTTTTACTTTGTATCTGTGTAGAAAGGAGTCGAAGAATTTAATTTTGTAAAGGAGTCAACATTCAAGAATGGTTGATACTGTTGTAAACAATCTCAAAATAATCTCAGGAAAAGAGCTGTATAATTTTTTTTTATTGTACTTAAAAGCTAAATAGAAGTCTCTTCAGAGATAATACATTAAACGTTTTCAAAAGGATTTTTAAATAAAAATTATCTAATGTTTAATTTAATATGGATCACTCGTGCATGAATCTAATTTATATTAGATATTATGGACGAATCAGTTAATTTTTTCAGCTGAATACATTCAAAAATATGAATTTACAGTTGAAAAAAAGCTTATTTGAATAATAAATTCTTATAAAAAATTTTAAAGTGGCTTCAACTAATCAAATTTCGAAAAGTTTTGATGCATTAAAAAGTAGTAACAGCACCTCTTATTACTATTATAAACACTAAAAAGAGTTATCGTTCTTCACAGACAAAACATTAAAAGACAGTTTTTGTTCTGTAAGTTTTTGCTTGATATCCATTAAAAATAAACTACTAAAAACTTCTTCCTTCTGATAAATTGTCAATAATTTCTTTTAAGAGGGAATTAATAATATTTAAAGGCTAAACTTCAAGAATTTCTCTCGTATAATACTGATTATTTTGTGTTTAATTATTATTATTATTATTATGGTGTAGTTTTAATAAAGGATAAAACGATGATTTAACAATAAATATTTGAGCATTTATATATAGTTCTGTCAACGTAATAATTTAAGATATGCAGTTTAGTGTATGAGGTAAAATTAGAGATTTCACAACTGGTCCGAATAATCGGAAATTCTAACTTATCAAACCTAACGTAACATGAAATTAGTTAACTGCCTTCGTTACAGTCATGGAATTAAAGACTATCATTTGTAGAATTAATGTTTGATTAAATGTCAACCACATTTTCTCGCTTGCAGTCCATAAAAAATGTTGAAGATTTAATTTCTCGGAATACTTCTGTGGCACCTATTACCCATCACTTCACAGGGAAAAAATGTGCGCTAATCTCCGCGTAGAAATGTCATTTTAAAAGAAAAATCGTTTTTAAGCACGTAGAAAAAGAATTAATAAGTTAATCCCTTAAAAATAACTGATATATTTAAGTATTTTTGCACTAAATGCACACATCTATCGACGATTGTTTCGAGTACAAACTACACTACAATGTTGTAATTCCGATAGTTTTTTTAACGTGATAATTTATTTTATTAATTATTATCATATTAATTTACGTTATCGCAATTGTATACAAGAATATTTTAATAAAATTCTTTACAATACGTATAGAAAAATGGCCCCGAACGATATATATATATATAGGCCTATACGAAACGTTAATTTTGAAGAAAATCTGAAGCATTTTTCGAGTAAAATAAAAAGTATAAAGCGGGTTCCTTTTATATCTGATGATATTTCTCTTCTGTAGAAACTATTAGAAATAGAACAAAGGTTCGATAGGATATAGGATATGAAACAGAATGAAAGAATTGACATTGTGATTCCCGAGAGCGAGGGGAAGGAACCGGATGCATTTATAGAGGAAACTGTTGGATTTAAAAAGAAAAAAAATTTGCAGAAGTACTTCTACACATAAAATACAAGAAAGCTAATGGTTAGATTTCCCATGAAAGAAAAAAGGGATGAATTTTTAAAACAAAACTCTTATAGATAAAAGCCAAACAGAGAGACATTCTTTTCTCTATTTACAACATATACATTATAACATATGAGAAATTTAACCATACTTTCGAGAAACTCTACAGAGTTTTATATACTAAAAAATGTATTCTATTGATATCTGTTGTATACGCGATTAAAAATACCATGGTTTTATTATATATATATATATATATACGCGATTAGATAGAATTAAGTGTAATTAAAACAAGCAAACACGCGCCATTTCAGTTTTTACATCTTGATATCATAATTAAATATTTAATAAAGTTAAAATTATATTTAAAAGTTTTACTTAGTTTCAACTACACGAAGTGAAGTTGAGTAATTAAGATTACATTATTTACAAATTTACATAAAAAGTTAATTATAATATTTAAGTTACTGTACAAAAATCAAGAGAGAGAGAGAGAGAGAGAGAGCGAGGGGGAAATTCCAAACTTCTGAAAATTAATTAAGGATAGTGAAAGTTGTAAGTCGATCGATCTAAAATAACAATTGTAGAAAATTCTTTCGTAACAAAACTCTAGTGTTGTTTGAAAGTTCACTTTTGCACACAAGTGTTCTCAACACAGCAACATTGTGACGGATAACAAATTGATGCGCTAAACAACAAAACATGGTTTGTATGCCTTTGCAAAACGATCGATACTAACCTTAAACTGTTTTTAATCACTTAGCTTACATTTAAAATTTAAATCTGTTTGTCGTCAGTTTGAGAACGACATTAGCCATCTAAAAAGATTTTAAAAGATAACTTCTTTTCACTATCTAAAAGTGATTTTTAACGTAAAATCAACACATAAATATATAATAGTTTTCCAATGAAATTTTCAGGTACGTTAGAAGACTTAAAAAGTGAAAATATATTTACCCGTTCTACCTGATAATTATCTGATTAATAATTAGCAAAGTTTTAATTGTTTACTTGTTAGATTATAATTGATGCAATGAGGTCGTCATGTAGCAATTATTAATACCATACTGTCTGCTTATTGACAGTTATGCAGTAATTTGGTTTAGCCCGTTTCATCGATTTTAGATCAAGAACTTTCAATCGAGGATACTTAACTGCGAATTCGGGTTCATAAAATTTATATATTTATATAGTTAAAATCCCCAAAAATCGCTATTTAAGACCAAGAGATGGAGAGATACTGGTTGAAAAATCGATAAACATTATTGTGTAATGATAATTAAACATTTAAAAGTAAATTTAACAATAAATTAAACGTTTTAGATCGATTCGAAAGTAGATAAACGTCATTTTTAAATATGTTTTCTGTTGTAAAAAAAATTATAGATTTTTTAAAAAAAAAGGTATATACTTGTAAATAAAATTGAATAAATATCTGATAGAATTTGCATAACTTTCGGCCGTCTTTGAATTGCAAATATTTATTTTCTTTAAGATTAAAGTCAAATCTTCCAGCTATAAAACTTCAGATGAAAAGAGAAACTAGGGAAAATACTATATACCTTCAAGACTACTTAAGTGGCGAAATCTGTCAATGGTTGGATTTAGCTAGCTTGATTTACAGCCTGTTTTCGACCCTTTACACACACTTTCGTTGCCTAGTGATATATGGTCTTTACTTCAATGACCGAAAAGATTTTCTCTGCCGTATTCCAGACTATTTCCGTTTCTTCTTAGTTTTGAATAAAAATACCTTCTTACACTTTATTCAGCCTGTCAATAGGTGAACTAGGATCAAAAATATATCTGAATGTATGTCAATGAGGATCAAATACCAGCGAAATATGGAATATTTTCGGATCTTTTTTTTATAATTTTCTTTGACTTAAACAACGCCATGTTTAATGTCGCGAGATTGGATGGATTTGTAACATAATAATAATAAATGTAGGGGTAGAGTTATGGTTTATTCGAAACTTAACACGATCGATTATGGTATGTTAAAATTGTTGTTTTTTTTCCGACTAAAAAATGTCAAAATTTTACTTTCAGATATGTAAACTTGGATGGGATTGGAGGGTGCATACCAATTGCAATCCGAGCGTTTTGTATTGATTATCCCAAACATCGATAAATAAAAATCGTTCTGCAATGAGAAGCTTTTACGAATGAGTGAGCAAGATTCTCTATCGATCAACTACTGTCATGAATCGTTGGCGTTATGCCTCTTCCTTTGGGATCCATCATACCTATCTTTCTTAGACAGACCCATCTCAATCAAATATCATCATCCGCAGTCATTTTTTCTAACTAGTTTTTTTTTGTTTCCACATAAAAAAAATGACGTTACCGGATCAATATCACACACATATATTAATTTTTAAATGTGGAAAAGTATATATATCCAGACGTATAACTTTTATAAAGTAGATACTATTAGATAAATCACGAGTGTAAGTGAATTGGAAACAATACTTCAATAAACTGTTCAAACAGTGATTGAAGACCTAATTTATATAATTGCTACCATTTCCCAATTGTTCAAAAGATAGGTGAAGTCTTCTTTCGTCTGGAAAATAATTTATCGGATTGAAAGTGGGCCTCATGATATATGAGACTGACACGTTTGCTCTCTTTATCTGCTATTACCATCGACTCCATTTAAAATTATACTTTTATCTATCTTGTTTATTGGTACTGTAACTAAAATTCTTCGTGATATGTTTCTTTTCTTTCTTTAATTACAACTTCTAGTATGATAAACACGAGCAGTCTGAGCCATTAGCAATAAAGAAATTGCATGAAACAGATGAGAAAGAATCTCTCCATTCACATAATGATTATAGTTAGCAATATCGTGTCCTTGTCTATGTTTTTTTTTCTTCCCTTTAACTCATATGTTGAATAATATATTTTTTTATTACAATACAATATTCATTCAACGATAAAAAGATATATAAAAAAATACTTGTAATGAAAATAGTTAACGGTCTTTCCTTTGATATTATCTAAAGATTGAACAAATCTTATTTTTACGGTGGTTTGCTAAAAGCAAAAAAGCTTTTATGGTACACACAATAGAGAAAATTACCTATCTTTAGATCCGCTTTGTCCATTTGTGCTGATAATAAGAGTTACAATGCCAGAAAGCATTCCATTACCAACTACAGATTGTTAGTAACAAGAAATAAAAAAGAATATCAAAATATTGCATTTTCTTTTGACCAAACGTGCGAAAGAAAATGCAATATTTTGATCCCATTACGTTGAATTTTTTTTTCTTTTTTTAAATCTTTATACGTTTAAATCTCAACGTACCAACACACAGAATGTACTTTAAAGAACGATCGAGCATGAAAATATTTTAAAAGTTCCTTTTTCGATTAAATATACGAACGTAGAAACAAAAAAAAATTTGCTTATAACATCACACTTTCGTGCAGTAACATAACACAATCCCTTCAATAACGAGAGCTTAAAAATATATATTTATATTATCATTAGGTGCTTTAAATTCCCTTTATAATCTTATAAATGAGATTTTAAGATTGTAAAGAGCTTATGAAAACGGTTAATACACAAATTAATTGCGAAAATGCTATTAATAGACAAGGTGTGTGCAGGATGCATATAGAGTACCAAACTGCATCAATGAGTGGAATAGAGCATGGTTCAATGCTGTCAAGACTGTTTGAGGCGATAACGGAGAAATTAATGGCCAGTTCCGGTTGAAGTGGGTCATTTAGATAACCTTTAACGGAATTCTAATTAATCTCAATCTCTTCTCTATTTCGCAGTTCTCAGATTGTGTACAACAGAACCATTTAAGTAAAAGAACATCCAAGTTTTAATGATGATTACCGAAGTTCTAGTTAGTGAAATTCATTTGATTATAATTAAAATAACTCCAGAAACTCTCGGGAATAAAAATTCTACTAATAATTGGTAAAGGTGTAACGAAGAATTAATCATTTTCCTCAATTTTAAAACTTTGAGTTAACGAAAGAAATGTACTTTTAAATACTTTAAAATAATTAACTCATTTAAAAGTTACATAAATATGTTACCAATTAACTTAACGTAATTGGAATTTATAATTTGCATTTTAAAAATTCAACAACGTTAATTAGTGTAGTGATGGATAAACACTATAACAGTGAATTTCCATTAGAATTTATATGACCCAAATGAGCGCAAAAAATCAAAAAAAAAAAAAAAAAAATTGTAGCTTTATTTCTCTACAAGAAAATTAATAATCTGTAATACATAAATTATAATAAAATTAGACATATTTACGTAAAGATAATGTTTAGGAACCAAACACAAGATGGTGCCCTTAGATGCAAATGTAGTAAATTAGTGGCACCATCTTGTGTTAAAAAATTAAAATAATATATTTAATATCATTTTTATTTATTTTTTTCATTTCAACTCGCGTAAAGTTATTAAAAATGACAATTCAAAATTACGATTAAATTAATTTATTTTAATGTCGCACACTTCTATAATATATATATATATATTTCCTTACATTAAAATATATAGGACTTTCGAAGGGCGTAAAAATATATACATTATATATTAAATTTTCATAGATTTATGATTTACTGTAGCAAAGTAAATATATATTTTTGAATAGAAAAAATAGAATGAAAATTTGTTACGTTTCGATTTATTCATAAGAGAATATCTTTAATATATTTATAAGGAAATGTTATATATATAAATACATATATATATATATATATATATCTGTAGAGATAATGCAGTTCTACAATTTTTATGTACTTGGAGATTGTACTTTATAATTTTTATATATTTTATTTTATATAGAATGAATTTCACCACAAGAATATAATTATTTATATTCCTTTCTTATGTATTAAGTTTATAAAACATTAATATATATTTTAAAATTTTAAAATATTAATAAAATTGTTTCTTAGTGCTTTTATTTTGAATATTTTATTTCATTTTTTTAAAAAAAATATGTAATTTAATTCTCTAAGAGAATAAAAAATAAACCTGTTTTGGAGTAAATTTAAAGACAAAATAAAATAATATTTCTTTCATAAAGGAAATTTTAAAATTTTCTTACATTTTTTTTCATATTTTATCAAATTTTATTTCATTTTTTAAAGCTTTTATCTTAATAATAAAATTTTAAAGGTAAAACTGTGAATAAATGTATATGTGTTTTAATATTTGAAATATATTCTTTGAAATATTTTATAAATTTTTAATTTTATTTACTTATTTTCTACATCTTATAAATTTGTGAAATATTTTATATTATTTATTTAAAAATTATAATTGATAAATGACATAAATTGTCAGTGATAATCAAAATTTATGCCAAATTTCATCAAAAAAATGGCGACACTACGTGTTAATTGAAATTAACAATTAATTTTTTTAATGAGAAATAATTAATACCAATATAATTTAAATTTTTTAAAAATTTTCAATATACAGGACATGACCCTGGAAACATTTTGAAATGCCCTTTTAAAGTCCCCTAAGATGTCTATTTTTAGTTTAAGAACAATTATGTATTGTGACATGGTCATAATGCCGGGCTACAATTTTTAACCATAAATTTTCAATTTATTTCATTTAAAATATATGCTCTCCACCTCAAATTAGTAGTGCTTTGTCCCTATACGTCATACTTTTCCTGTTAGCAATAGAATCGTGATGGCCATCTATCTATTTTTCAGGGGAAAATACTTTAAATGAAATAAATTGACTTCTGGTGCAAAACGAAAGTTCATATATAGTCAATCGGGGTTTCCTGCCCATAAGATCTCGGATTTAATCTATCTTACTCTGTTCTCGAGATTAAAAAAGGACAGATAAATAGACAGACAGACGGACGATAGTGGGAATTTATAGATCTACAATTTTTTCAAATAGCAGTCTCAAAATAATTGTGATGTTAATTTCACAACAATACAATTTGTTCTTTCGCCCACCAACGGCCAAGGATTTGAAACACCATGAACATTGATTAGCGGATTCGCGAATCGATGTTTATGGTGACCAGTGGTCAGGCACGTGAAGTTTTCCGGGTTTTCTTCATGTGCTAAACACCCAAATAGAAGTCACTTTTCCATAAAAGTCTTCCCGGGAGGCATCTCCCCTGGATAGATCGTCCACGTATCGCTTTGCCGTGAACAAATAAACAAAACCGAACCCATAGAAAGTCCTCATGGAAGATACCCCATTGGCATGTATCAAACGCTTAAATAGAAGTCCCAAGAAAGAATTTTCCCATAGAAATTTCTCCAAGGAATCATTCTCTTTCAAGTGTTACGTTGCCTTATCTCATAAATCTTTATGCTGAGAAATAATTTTTATCTTTTTAACAATTTTTGGGCTGCAGTTTACAAAAATTGCAGACCTATAAATTCCCACTGGTGTCCTTCTGTCTGTCTCTTCTTCCTTAATCTCGAGAACGGAATTAGATAGATGACCGGCACGACTCTACTGTTAACAGGAAAAGTTTGATGTACAGGGGCAAGACACTACTAAAATCGAGAGCATATTGACAAAAATTGCAGCCTTTCATTGTGGCAATGTCACAAATGCTCGTTATTATTACATTATTGTTTATTTCCATTCAGATGCATGTTACAAACAATATAATAAATTTTTGTATAAAAATAATTATTAAAAAAAAAACATTTATTTTATAATATAAAATTAAATTTATTTTTTAAAAGTTTAAACAGATAAATCAATTTAAAATATATTTTAAAAAAATCTTTTATGTAAATAAACATTATTTCTTCAATATTATTCATAAAAAATTGAATTTGATTTAAAAACATATTTTTAAATATTTAAATATTGATAAATAAATATTTTAAATATATATATTTTTTTTATATTTCTAAAATATAGAATTAAATTATTAAATATTTCTTTCGTTTTTAGAATTATTTATTTATTTATTTTAATACGAAATTATTATTTAAAATACATTTAAAGTGAATATGTTTTACTTTTTATTTTCTTAAAATCAGGTACATTAAAATGTCGAAAATTTATTATTATTATTTGTATATAAAGATTAAATGTTTTTATTTAAAAAATAGTACTTATTTGTTATTTCTTTGATGATTTTTTAGGAGAATAAGGAGGAAAAAAAGGAGATAGACGATGTCATCACTCTTCTGAGTACCCAACATGAAATGTTTTGAAATCGCATGACGTTAGACAAGAATCTGGACCTTTTTTTATTTTATTTGTTAAAATAGTTCGATTTTCTTAACATTTTTTCGAGTAAAAAGTCAACAAGTAGATTCATTAAAAGCTTAAAAATAATACAGTTTCTTTTGCGAGAGTTGAATAGATTTTTTTAATTTTTACAAAATTTATAAGAAAAATCAAAAATAAATTCAGTGAAACGTTATAGTTTGACGGGGCCCCGAAAAAAATCAAATTAGGGGTTCCCGTGTACATTTTTGGAGGGAATCCCCTGTATCCTCGTTTGTTTTAACGCAATTTGCACTGTGGCATGCACCCTGCTCTTGCGCCAAAGGGTTCTCGGATATGGCACAAATTTAAATTTCGATATTCTTACTACAGCAATGAGTTTATAAAAGATTTATTTGGGGTGCCCCAAACAATTGCCTTTTTTTTTTTTATCGTAGAATAACGCGTACTGGATGAAATTATATACTTTATATTATTGCAATTGGGTGAGGATTAAAAAAGTTATTCAATAGAATTAAAATTTGATGTACTTGGGGATCAAAAATATAGGAAAGTATTTTTGAGGGGGCGAATTTTCAGGAGAAATTAGTGCTTTAATAAGTAGTACGTAAGATATTCCAATAAGTCATGTTATAGAGACGAGGCCATTAATTTTAGAGGATCTCATAAAGGTGTGTCTTATAATAAATAATACAGTAGACCCCCCTATAACACGGTAGATACGTTTCGTGTTATAGGGGGGGTCTACTGTACAGCAAAACTATTAGATATTATACTACTTGTTCGTGGCTATTATTTAATTAATTTATCTGAAGATTTAAAAACAAAAATTATTTTATGCCTTAACATAAAATATTTCTTTTCATTGTTAAAACCAGTGTGAAAAATAATAAAGGGAAAAAGTAATTTACATTTTTCTCTATTACATAAATAGGAAAACAATTGAAAAAAAATTTAATCAACGGATTAAAACATTATTCTTATAGCTAAATAAAATTAATTGATTTTATTTTCTATCTGTTCTAAAAGGAAATTGTTGTCATTTCTTTAAGTTCAGGAAAAGAAAGAAAGCAATTTTATTCTCTAGGAAGAAATCCAATAAATAAATTGATATATCAGACTTTTCTTTAGATCTATCCTATTCGAAAGAAAGTTATTTCCATTCAAATTTTCCTGCGATCTATTGCATATATTTTAGGTAAGATTCTGTAATGAAAATCTATACATTTCTCAATAAAGTTTTAAAGTATAAGACTGAGATCGATAGGGAAATTCTATCCAGCAATCGAGTTACGCAGACTAAAGATAAGCTGTTAAGTCCTGATAAGTCCTAATGATTTAAGAATTTAGAAGAAAATTATTTATTCTGAAGAAAGAATTAATAATTTATATATTTAAAACAATAAGTAGGAAAAAAAATAATTTTTAATATTAATTCTTATTCTAAATTTATTTTTTTTTATAGTTAATAATAACTGATATGTTAGAGAAAATATTCCTTTATAGATAAATAAATAATAAAATTATTTTTATATATTTAAGTTATTAAAATACAACATAATAACAAATTTAATACATTTTATATGATATAAAACAATGTAAATGTATACTTTTTCACTAAATTTCTTACAGAGCTTTAAGAAACATCATTCTTTCAATGTAATAATATTTAATAATTAGTACCTTTAATTCACTGTAAACAAACCTGTAAACAATGACCATTAACCGTTGAATGGCCGTTATTTGAAGGTTATTTTGTATGCGATTTTGTTCGAAATAAATTTCAAACCCACCTCAATTTCATTTCTAATTATTTTGCAAAAATTTTACAATATTATTTGCATTTACTTTTCATAAAAAAGTTTATAATTTTAGCTAACTTTTTGAATAATTCTTCAATACTTCACCATATTGTGAGAAATTGTTTGAATTACACTAACATAAATCCTCAAAATGTTCACACGAATCTCTATTTTAAATTTAGTTCAAAGAAATATCGACAGATGTCACAAGCTTCCAAATAGGCTATACTCCATTTCTTTTCCTTTTTTTTTTTTTTTTTGGAAAAGAACTTTAAATAATATTAATAGTATTCGTAATTCTTGATTTATTACTTGAAATAAATATATTTAAAAGGGTAAGTTTTATAAAAATTTACCAGCATGAATAATTTATATCAGGTTGGTGATAGAAACGCTAGAAGAATGGCTAGTGGCCATTTGTTCGAGTGATTCATGTCTTCGATTGTTCACTTATGATAAGTAAACTCCTTAAAAGTTCCCTACTATTTGGAAGCATGGGCTATATGACAAACGGGACCATTCTAGGAAAAAGAATCTTCAAATCAGTTTTCTGTCATTACCACAAGGTGCAGCATCACGAAAAAATGACAAAATGCCATCACCAAAAAAAAAAGAATAACGTAAAAGATTGATTTCACGAATAATGCTGTGATATTGTTACGATTAGTTCTGGAATAGTTGGATATTGAGAGAAAATACTTCAAAAACATTTCCCGAGTAGGAAATTACTCTAAGTTTTAAAGTTTTTATACTTGAAAACATCTCAATTACTCCTCGAAATTGAAGTCTCGCAGAATTTCTTTACTTTATATACAATAAGCAAGGTAATTAATCTATAAAACTGTAGAAAAATGAAACAGAAACGAACTTCCAAGTGATTATAATCAGTCAGAATTGCTTTAAATCAAAATTTCCGATGAATAATACAATCATTTGTTATATAAAAAAATAAGTTCTTGCTTGTTATCAAAATTCAAAACTTTGAAACATCAACTTTTTGAAAGTAAGACGTTAGACTTAAAATTTTTTTCAGTGTCTTTGATGTATTATTGTCAAGCCTTCAAAGATGCAACAGAACGGTTCGATAGAAAATAGAGCTGTGTAGTGGGAAAAGTAAGTAAAAAGAATGTCTTTCGGAGCGTATAACATTGAAGTAAGCTACTTTAGAAATTTTTCTTCCAAGCACAAACAGCATTCCATACTTAAGCTGTAATCCGATTTATATCTTTTGAAAAATCATAAGAATTAACGAAAAATTTGAAAACGAAGACATACTTTGAAATTTAAAAATATTAAATTTAATAGTTAATGAACGTTTTGTTTGCTGAACTAAAACAATTTAATTGTAAATACTGTATTTACATATTTAATATATTAGAGTACATTTGAAAGTAGAATATTTTGATTTATATAAATTTCGACAAATATTACTACGTAGACTTTTTCAGAATGTTAATATTTATAACCTGTGTTAATCCGTAATGCACCGCCAAGTGTGATTCGTTACAGATTAATTTTATTATTAATTATTCCAACGTTTATTTTATTATAAACAGTTTTAAGGATTATTATCACATTGTATACAATTTAAAGTAACGCGTAAAACTTAATCAATGAATGAGGGTTTCACATTTTATTGTGTTTCGTGTTAAGTTAAAATGGTAATAATTTGAAAACGATTGATCCATACATGCTTGACGATGTAAACCTTACAGATACAGAAAGTGCTTCTGTATCTGTGAGGTTTACGTTTAAGGTTTACGAGAAACGTTTTAATTTACCGTCTTAACTGATTTCTGCAACAAGATTAGTTTAATATTGATTAAAGATAGGTCGATGTTCACTGATGCTGTTTTACATCAATCTTGCATACTAAAATCGAATGTATTCAACTAGTAGAAGGTTATAGCCCACCACTGGCCAAGCGGTTCCGTTCCTTGAACATAGAGAATTCGGACGTGGGTTCGCGCCTTACCTAAGACGGGCCGGCCACGTAGAGTTTTCCTGGTTTTCTCCACGTCTGTAATGCCTGAATAGGGGCCAGTTACGTTTAAAACGACCTCCCGGAAGGCATCGCTCAAGCGTTGCATGCCGTTACTTAACAAACAAAACGATATAGTAAGACACGAAGAGGACTTCTGCGTGCTTTACTGTATCGTTTTATTCGTTTGAAAACTTGTAGAAGTTTTCAAACTGATGTGACAAACAAAACGGTTGACTTCACTGAAAAGACGGCAATTCAAAACTGTGCGTACCTCTTGGCAAAAATCTCTTTTTTACAATTTTTATTTAAAACCTGAAATTAAATATACATATATTGCAATTATATACTGTATCTACAGTGTGACAATAATTAACCGGTACAAAGTTTGTAGCAATGCTGCACCTGAACTTTTTTACTGTCACCAATTTACATACTATTGTTTAATTCTCCATGATTTCCTGTCCGTGTAAATGTACTTTCAATGTAATAAGGGTTAGTTCTTTATTTTTTTAATGGTGTCGAACAAATGTTGTGCAATTTTGGAGCTATTTCGGCAAGAAAAGCATCAATGTGAAATTGTTCGTCTGCTCGGTGTTCCAAAAATGACAGTCTCAGATGCAGTTCGGCAATTCAAGGAGCTTGGCCACAATGGTGACCGTTCCGGACGTGGAAGAAAGCGCACTGTCAACACGTCTAGGAACCGCAAGATCATCACAAAGCAAGTTGACTGACATGCGAAGGTCTCCATGAGAAAAATTGCTCGTGAGATCAGAATCAATCGCGAATCGGTGCGGTTAATGGCGAAAAAGGAACTTGTACTCAAGCCCTACAAGTTCCAAAAGGTTCAGCTCCTCACCGATGAAAACAAGTGCGTGAGACTCCAAAGATCCCGTTAATTCAAGCGTCAGGCCGCAGGTCGACAATGGCAGTGCATTCTCTTCACAGACGAGAAGCTTTTCTCCGTACAACCATCAAAACGACAGGAACTGGTCCGCGGGGGCTCCTGGACGCTCAGCTGTCATCGAACATCACAAAATTCAATGTCAGTCATGGTTTGGGGCGGAATTTGTGCGAGCGGCAAGACACCCCTTGTTTTCGTTGATCAAGGGGCCAAAATCAATCAAGATGTGTACCACCGTGACATTCTCGAGGCTGTGGTACTTCTGTGGGCTCAGCAGCATTTTGGTAGTGTGAAATGGACGTTTCAGCAGGACTCGGCGCCGACACACAGGGCAAAGAAGATTCGGGAGTGTGCAAGGCTCATTTTTCCGATTTCATCTCGTCTGCGGAATGGCCACCGTACTCGCCGAATCTGAACCCAATGGACTACAGTGTTTGGTCCATTTTGGAGGCCAGGGCCTGTTCTAAGTGCCATGAAAGTTTGGAGTCACTGAAGCAATCTTTGCGCTGGGAGTGAGACAAACTATCTCCAGAAGAGCGCAGCCCATTGCTGAGAATTTCAAAACGCGTTTGGGGCTCTGCATCAAAGCAAAAGGAGGCCACTTTGAAACTGGCTGAATATCTGATTAATACGTAAAGTATTGTTACTGTTTTATGCTGTTGTTTTGCTAATTTTCATTTCTTTAATAAATTTACGATACAATAAACTTGTACGGGTTAATTATTGTCACTCTGTAATTTTGTTCGTTTCGCCAGATAACCATACAGTATAGAATGAAATCTGATCAAGAATAATGAGATTATTTTGATATTTTAGAATTACATTTTAATATTTCTATGCTACTATCAATATATTGTAATTTCATATACGAATAACAGGATTCTTATAATTTTTTACGCACATTTCTTACTCGTACTGCCCAATTTCATAACAAGTCGTTCACAGTCTGTCTGACTTCTCCAATAATTTCTTCAATATTAATTTCCGATAAAAGAAAATTATTTTAATTATTTTGATTTTGTTTTAGCAATACTCCTTCTTCTTTAGAAACCTTTTCGCAGATTTGATAAGAACTGCAAAAATATAATTGCGTGATGGAAGAAAGAATCGATATATTCGGAGAAAATATCTAAAAATTCTTGAAGACACCATCATAATTCAAACTTGATTCCTTAGAATGTCAAATAAAATCTTTTACCGTCTTAAATGTCCACTTCGTGTTTTGATTTTTTAAACGTAAATCAATAAAAGTTAAAACAGAGTAAAGTCATTGAGACTAGTAATGTTTGCTCATTATGCGTGACGAAAATCGCATTACGATCAGAATTTATACAAGAAGGCTGGAACAGTCTCGGGAGTTTTACGGAGGTGCTTTGCAGTGATGGATTAAGATCTTCTAGGGATCCTAGGCACAGAACGTCTTATAACGTCTAATTGTAGCTAAAGAATTATTTAAATATGATATACAATTGAAACGATAAAATTGCTTTATTTTTCCCCAATTTCGGAGTTCCTAGGCATATGTCTCACTTACCTAGTGGAAAATTCGGTACTGGTGCTCCGTTTCGGATATGTCTCGCCCCGTCCTTCATCATTCGGCCTACCCCGTTGTACTTCGTAAGTTTGGTTGAACATACGATGAATACGGAAGAAGTACCGACAGGGCGAAAAAGTCAACATAAAAAACACCGTTGATCGAAATTTGATTTCACAAAAAGAAAAATACATAATTCCACTTACGTGAAATTTTATATTTAATAGATTACCTTTGCTGATTCGAGGCATGGAAGCGATCTGCATTTTTATTGTGAAGGCGTAGAAAACGGGTGATCCCGACAAAATCGGGACACCGAAAATTGCCCATAAATAAAAACCAACAGGAGATACAAAATTAACCTTATTTATTTTAAGATGGCACATTGTTATTATAATTACAAAATGGTTCACAATTTCCTTATGGGACACCGTGTCTTGCTGAACAAACTTTATGGCCAACGCAATAAGTTATGCTCGGTTATCATTTTTGACGCTCAAATCCATTTACATCGAAAACTTCTTTCATTTTAAACAAATTCGCTGGTTTTTGAAAATTCCTTTACAATCGAATAATACTGTTCGATCGGCTGAAGTTCTAGCGCGTTTGGCGGATTGCATTCTTTTAGAACACAGCATTAGAATAGTGCAAGGTCTGGCCAGACCTGGCTTATGAGTACTCTTCAAGTCGTAACAGATGGCTTGCCACACCATAAACTTCTTAGGAAGCAGTCTTCTTCCTTAGCTTACAATGCTCAGAGCATCTTGGCGACCCGAAATCCTGACCAGCAAGACTCTTAAAAGTTGGCGAAACAATACGTTTCATCATCCATTACAATATACCGGTACATGGTAAAGAAACTGTCATACCACTTGCGTGATCTGGATTTTAGTGATAAAATTTGTTTTGAATCCCGATCTGGAAAGGTCTGTGCTTTGTTACTTTTCAGTCCAGCTCCAATTTTTACTTTTTGAACGTAGCTTTGGAACATCTTCATTTTTTTTGACACATCCGCGAAGAAAAGTTTGGAATTTTTTCAGACAACTGTCGAGCCATCAGCTCTTTGTCAGAATTTCAAATCCCGTGCTTACTGCCACTATCGCGCTTCCTTTCTCCGAACTTTCTCAAGACTTTAGCAACAATAAATCTTAGAAATTTTACACTTTGTGCGAGTTTTCTTACATTAAGTCACGGATTTTTCATTATACATGTGCAAAATCAGTTGCGAAATTTTCTATTTTTTCTTATACACAAGCAATTACTTCACATAAGCCTAATTGTAAACTTGAAAGAAACGAACTTCCAAGTGATTATAATCAATCAGAATTGCTTTAAAATCGAAATTTCCGATGAATAATACAATCATTTGTTATATAAAAAAATAAGTTCTTGCTTGTTATCAAAATTCAAAACTTTGAAACATCAACTTTTTGAAAGTAAGACGTTAGACTTAAGAATTTCTTTAGTGTCTTTGATGTATTATTGTCAAGCCTTCAAAGATGCAACAGAACGGTTCGATAGAAAATAGAGCTGTGTAGTGGGAAAAGTAAGTAAAAAGAATGTCTTTCGGAGCGTATAACATTGAAGTAAGCTACTTTAGAAATTTTTCTTCCAAGCACAAACAGCATTCCATACTTAAGCTGTAATCCGATTTATATCTTTTGAAAAATCATAAGAATTAACGAAAAATTTGAAAACGAAGACATACTTTGAAATTTAAAAAATATTATTATTTTTAACAAGTCGTCCCCAGTTTGTAATTCCAAACTGATGACGACAATGACAAAATTTAGTGTTGCATGTTAATAAAAATTATTTTTGATCATTATCATAAAAATACATTTAAAATTAATTGTTATTCTTTTATTAAAATATTAATAAAAAAGTAGTAAAATAATCAAAAACTAATTATTCTAAATTTCTGAAATCGAGAGACATTATTAAACATTTAGCAACGAGTTGCGTAACTTTCCCGGCAACAACATTGAAAATTGTGGTAGCGCCATCTATTATATTATTTTATTTAAAATATTTTTAATATTATTAAAAATTAAACCACATACACAAGTTTTTTTTCGTAAAGACTAAATGACTAATCTGTTAATGAAACAATAATGATTTGTTATACGCAAATAAATAATTAACAAAAGAATGAAAAGGAAAACCAGATTTAAAAAGATACAATTTTTAAAGTAATTTTGCTGATAAAATATAATAACACAAGAAATCCTTACTGAGCAAACACCAATTTATTAAATAGAAGTAAAATGGAATTTGCAGACTAAAGAACGGTTTCTGCATTGCCAGAAAACGGAAACAGAAAGCCAAAACGGAAGAAGTACTAGATTCTATCCCCTCTTTATTTGCTGTTTAGTTCTATTTCCGCAATACCAGAAATTAGCGAGCGGAATTAAGTCGATTGTAGCGTGTACAAATAAAATTCTTACAGATTCTATATTTCCGAACTTCTTTAAAATTCCAAATAAACTCGCAATTCACGTCAACCATATAACCTGATACGTAGTCCTATTTTTTTTAATATATCATAATTAATCAGATTAAATCTATAAATTTAATTTTTATTTAAAACTTACATCGACAACTTACATCTCTTCTATTATACCTCTCCCTCCCTCCCCCTTCTATAATGTTTGGTGGATCTCCCTTCCGGTGTTGTTATTTATTCCATTAGTTTGTTTAATTATATTTATGTGTTCATATAATTGTTTTCTTCTTTTTTCCTTATTTTCATTGTATTTAAATCAATTTCGCAACCTTCTGTATTACAGTGTTCAGCCACTACTGAATTTGCATATTTTCCTTTAATTGCTCGGATATGTTCACTTAATCTTATTTTTAATTTTCTTTTTGTTTCTCCTATATATGTTTTCTTTGGGTTACAATTACAATTGAATGAATACACTACACCTTTTTCCTCTGTTATATCATATTTTTCTTCTTTTCTATAACACAAATATTAAATTTGAGAGAGAATTAAGAGAATATTAAATTTGAATTGGAAAAGGAAAAACAGAATAGCACAAATTATTTAGATATAACCATTGAAAGAAAAATTAATAGATTAATTTATAAGAAATATGTTAAACCCATACAAATACCCAAAATAATTAATTATAAATCTGTTATCCCGGTTAGTATGAAATATAATATACTTAAAATGTATATGAATAAAATAAGACAAAGAACAAGTGAAATAGAAACACAAAAACAAGAAGAAGACGAAATAATTAAAATGTTTATTTTAAATGATTATCCAAAATGTTTATTAGAATTAATTTAATACCTGAAAAAATAAATTCAACTAAAAAATATTTGTGTTATAGAAAAAAAGAAAAATATGATATAACAGAGGAAAAAGGTGTAGTGTATTCATTTAATTGTAATCGTAACCAAAAGAAAACATATATAGAAGAAACAATTCGAGCAATTAAAGGAAAATATGCAAATTCAGCAGTGGCTGAACACGGTAATAGACACAGCTCGATGTATCCAAGACAATTCGCCAATATGGTTTCCAACTTGACTTAAAACTCGTCTCCTGCAGATTGCCTGCCTTTACTGCTTTTTGAGTCATCAATAAGATGAGCCTAGCAAGACAAACTGAAGCTAGTGAAGAAGAGTGCATGATCAAGCGGTTCGTCCAGTTCGTACCAGTTTAGTAACCAAAGAAAACCTAATGTCGTTTCGAAAAGTAGCTGTAAAGTATTGTCTGAGCCTGTACTCTGCCTACAATGTTGTACATGACGATATGAAATGGGCAACCCGTAAAAAATTAAAGTTCACAAAGCACAAAAAGAATCGCAAGACCAATTCAAGAAAGTTCTATGAGAAACACCTCGCTGGGTGGAGAAGTGAATACGTGGCACAGTTGATGTGAGCTGGATCTATATGAGTTACATCAACGGGGACAGAAGAATCTGTTATGATAATGAAGGATAAAGTGTGCGGGACAAATAAGTTGTCGAGAACAAGGAAAGTTCTCGACAACCTATTTGTCCAAAAAAGGAATCATAGTAATCGAAGGTTTGACTGGACATGGACCAATTCTTCTCCTCAGGGTTCTACCAAACGTCAAGAATAATGGACAGGTTTACATTGTCAGCGTTTTGAAATATGGACTAATTACTATGAAGATGGAACCGTCTATATTATTTAAGTGTTCTTCATAATTTTAAATGTGTGTTTATTTTATGGCATGTGTCTTGTTGTTTTTGAAGATTTGAATACCAAATGTGTATTTAATAATCCGGTATGTACACCAAATTTTTATATTTTAACAACTGTAAAACAACTGAAGAGGGACGAAACGAGTCCGAAATGCATTTTTTTAAATGTACTTAACAATACACACATTTTTGTTTGAAAATTTAATAATACTGTATATGCTTTTCCAATTTTATAATCTTATAGCATGCAGAATACATAGCTTTGAGAGAGTGCTCGTGTTCCATAGTAAATTTAACAAGTCTTTAATATTTATTATTAACAGAATTAGTAACAGTTTTGTATATATAACTGAATATTTTTATTTAAATTAACATATAGAATTAACATATCCGCACACTTTTCTTCACAGAATTGAAGTAGAATTAACTAATTAACATAATTAAATATATAGTAAGTCCATTATAGTACATAGTATATTAATTACATTATTTAGCATATATAAATGACATAATATACATGCTCCTCCACTAAAAATTATAATCACTAGCCATTAGTGATATTAAATCACTAAATTAATTTGAAAACGTTCATTTATGATGTAATTTTCGTAACTGAAGTAATGTAATGTGACATGGAGAGGGGATCCCTCTGCTATGTTTTTCCATAGAAAGTCATTACAAAATGGTGAGAAATGGAATAATACGTTCACATTGACATTCGAAGTACGTGTTTACACAAACTAAAATATTTTAGAGCTCAAGATAATGCAATAAAGTAATAAAAATAATTAACTAAGTAATACACTTAGTTAATTAATTAAATGTGACCATTATGTATGGTAATATATGAGAGCTAAATAATCGATATCATATAGTTGCCGTGCAATCAAGTTCCTTAACGGTAATGGGATTGATTTTATTTTACCGTATCTTCATATTTTTTTGTAAGTGGAAGCTCACATATATAAAATTTATTTCTACCACTTACAAACAAAAGAAGATTGCTAAAGCATGTTTTATATCTATAACCATACGCTTTGAATTAAATTCTACCATTCTAACATAGCCTAATCCTAAGAATAAAAATATTGGATTTGAAAGAATTCTGCAAAATGTGAAAAAAGATTTGAGAAATTTTGTTAATTATCATAAAATCAATTAAATATCGAATAAAGAATATTCAAGAAATTATTCATATTTCAAAATTCAACAATTAATTGTGTTTTTCCGTAGTGTTACTCGGAATTCTGTAACAATCGTAAGTACATTTTGCGTTAAAGAATTTAAAATCTCATAGTGTTTTTTAATATATAAACTATGATGAAAGAAACTAGCGATGAAGATGTTTTTTATCCAATAATTTTCATACTTAGAACTGTAGGAGCCGACATATCAATACCGTATGAAGATAAATATAGAAAGTTTTGTAGATTTATCGCTGTTCAAATGTTATATATATTTTTTTTCTTTCGTATTACGAATTATATTATTATCCTAATAAGTAACAATGATAATACAGCTAATGATTTTTGTGATTCTTCCAGTATATTTGGACAATTTTCAACTCAGGTCAGAATGACATTGCTTGTAATAATGATTTATAATTTATATTTTATTATTATTTGGAATTCAAACAGATATAAAATAGTTATGTGCAAAAGCATTTATTTATGGAAAGTTATTTCTAAGGATCCTAACTTAAAAACAATACACGAAAAATGCTTAGTAATTCAAAATATACTTGGTTGTCTTTGGTTATTCGGATGTGTAATCTCAATTATACCAATGAATTTTACTACAGCGTACGATTTATTGCGTTCAAACAATTATAAATGGGGAGCGAAACAGTCGTTGTGTTTAATTGTAAATCTATTTTGTTTGTCATACTTCATAACGAGTTTAATAGCTTATACATTTTTTATCGCTTTGTTATGTAAAATACAGTCACTTCAGTTCAGTTTCATTTATAAACGGATAAAGATTGATAAATCGGATTGCTTTGTGGATAATACAAAAAAATGCATTCGGATATCAAAGGAAACACTAAAACTTTCGAATGTTTTTATCAATGATTTATCTATCTTATTTATTGTACTTTCGTTTAGTTTTCAGTTTCTTTTAGGCCAGTGTGCATTATCTGATCATTTGGATTTGAATAAGAGACTATTTAGTGGTGGATCTGTTTTATTTTGTGCTACTGTCTTCTTATTATACTTATATTACATATCGAAAGTTGCGACATCTGTAAGTACTGTACCATCTTTACTTCTATTGAAAACAACATAAATACAATAGAAACTCGATTATCCGATACCTAAAAAAACTAGAACGTGTAACGTTGTACACACGGGTACTTAGCATACAGTATTAACTTAAAACAAAGAGACTAGACCCAAAATACAAAAGCATACAAATTTCTGGAATCAAGTTCGGATAATCGAGTTTAAACTGTATATTAATATTATAATGTAAATATTACAATGTCTGTGCATTTAACCTTTCATTTAACAGGCAGAAAATATTTATGATGAAGTGTATAACTTGCAGTTTAGTATAGACCACCATGAAGATACTGTTGAGGTAATGCTAATTACATAATGGAATTCCTATTATATATCTTTGTAACTTTTTTAATTCATTATATATTTAGGTATATAATTTGCTGAATATTTGTAAGCCAATGCAATTAACATTTCAATGTCTAGGATATTTTCCCATAAATAAGTATTACATTACTAAGGTAAGCTAAGAAAATTCAAAGTTATTTAAAAATAATACTTTCTGCAATTTTTAGTGATATGATCGGTGATATAATCGAGAATGAGATATTGTAAGATATAGAAACGATATTTATTTAATTTTTTTTATTTTTACAGATATTTATCTTCTTAATTACTCAAGCTTTAGCTCTGTATCAATTATATAAAGCGAATGAAAGGTATAATTATATATTTATTTTTTAAACTTATGCAGTTTCATCAGAAATACTTAACACGTGTTTAATAATACTATAACATTAAAAATTTATAGATATGTTAAGTATCACATATATTCAAATGTAAGAAAAAAATGAAGAAATTGAGGAGCCGAAAAACATTGATTTCTTAATTCTTACGATGAAATTTTGGCATTCGGGTCTACCAATCTTCTAAATACAATCGAATGCCAAGTCGTCTGTAGATTGGGTGTGTAAGATTCAAATATATTCCTGGTACACAACATACAACACTTTATTACACGTAGTAACGAATAAAGGTATTGTACATCAGCACACTCCCCTGGCACACGTGAAAGAGAAAGAATTTTCGCGCGTTAGGAACAATGCTGCCCACCAAATTCGTTAAACAGATAGTGAAAAATCATACTGCAGAATAAAGTAAATCGATTTTTGGGTGAATAGAAAATTGTAAAGGCAAACATTCTTTGTATCGTCACGTATCAAACATCTACAAAAAAATGATCTACTAAAGAGCATTTACCTTGTTTTAGACACATAATTTATCCGTAAATTCAATTGTATAAACAGACAATTATAAAAAAAATCGTAGAATATTTTGAAAATAGCTCTTAAATTAAAAAATTCAAAATAAATCTAGTGTTTTAGAACGTAAACAAAGCTGTGATTATATAAAATTTTACACAGGCCTACTACGCGATTGAAGTTTAGCATTCATATGAGTTTTATTTAGTTTTCATTACCTGTTGGATCTCTTATTAGAAATGGATATCAATCGATAGTCTTGTTATCGATACTTTAAGTCAGTTAAACACAGAAATCATCCGATATACTGCACAATAACTGTTGATTATCGACAGAATTGAAGTGAAAAATCTATCGATGGCAAATCTCATATAAATCGAGACAAAAGTATCGGTAGTTCATAGTATCGATACACTATTGTCCATCACTAGCACTCCATATGAACTGCGAATGTGATTCAATATGTAAAAACAAGATTCACTGGCACTTGTCGAAGAAACAATAATAGAAGTATCAGGAGAAAATCTGTACTTAATACTTGTTAGTAGTAAAGTTATACTTTGTTATTAAGTCGTTAAAATTGAAGAGGAGACTCAAGCGAGTTTTTTTCCTACTACCTCTATTATGTAAATGACATGATTATGAATATTGATTTACTTAAAATTTGTTTTTAGCTGAAATTTATTAGGTATTTCATATTGTAATATTTTAATAAGATGTCGATAAATCGATGTCGCGAGTTTCTGAATATTGATATCTCTGAAAGAATGAAGTTTTGTATGCCATACGTTAATTAAAACAATACTATGTCAAAAAGAAATATTGTCAATGATGTTTAAAAATGGCTTGACCATTTTAAATTTGTTCTTAATACCTCCTACATGTAGTTCCAACCACTACATTAAAAATCACTTCTTATTTTATTATTTCACTTAGTGTAATATCAGAAAAGATGTTTGGGGTTGTTGAAAATGTCAGTAATTCTTAACTTTATATACAATACTTCTCCTTCATAATATTGAAGAAATGAAATTTGATGCCCATGGTACGAAAATGGCGTATCTTTGTATACTGTTATTATTGCATTACTTACGCCATAATGTCTTGTTTGCTTCCTACTATGAATTTTATCCAACCCGGTATATTATATGCTATTATCTAGCTATAATAAAAGTTTATTCGATTAAATTATCTTTATTGCAGTTCTCCGGGCAATGCCAGATAATTTGGGTAGTATTTGCCATTGTGAGACAGAAGAAAAGAATTCGATTATGAAATCATAATTCTGTATTTTTCTATTTTCTGTTCAGTGACGTTGGATATAAACATAACTAATCAGTAATATGAAATTATGCGATAAGGCTATATTTGTGAAAATTTTCAAGATATTATACAGTATTAACATATTATTTTGGGCTTCATTCTTGACTGCCATCGGGCACTCAATCTCATTGCTTCTCGCTCATCTCTGCAAGATTAGCTTGCTATTTTTAAAGATAAAATACACGAGATAGAGTTAAATTAATAAACTGCTCGGACCCTATGGCCTTTGATTTTGTCGTTTTATAAACATCAATTAATTCAGTATATATTAATCCTGACCAAAATAATTTTTAATGACATTATTAATAGATACCAAAACCAACCCATTAATAATACTTTACTTTTTAAATGGAGTAAAGGCATACATACACTATTACGCTCACGAACGTTAAAATTTATATGATTTTCCTTGCATTTTCTCTTTGGAAGCAGTTTTTAAACAATACATTTTGTATATTTTTTAAATCTTAAGATTTAAATATAGAGGGAAATAGAGAATCGTGTGTCATATCTCGCTGGGGTCGGATTTAATGACTCGTTATTAGCATCCACAATTGTTTTTTTCAATAAAACTCATAAAATTATCATAACAGAAGACGTCGCACGCAATTTTAAATGTTTTTGCCGGGAAAGTTACGCAACTCGTTGCAGGATTTTTTAATTTGAGAGATTAAATGTTTATAAATTGTTTCATAATTACATAATACACCGATTCGTTCTGTATCTTGATCGAACAGTTCTTAAATCATATAATTAATAAACATAAATAATGATAAAGTTATTTAAATGAAATTTAATATAAAAATAAATATAAATGAAATCCAGCTTAAAAGGTAATAATTATGATAAATTAATTCAAATTATCTTTGAAAAAATTTATCATAATTGAACTAATTCATATTATTAGTTTGACTTGTTCAAGCTTCACTATAGTATTCACTACATTAAATTAAATTATAAACAATTATACACCCACTTAGACTTAATAATAATAAAATAATTGTTTTAAATAAAATTATCAATTAAAAGTTGAAGAGTTACACAATATAGTTTTGCTAGACGTAATGTACTGTACGACTGCATATAAGTCTATTTTATTTTAAAGTATGTTAAAAGTTTTTAACCTTCCTGGTCTTTTATTATTGTCATATAAAAGTATGATCGTCTAAAGTTCACAAATGGGGATAGTGTTTTAAATTACTATCCCTACAGGTAAACTTTCAACTCTTGGAGACTGTATCAGTTGTTTTCATGGGCGTAGTCAGGAAGGGACATGGGTGGGCACGGCCCAACCAGTTAACCTGGTGCCCCTCCCAGAAAATTACAGCCTCTACTAGGCCCCTCCCATAACAAAATCCTGGCTACGCCAATGGTTGCTTTAGTTCTTCAATAGACTGCGCTATTTCAGTCCTCCAAAACCGTTTCTCTTTTGTCAATTTCCCCTATATCATTCAAACTTTCCCATAAACTATTCTAGATGATACATTATTAATTCCTCTACCGTTTGACTAGAATATCGAAAAATCTCATCAAAACTTTACGAGGATTAACCTTCTTCTCGTCCATGTTTTAAGTCTGCTTCTCATCTTTCGTTCCTCTAATACCTGCGTACAGTATTGTTTCAATCGCTTCTGTAGGTTATTTGCAAGTCCGATTATCGATATTTCGAATCAACATTTGATAAATTGATCCAAGTTTTTCGCAATTTTTGTGCTTGATATTTTAAATTTTGTTTTATGCATCATTTTAATCATCCTTTGATTAAATAAGGAATTTTTACTTTTATAAATTATGATGATTTGCAGTTGCTTATAATGACTTCCACTGGACGGTAGGCGAAACCACACATCATTCACGGTTCTATAAAATATTTGGCAGAGCAACATCATTTTCGTTAAAGTTCTTTTAAAGCAATTGCTGTAACCAATTATAATCGACTGAAAAGTAATTACACCACGTAGTTCATTGTCGAAAATCAACCAAACAAGTGTTATCCGTTTTTCGATTGGATGTGGCATTTCAGAAATATTCGAAAGATTTATGACGTCATTTCCGATATAAAGAAAGAGAAATCAGAAATAACTTATAGAAAAAAGTTATTTATTAACTTGTAGCATAACTGGCTACGTTATTTTATAATACCGGTAAGTGTTCAATGACCTCCGCTTAGTGTGTCGAATTTTTGTACGCTTTGCAGCATTAGTAACACTTATCCCAAGTAATGCAACCATCAGTCTTGATCTGAACATTTGAAACATAATTCTACTACAATTAAATTCATGGGAAAGTGGAACTGGAAAAGAGCACAAATTTTTATTGAATTAATGATAGATAAAGTATTATATACGTTTCTATATATACAGTAAATACATATTATAAATATATTCTATAGGTTATATAAATATTTTTAATATCAACATATATATAAACATAATCGTTTCTTCGAAACGATTATGTTTATATTCGACATTGGAGGTCAGAGCAAATGACTGATATATTATGAAGATTTGTCTCACAAAGGTCACAATTTTGTTTGAAAAAATGAGCTTACGAAGCACTTGACTATAAATTCTCCAATTAATGCTTTGAAACAAACTAAACATCTTTTCTCTTTCGAATTTACATACGTCAATCGTCATTTGTAACTTTCAAGGAGAAGCATCCTTCCTCAAAATATTAGAACCAATAAGGAAGTAAATAATACTTAATGACGTCGTTGACGTCAGACTAAACCATACTACCGCTGTATTAAGGTTGTTGTGAGTTACAGCTGTTTAAATATAGTAATATAGATACATAAAATGGATTTCGACGATGTTCTACCTTACATCGGATCTTATGGAAAATACCAAATTATACTTTTAAGTTTAATGGCTATTATATCTAACGTTCCTTGTTGTTTTATGTATGTTAGTGTAGAATTCGTTTCGGGAACACCGGATCACTGGTGTCGAATACCCGAATTAGAAGATCGCCTTTCTATGGATGTAATCAAGAACATTAGTATACCTTTAGAGATGAGAGACGGAGTCGAAGTATACAGTCAATGTAAGATGTACGATTATAATTACACACGAATTCTGTTGGATGGTGTTCCAGATAATGCAAGTGTTGCTCAGGTTCCCTGTAAGAATGGTTGGAATTACGATAAATCTATTTACGACAGTACATTGGTTACTGAGGTATTTTCCTTTTTTCGTAATATTAATCTTATTATATGTTATCAATCGAAGACGTAATAATTAGTTTATAAAGGCATGAGTGGATGAAGGTGTTGTTACAGAATCAAAGCTTTGAGAGAGTTGAACTTCGAGTTTTTATTGTGTAATTATTTTATTTTAAATATACACACGGAGTAGTGTGTTACAGAGAGTATTATAGTGTCGTTTAATTTCTGAGGTCTTTCACGATAGTATGTAAAAGGCTGTTACATTACACCTTCATCCATACCAGATAATCGGGGCTTGAATGCTTGTAACGTAACATCTTCGTCTACTCATATCTTCAATTAAAATATATAAATGTGTATTTCTATAATATCAAATATGAAATAAAACAGGGGAATGCTATCTAACCTTGCGCAACTTTTAAAACCAGTTCCTTAATAATTATAGGCTATTCTTCGATGTAGCTAGTATGCTGTCACTAAGATTTTGAATGGGTTAATTAAAGTAACACGAAGAGAATTTTCATTCTAAAAAAACATATTCAATTTCAACGAAGTGTATCTTTCAACTTTTATAAGCTAAAAACTATAGATAAATAGCAATGCCATCCAATCCTGGATACAATTGATAGTACAGGTTGCAAAATAACTTTTTGAAAATTGATTTTTCACGCCCGAAGGATTTCTATAGAAGTTTATAGAAAATAGATTTAATTGGCTTTTCATTATTTTTTATTTGAAGAAATTTAAGAACCTACAGAATCTACTATGCATGATAATTTAAAGAGGCGATGTCTTATCGAACCCCTTATGACTGTGTTATGTGCAAGACAGATTTTACTACATAACTCTCTTATTAATGCTCTTACGTAACTCTTAATGCTAAACAACTATACCTATCTGCACAGATGGATAGGTAGAGTTGTTTAGTGGTATGGTCTCTATGCTCTCCTAATCTAAATCCCCTTTGGATTTTTCTAAATCTGTGGGACCAAAGATGTAGAGCAGGGGTTCTTAACGTTTCTCCTGTCGCGGATTCCTAAAATCCCCACACCATGATGGACCTGTTGAAAAACGCGATACTAGAATACGCCACTCCCATTGACAATGCAGACATGCTGTTGCAACACATTGCCGACTCCTAAATCACTATTCGCTGGGAGCCTTGTACCTTCGAAAGGGTGCAGCAATTCTTGCTCTGATATCTCCAAACATGGAGGGTATTTTAAACATTTCTTATGGAAGAAGCTATGTAATTGAGAAAGTTAATAAGAGAGTATACAATAAAATGTCTTGCACCTAATACTGTCATAAAAAGTTTAATTTCTCGAAAACCTTAATTTAAAAAACCTTCGTAATTTTTCCTATTGGATGGTGCTCTTTGTTAGACGTTACATCAGTTGATACACCACGAAGACCTACTTTATGTCACTTTTAAATAAAATTATTGAATTGCTGCATAGAAATTTTGAATTATTTGTTTTTATTCTATCAATAGCGTCAATAGTTGAGAATTTAATTAATTACATTATTAACACAAATAATAACAAATAAATAAACAATTACGTTTTGCATTTTGTACATAACTTTTGCATATTGAATACATTCTAATTTATTTACAATTACAAAATAATAATTTATTAAGTAATAAATTACAATATACCGTTTTTATTTTTATTCATCTGCCTACAGATGGACGTGGTATGTGATGATAGATGGCTTCAAGCCATAGCAAAATCTAGTTTTTTCTTCGGTACCATTATCGGCAGTATCGTTTTTGGCAATTTGGCAAATGTGTAAGTAAAAATTAAATCTAGTTTCGTTTATATCATAAGGATAAAATGTCGTTTTTGAATAGATATGGAAGAAAGCCAACTTTTTATGTCCTGCTGTCTGTATACATCGTCATAGGTATTTTATCATGTTTTCCTCCTAATTATATCGCATTCATTGTATATAGAACCATAATTGGCACAACTAGCATTGTGATTTTCCAGATTCCTTTTGTTTTGGGTAAGTATACGTATATGATTTTAGTCACACGCTTACAGATAAAGGGTTATTCACATCTCGATGAGAGTGATAATCGTGATAAATGTTTCGCAATCAAGCTGTCCTTAGAAGAAGCATTCCATAATATATATAATATTTTTTCTATTAAATCTAGATAAACTTTGTACATATTTATAACAAAGCAATAACTATTACTCTCTGGTTATGTAATTCACTTAGTTTTTTTAAAATTCTGTTTACAAGTAGTGGTTTAAGTAATGACGCTAATTTTTGCATTCTGATATTGTCTATACGAATATTAACAAAGTCTAACCTTGAACGACTGTTTATCTAAAAAGTATATAACATAAACTAATTCATCCCGATTCAGTTAAATATGATAAACTCTCGACATCCGTTCTATCATATGTAGATGAAGATTATGATGAAGTTTTTCATGAATAGTTTTTCTATTTCTACCATACTTATTTCGAATTAGAGACATTCCAGGACATTCCGACGATATTTCCGTATAAGAAATGACCAAATCTGACCACTATGAGCCTGAAAGGCGTGAGATTTTTGATTATGGGAACACCAAGAACGTGTGGTTTTATCGAGGACACGTCGCAAAGATGATATTACATCCTTAAAAGACGATATCACACTTTATTTGAGAAGAATCACAGGATGAATTACGATCGGCCGTCGAACTAACTGTTCGTCTCTTTCCGGTTTAAAACTGTTAGAATGAGGAATCCCATTGAACAGTATTTCCTGCATCGCCAAGGTCTCTGTATGCAGGAATGTCTTGTACAAATGAAATATCTCGCTGTGCCAAAAGTACTTTTGTGGTAGTTTAAGAAAATGTTTAAAATGCCACCTTACCGGATTTGTTCCATTTGGACTGCTAAATATCTCTCTAGATAGCATTGAATAGAATTACTTTAATTAAGATAATCTAGTATTAAAAAAAATTCCATTTATAGTACCTAAAGTACAAAGTAAGTTGGCAAATAGATAAAGAAATTTCAACATTATTAGGATTTATTTATTATAATAAAAATCATTTTTTCAATCGATTGACTTTCCAAAATATGAACTGATATTTAATTAATTGATATTTACATATCAGCGTGAACACTAATACGTTATATAATATAGGTCTACTGTATATAATTAGTATTTTGAGTTTTAAATGTAATTAGAATATCTGTCGGAAATTAGAAACATATTTTTGTATTTTTAGCTATGGAACTGGTTAAACCACAAAAACGATCGACATCCGGAATGTGTATATGCTCAACGTTTCCATTTGTCATCGCACTTATGTGTCTTTTAGCGTATCTCTCAAGAAACTGGTTTATATTATCCTTAATAACCTCTGTTCCTCTAGTAATTTTCTTGGGTATATGGTAGTAAGTAGCAATTATTTTTATTTTATTCTATTTTAGGTAATAATAATTAAATGATAGAAAAGGCCAAATGAAATAAAAGTGATATGATTATCAGAGATAAGAATCACGCAATGAGGATCAATAGATATTTAATCCGAAAATTATGCCTTTTTCTTTCTATTTTCATCTTCAGTGATTCTTCAATATGCAAATAAGTTACATTATTTCCAGTATAAATTAGATGTGTGGCATTACGTACTTAAATTAGGTTGTTCATTTGGACTTTCCTGCTATTTCTTATATATTTTGTGAATATTTATATCTTATCTACTATAAAATACTAACTGAATCTCCTTTTAGTTTTGTTCCCGAATCACCGAGGTGGCTTGTTGCACAGAATCGAATTGATGAAGCTGAAGTCATTGTTCAAAAGATAGCAAAAGTGAATAAGAAAAAAATACCACCGAACTTTCTCAAAACATTTATGGTAAATGAAAAACAAAAACTAACCCCAATTTTATATAATACAGTTGAATCTATCTACCTCGAATCTCATGGGAACGAGAAAAAAAATGGAGATAGAAGGATTCGAGATTAAGAGGTTCCTATACTGTAAACAGCAATAGATTTTTAAAGAATTTAAAGCTATTGGCTTTTTATCCAGTAACATATTATACAAGGAGCAGTCGTTGATATTAAGTTCACTGTCGCACTTGCAGAATGCAGTTATATCTACATGGGAAGGCAGAATAACTTCACCAGATGGGGGTTACTAAGGCTAGAGTTAGTAAATTGTTATTATATACAATTATATTCTGTAAAAGTATTCGGGGGATTTTTCTGTATGTATGGATGTTAGTGTGTGGGGGACACGATTTTGTTCACCCTCGTTGAAGCTTAATAACTCTTGGACTTTTTGTTGAAAAATTATGAAATTTTGCAGGGAGGTTTGTGTATTAGGAGGATTGATGATATTAAATTTTGGTGATTAAAGATCGAGAAAATGGGGAGATGAGGGGGGTTCTTGTGTCGTATCTCGAGTAAGGTCGGTCTTAATGCCGATTTTACTCGTTATTCGAATTCACAATTTTTTATAAAATCTATCCCTACCCTTAAAATTAACCTTTTTGCCATTTTATAATAGTTAAAAATATAACAAGTTATTAAAATATCTTAACAGATGGCACCACCAAATGTTGCCTGGAAAGTTAAGCAACTCGTTGCTAGGTTTTTATATAAGTACGTGTTTGCGCTGATATTTGTAAAATCTGAACACAATAAAGAACCATCCATGTAAAGACAGTCTTTTACCTCTTCACCAAAGATTTCTTATCCACCCCTATCCCATGTATAGTAGTACACACAGAGCCCATTAGCAGGACTGTAGTTCTGGGGCTTCTTTTGTGTACATAGAATAACAGCGACAGCCGGCAAGATTTCCAGTTTTGTTACCCGATCCCAATACTGGCCGGTATCGATACCAATATCGATATCAATACTTTAACACTACTCATAATACCGGTATCGACACTTTTGTGGTCCCTATTTGTATCATCATTTCGCTAAGAGGAACTCCTTGGCACAAATCATTTTCTTACACACTCGTCTACAAACATTTTTGATTTTTTTCATTTTAATACGCTATTTTCTTTAAAATCTGTAGAATTTAATTGTAAAAACATGGTATGTAAAAGATTTCCAAATAATTCATTATAACGTATTATTTAACAGGAATCTAAAGGGATCTCTAATCAAGAGAACAAGAAAGATATAAAATTTACTTTCGTACATATTATAATGTATCCTAATATACGAAAGAATTTTTTATTAGTTACTTTTGGTTGGCTGGTGAATGCGACTGTGTATGTTGGCCTTCTTTTCGGTTCTACATTATTTAACATCAACGATTATTTAGCGTTAACCATTTCCGGTCTGGTTGAACTTCCGGGAGATCTAGCGGCATGGTGGGGTATGGAAAAATATGGTAGACGATTTATAATGCTAGTTTCTATGATATTGGCAGGAATAGCTTGCATATGTGCAGGAATCGTTCCAGGAAGTAAACCTCTTTTTTCTCCTATCTCTATTATTTACGTTTATGTATTTTTGTAAGTATTATTTTACTTTTAAGGCTACACTTGGACTATTGTCATTTTGGCTAACATCGGGAAATTTGCAATTGCTGGTTCATATTCTGCAATTTACGTTTTCGGCAGCGAATTGATTCCAACTGTTCTAAGAACTTCAGCTTTAGCTACAGCTACGTTAATTGGAAGTGTAGGATCTATGATTGCACCTCACATTCTCTATCTGGTATGTAACTCGTAATAATATAAATTACGTATAATAAATAGTATAAACAATATCGTATTGTATTGCAGGGAACTTTATATGGTAGAGCCTTACCTCTCATAATATTGGGAATATTATCTATATTTGGTGGAATGTGTAATCTATTTTTGCCCGAAACAATGAACGAAAATCTACCAGAGACAATAGAAGAAGGAGAAGCATTTGGTAAAGACACCAAGTTTTGTCAATTTCCTTTTACGACGTAAGTTATTTATATGTTTGTATCAAATAGATTTCTTGATTCGAGACGTAATAGAAAAACTGAACTTAGCATTATAGTATATAATAGGCTGTAAGTACAGTCTATTACGGGATATAAATTATTTAGTTAGCATTTTAAAAACTTCATTCGTGAATATCATTGCCTTTTATAAAAATTACTATATAAATGATATTTTTAATTATTTTATTTCTTTATTTTAGGCCAAAGAAGGAAGTAAAAATATCTAGAATAGCGGATCATAGAGATTCCAAAACAGTTAGTGTCGATAATTATGAATTATAACTTCTTTCATTATCTGTTTATTAAAGAGAAATATGTATGAAGATAAAACGATGTGTATATTTTATAAACTTATTTGGTAAATAATAATAAAATACAGTTAAGCAATTTGTTCAAATTAGATAAGTTTTAAAAGCGGTTTTCTTCTTGAGAATAGAAAGAAGGTTTTTTTGCAATCCTAAGTTCGATAGGCTCGCGAGAAACAACCCATCCGTAACATAAGTATAATGTTACTTCGCTAATAAATTAGGTGAATTTTTTTCCTTGGCAATTAGTTGCAACGGTAACTGCATGGATGCGAGTTTTTCTCAAAATGGCGCTGACACCAGAGGAGATTGTATTCTCCTCTCGTGTCAGCAATACTGTTAATTACATCGCTCCCGGTATGCTGGAACGTGTGGATAGAATTCGAATACCGGCTGGACACTAAATGGTAATTACATTGAGTACTTATGAATTATGAAAAAAAATTCGTTTCTCTTCTTTCTACTGATATATTTCATATCATTGTAGGTGACGTAGTTTATGAATTATGAATTTTCTAAATGTTGTAGTCTTACGGGACTTTTGTATATAACACACAACAAATGAATTAATATTGCTTCTATGCATTTTTACTTCCCCGGCTCTGTTATATACGTGTACAGAGACTGATCTATATAGGGTGCGTTCTTTTATTCCTCCGCGTAACTCCGCGCGAGCGACATCCGTTTAAAAATTCCTGCGGAACGCGTTCCTAAATTCCGGTGAGAGTGCATAAACGGCCGTTTGTAGCAGTAGTTTACGGTGGAAAGCAAAATGGAGTCCTCCATGGCTCAGATAGTTTTGTTTTGGGGTCCATTATGTGGTTTTATGAATGAAAAGTTAAAAGTTGTGCACGCGGTAATGTAAGTGTCTTTTCGAATGGTAACCGGCATTCTAATTTTTCGTGGCTATTTTGAATGCTTTTTCAACAAATTATCCATTTTATGGTTAATTTATGGTTAATTTAAAAAAACGCACCCATAGAAACTAACAGGGCTTAAGCCCTGGGCTCCCAAGTGTCAAGGGCCAACAAAAATAATAATAATTTATAGTATTATTTGTATTAACAAAAATGTGCCCCATTCGACTTCAATAAGCTCTAGGCCCCGAAAAACCTAGATCCGCCCCTGTACGTATAACAGAGGGAAAGTATGGCGATCGATCAAAAAATGATCCCTAGATTTTTCATTTTTGGACTCGCAGACCTTCAAACATCGAGAAACGCAAAAGAATTCGAAGGATTTATCTGTGTGTATGGATATGTGGGAGGGGGCACAATTTTGTTCACCCTATTTCAAGCTTAATAACTCCTGTGCTTTTTGTTGAAAATTTATGAAATTTTGCAGGGAAGTTTGCTTATTAGTGGAATTGATGCTTTTAAATTTTTGTGTTTAAAGGTCCAAGGGTGAACAGATAGAGGGGTGTCATGTGTCATATCTCGAGAGGGGTGTCATTAATGAAGATTTTATTCATTGTTAACATTTATACTTTTTTTAATATAATTTATCCCGACCCTCAAAATTCATCTTTTTGTCATTGTATAATAACTAAAAATATAAATAGTATTTTATAACAAAATCTCATAACAGATGGCGCCAAAGACAATTTCACTTAATTTGCTTAATAATACAGTGGGTGATCGGTTAACGAACAAATCGGATAACGAACAAAGTCTTGGAACGGATTATGTTTGTTAACCGATCACCCACTGTATATGAATTTTTTTTTCAATAAAAACTCATAACAGCCGGAAAAGTTATTCAACTCGTAGCTAAATTTTTTTCAATTGAAATATTATGAAGAATGTCGAAAATAATGGTTTCTTATGATTTCATCTCACCTGAAGAATCACCAGAAACATTCAACATTTATTATGTTTCAGTGTATACATTCAACTCAGACTATTGAATAAATGAAATATTTAATTACTGATAATGTTATATTAATATTTATATAACAGAATAAATCCAAAAATTATGCATTTCCTGAATGCAGACACAACAAATATCTCGACTAACGTTATAAAAAGGAACATTTTATTTTTTTCCCATAAATCACGTAATACATTTCTCACAAAATCTCCATAAATCTTAACTCCTCCGAAACCGCTTAATCGATTTAAATCATTTTTGCATACGAATAGAGCCCATCTCGGTTGTATGCCTACGTCATGACGTAAATAGCATTTTTAAATTCGACCTGTGAGCGTGACCAGAGATATACAAGTTCAAAGTTCGCAATGTTAAGTCTACGCACTGGCAAACATACTTTAAATATTTAATTCCATCAATACTATTTCAGTTTCATGTTGTTCGAATGTTTAGATACATATAAAGCAAAAGCGTATAATCTATTCATAAAATTATATAAAATAATTTTTAAAACTTAAAATACATGGTTTAGAATGAATAACTGATCACAATATAGGAACATTCTAAAAATTAAACTTTTAAGTAAATTTATTTATTAGTCTACAGATGGCAGCACAGTAGCAACATGGCCTTTTATTTGGCCAGTAGGCACATGGCCAGTTCAGAATTTCTGTTTTATCTCGATTCTTTCTGTTTTATTTACTGCTTTTTCGGGTATTTTTTGTAGGGTCTGGTCCCAATCCCTCTCTCAGACCACTTCATTGCTAGTCTGCCAAATCCGTATGTATGATTAATAGAACTCTTAGTGTCGCAGAACAGGAAGAGTTTAAAAAAAAACGATTGGTATTACATAATGTATTGTGTATAACATTGTATTTTTACAACGATTATAAATTCTATATAATAAAATTTAGAATCCACTCGAACAAAATTTATACTTAATTAATATATAATATATATATATATATATTAAGTATAAAATATTTAGATAAATGAATATCTGCTGTCCCCATAGAGCGGAGGGTGGCCAAGTCTTGTCTCGATAGGAGCCATATATCACCTCGCCTAATATAAATACACAAGAGCCATATTCTCTATTGGAATGGTATTTTATATAGTATATATAGTTAAAATGCTATAATTATCGTTGTTTTATATTAAATATCACAGTTATGTTAGGTTAGGAATGCGTACATTTGGATAGATATGTAAGAAAGACTACCTAAAAACCTTTGAGAACATAGGTTAAAATTTCTATTATTAAATAGCTGTTTCTGTTAATAACATAAATTATTCCTGTTACTAATTTAAAATAAACACACTTTTTACCTATTTAAGTAATTTTTTATCTGTAGCTATCTTCGATGCTTCCTATCATGTTTCATCAATTCAAAACTAAGTTTATTGATTTTTCCCTATAGAAATTTTTAATACAGTAGACCGTCGAACCCAATTAACTTCCGGTATGACCGGAAGTTAAGTGATTTTTAAATTAAAATACGATTAAAAAATTGCAGCCCGGCGTTATGACCATGTCACAATAATATACATTCGATTTTTCGCACTATAGTTTCATTATCGAAATAGTTTCGCAGTTTAATTAATTATGAAATAATTCCTAAACATAAGAGCATCCCCGCCAATTGATAAAGTTACGTTCCAAGGAAATGACGCTATTGGAAAAACGTAAGCTCTATGGACAACAAAGAGGTAGAGAAAGAACGAAATAGGTTAATAAAGGTATAAATTTCTGTTATAGGAATATATGTAAAGATTACGTGAACATAATTACGTAATTATGTATGCAATTTTTTAATTTAATGCATTTTAATAATGTAAAAGCGTGCCTTCTACTAGTGTCTATGGATTTTTCCACGCATTTTAATTGAAACTCGTGCATTAGAGTTCGATAGACAATCAATAACGCGTGTTTGTTGCTGAATTTAGTTATAAAGGCAAAAATAATTTTTGTCAGAAGATTACACCATGATAAAGAAAACTAGTTCATTCGAAGAAGAAGAATATTTTTTCCCCATTATTTTTATATTGAAAATTCTAGGTGCAGATTTAGTGATAACAACAATAAATGAACGACAGACGTACAGATATATCTATATATATTTTTTACGTCTTCTTTTTCTTTTGAAAGTTTTAACTTACTGCATCATCACTTATACTAACGACGACTACGTAGCTATCAATCTATGTGATGCTTCCAGCGTATTTAAAAAGTACGCGATTCATTGTAGAATCTTGATGATGTTATTGATGATATTCGATCTGCTTTTCGTCGTTACGTGGCATACGAAACGATATAAAAACCTTATTAATAATAGCATTTATTCGTGGAATAACGTTTTTAAGGAACCTATTTTCAGGCCTTTACGTCAAACAATATTCCAAATACAAAATAGATTCGGTTATTCGTGGATATTCGTATGTTTCATCACGTGTATAATAGTAAGTTTTCAAAATGGTTTAGATCTTTTAATAGCTAATAATTATAAATGGAGTGTAAGATTATGGTTTTGTTCATTTATAAACTTAATCTCTTTGGAATATGTGATAATGAGCTTTTTTGCTTATGCATTTTTCATGGCATCTCTTTGTATAATGCAGATTCTTCAGTTTCGCTATCTTAAAAGAGAATTGGAATGCCAAAATTCTATTTTATTCGTAAATGTTATAGAAAATTGTTTACGAATTTCGAAAGATACGTTAAAATATTCTAATGTATTCATCAATGATTTATCAATGGCAGTTATTGTGTTAATACTTTCTCTTCAGTTTACTTTTGGTGAATGCATTTTATACGAAGAATTAAGCACCCGAAACAAATATTTTATTGTAGGATGTTTATTATTATTAATTCTACTATTTTTCATTTATCTATTCGGCATTTCAATAGTTGCTACTTCTGTAAGTATATTTTTTTTTCTTTAACTTAAAACTTATCTGGAACGTTTATAAAATAATTAAATATAGAATTTCCGAACAGGCCAAAAACATCTATAATACTATTTATAAATGTGTAGTTAAAGTAGATGATTATGATGATGGCATTAAAGTAAGTTTAACTGTGTTAATCTATATTAAATTAACTTAAAATATATATTAATTTAATTTTTTTTTAATATTAATTTTCTCAGGGGTATAATCTACTTAAAACTTGTGCTCCATCGCAATTAGCGTACAGTTTCTTCGGTTATCTTCCTATTACTAAATATACTGTTATAAAGGTAAGCGAATATTTTTCGATTAAATATACAAATTAATTTAAACTTTTCATACCATAATTGCTCTCTAATATTAACGTATTAAAGAATGATTAATACAGATTTAATATACATTTCAGACATTTATTTTTTCATTCACTCAAGCTCTTGTACTCTATCAGACTTATCAATAAAAAAAAAAACATTATTTTACTCGGATATTCTAATGCTATTTTTTAAAAATAATTTCCATGTAAGTACAGTAATTACTTTATTCTTGTAATAAAATAACTACATTTCTAATATTATAATTAAAATGTTAAACAAATATCATTATAGTCTGTCTCCAAACAAATCAATGATTTATATAGTGATGTTTGATTGCATGTTAAATAATTTTTCATAAGATATTGTTTAAAGTACACAATTTTAAGTTATAAAATAAAATAATCGGTATTTTAAAGCATATTGACAAATTAAATTAATATTTCTAAAAGATTAAAATTATAATACCAAGGAATTTATTCACTTATAGCATGTTTACTCAAATACTAAGCGAAATTAAATTTATAATGTGATTATATATAATTAACTTTTACTCTTTATTAATTTATGTAATTAATTTCATTACATGATACTGTAATTAAACAAACTGGAAGGAATTCTTTATTAATAATCGTTAGTTCGAAACTCAAAGGATCAAAAAACATGATATCGAAATAACGAGGTTTTACTGTATTTATTATATTACATCATATTATTTAATCAATTATATTATGCAATCGTTTAATGTATCGGTGCGTTATAATATCGATTATCTACATTTTATTAGCACTAAAAGGATTCTAATTAGTAATTTCCAAGAGATGAATGGACTATGAATAGGTTTTAATTAGAAAATTAACCTAATTAAATAAATTTCCAATATATTTTGTTGACTATTTTCACCTTTTTTTTAAATATCGAAAATTAAGTTACTACGAGTAACAAATAAAAAGGACAGAAAACCTTATTTTTACGACTGTTTGCAGTGCTATTTTTATAAATTTTATATATTTTCCTTCGATAAAAATATGACATAAAGTTATATTATAATTCCATATTTATTTCAGAATATTTTGCTACACAGTAATGTTATTCTCAAATATAATAGTGCTTAACAAAATGTAATACGATAGAGTAGTAGTGACCAAACTTTGCGTATAAATCGTAGATAGGCGGGACACAATTATTTTGTATATTCCATATATACAAAACTAGGCCTGTTTCTATCATTTACAAGTAATACGTCAAATATATTCGCAGGCCGGAGTTGACCTGGAGTCATGGAAGATTGCCCACAAACGAAAAACTGTACAAAAGTCTGTAATTAGCAAGTTGTGGATGATCGGCGCCATATTGTATTTTGTTACGCAATTTGTAGAATACTGAACATACTTGAAGATACGCAAAATCAATACATTTATAGAATTTATTTTAATTTCTTTCAAATGAAATCATTAACAAGCTTGAAAATATATTAAATTGTTCATGATATACTAATATTAATGTCGTTCATAGGAGTAAACAATAGATATATTAATATTGTGTATAGAGATTTGTGTTTATTATTTATTAAAATTTAATATTGAGTTGTCATTGAAGTAAGCTAGAGATTGATATTTCATTAATTATTATAAATATTTATTTAAAAAAAAAATAAAATTCTTAATGTATATTTAAGTTTTAAATTGATTTGTCGTTCTGTTTATTATACAATTGCATCTGTCATCTTTACCATAGTAACGTGATGTAACAGAAGAGAGTCCTTGAGCATTTATTTCATTTGTTCTTGTGTTTGATGCTATACGTTTTCAATAAGTGTCATGTCTTTAAATTCAAAACAAAATAATTTATCTCAGTTAGATCATTTATTTTTCGTTTTAATAAATCTACAAAGGTTGATTGGAATGCCAGTACCGTATGATATAAGAGATCTAAGGAATAAAACACTTCTACGAAAAATATACGAAAATATTGTCTTTATTTATCTAGTTATTCGATTTATTGTATTCTTTTTCTCTATATGGATTGACGATGAAGAAATTTTGGAATTTTTATGTGACTACTGCGAAATCATAGGAAAAAATAGCAAATATTTAAGAATAGTGCTTATGCCTCCATTCATTTTCATGATCCTTGTGCATTATTCGTGGAGATCATCTCGATATAAAAATGTATATAAACTAAATGTAGAAGCGTGGGAAGATATTTTATCCAGCGATAAATTAAATTTATTTGCAGAATTTTTAAGAATAGAAAACATGTTAACATCTTTTATGATATTCATCTGGATCAGTGCTAGTATTGCTTCAAATGTTGGCGTTATTTATGGTAAATTACATTATAACGAAAATGTATGGTCTGTGAGAGACGTTATCTGTTCCACTTTAAATAGCATAAGTTTAATAGTTGGAATTGGACATGTACTTTTGCCAGCCCTTCATGGCTTACTATCGTGCTTCTTAGTAACTTATTATATTAAATTATTCAGGACGAAAATATTAATTTCCAACGAGAGAAATTCGAATGAAATCTTGACTATTTCGTTATCTGTTACTTCAGCAATATCTGAAATATTAAAAAACATTAACTTTCTGATAAGTAGATTTATTATTGTTATTATCTTTTTTACTGCAACTACTCAAGCCACTTTTGGAAAAATTTATTTGGATGATACCCCGAACTATTACATTAAATTTTCCATTACATTTGTGTACGTTTTAGTAATTTTGCTTTCTCTTCTTGGTTATTATTTATTATGTACAATCGCCATGTCGGTGAGTACTTATTTTATAACTTTATCACGGGCAAGATCACAACAATATACTAAAAGTTCGAATATTTATAAGCTTATTCGCGTATGTTTAAGTATTTTAAGAGCTACTGAACTCTCCTTACTGTCTGTTTAAAGTGCATTTTCATCGATTTTTTAATAGCTCTCTATATTGGTCAATATATGTCATTATTTATCATTGATCTTAAACTCCGTTTAAATATCATAATTTATTTATAAATAGGAAAAAATCTTATAACACATTCCTGTTTGGATTTCCAGATTTGTAACGTTTTACATTTGATTGATTCATCATTATAAGACACAACAAATATGTATATTTTTTATACTTTCTTACTCATCTTATCTACTTAGTCTCTTACTGGGACCTTCTCTCTCCTTTTTTTAAAATCTTTCTCATTCCAACACTGTCTTTTACCTTTCTTTAGGTTATACTCTTCAGTAAGCTTATTCCCTAATATTTTCTGTTTTATAATTATTATAATAATCTATTTTTATATTTTTAAAAATGTTTATGCCCGAAATTACATACTAAATATTTAAGAAAAGCACCAAATATGACTCCATTCCTAATGCATTACAATTATATTTTGTTCTGTATTTACTCTAGGGAAGAGAATTATATCTTAATTTATACCAAATCTATTTTGAAGCAAGTGATGTGGATCCTGCGATGGTAATTATTTAAATATTTTTAAAAAATATCTATAATATTTATAATATTAATTATTATTATTATTATTAGCTTCTCCATATTATGTATAGGTGTAATAAAATTTATATCACCTGCAAAGAATTTTTTAATTTTGATAAACAGAACTTTATAAAGGTAGTGATCTTTTTAATTAACTTTTACTACAATAATTAATATTTTTAAAATAAAATTAATAATAATAAGATATATTTTTAACTTTTATAGCTCTTGAGCTTTACTTTGACTCAGTCCATAGTTATCATTCAGCTACACAAATCTTTCAATGAATAAAATAAAGAATTCTTAAATTATGATTTTCTTGAACAGGTATTTGCTTTTCATTTTAAATTCAAATTTAAAACTTTTTCTGTTATAAAAATTTTAGAAATAATTAACAATTTATACATAAAAATTGTATTTTTATGTATAAATTGTTTCTTATTCTTAGTTAAAAGATTTTTTTCTCTATTATATAAAACACTTTTTTTTAAATCTGTTTTTTTGAGGAAAATACAAAGATTTTTGTGTCAATAACAATATATGTTATTATTTTTTATATATTTTTATTTATATAAAACATATAATACAAAATTCAAGCTTGTTATTAAGATTTTAGATCAAAGAAATAGAACATTATTGTATATATTTTTTTCTATATTTTTATAAAATGTAGTAGTATAACAGAATAATACAACAATACAATACCATAGTATTGGCTATAGATAGAGAGAATTATTGATCCGAGGATGATATACAGTACTATACTATACTATAGCCCAATAATAATGATTTTAATGTTCCTGTATTTTCTAATACTGTATTCATTAAAAATTAACAATAAATTAACACCTAAATAGAGGTCAGTTTCCCATAGAAAGTCTTTCCAGGAGGCATTTGCCAAGGGCCAAGGAAGGATGCCTTTCACATCATTCCATTAATCCATTGGCATCTAAACTACTGAGATCTTCAGACTTCTTCAAAATTCGAATGTTTGCTACCTTATATATAAATTTAAATAAATCATTTTTAAAATGTAAATTTTATTATATCTACATTCAAATTAAAAGAGCTTTTCTTCTAATATATTTATAAATTTATAACGAAATATAGTAAGAATGATTTAAATATTGGTCTTTTATTTTTTTTTTTTTTTAACAAATGGCATTCAAATATTTTATCTTGTGTAAAAACTTATTATAATTTTTACTCTTCTTTCAAAAGAATTAATATTTTTCTAGTTTATTACACTCATTTCAAAGAAAGTGAGGGACGAACACTGAAAAATCCGGTATACCATCGATTGGAATCTTACGAAGAAGCTTAAATATCTGTAAAAATTCCCCCGAATAGTCATTGTTGATTCCTCTGTTGTCATACTTAGCCATGGAGGGCGAAATAATGTAAGATTTAAACAGTGACTCTCAAGAATAATCGAGACTTTGGTGCTTTGGCATCAGATGAAAATGATCAAATGTTTATTCTGAAATAAAAATTCATTTTTTGTCAATGTTTTAATGGAAAGTTAATGATGGATTTGTCTCTTTGTATTAGTTTGATAATACGGTGTTTAAATTGAGTCATCTAAATTTTAATTTGAATAGAGCTTGTCAAAGCAAAAAAATGTAACTACAACGTAAATAAACTAAATAATTTAAAAAAAAATTCTTGATTTATTTCCTGTACACGTTTTTCTAGAATATTTTTATATTTGTTCTATTTCAGAAATTATTATAATTTATTTAGGATATAATTAAGAAAATGTGTATAATAATTCAGTTTAAAAATAATAGAGAGGTTAGTTCTTTTCTCATAAAAACTTAAATATTTAATTTATGTATTTAATGTATTTTAAAATAGATTCTCGATTTAACGAACTAATTAGGGAAAATGTCCGCTATTGCCGAAAGAGTGTCCGTTAAATCGAATGTGCTTTAAAAAATCTATATTAATAAGAAACTTAAAACGTTAAAATATTTATAATGTACTGTACATTGGTACGAAACTCGTATCCTCGATCAATCCCCCTAACTTGCACTAAGGTATAATCACAAAACCAAATATCAAACATTACATTATTTTATTAATTATACGCATAATGTACAAAACGATGACATAAATAGTACGGTTCTCTACGCAACACTTCAGAAACAAAAATCAATTCTTCTGTTACTAAAGATTGCGATCCATTACGTATTGTTTACGCAAACATTCCACCCCTTGTAACGCATCTCATTGATTATCTGCATACCCACCCAACTATACCTACGTTACATAATTTAGGGACAGCTCCTTAGTATCAAATTTTAACAATAAATGTCTTTTAATTCGTGGCCAAAATCAGGAAAACTCCACGTGACCAGCCCACGTTGAATTTTCCGGGTTTTTTTCACGTTTGTAACATTTATATAGCGGCAGTTTCCCGTTGAAAGTCCTCCCGGTAGCCATCCTCCTTGGCAGATCGTCCATGTGTCGCGTTGCCGTATACAAACAAATCAAACAATCTATAAATATAGTTATATACGAGGTTCGAAATTTATGATTTCACAATTTATTTGAAGCGTTATCAAAATCATTTCATTGACTGATGTTAAATCACGGGACAGAACCATCCATCATTCATCTTTAAACAACAAACACTCGAAATGATTGCTGTATTTTATTCGAATATCCATTTATGAATAATCCTTCTGTCACATCAGGGATTTAACGTCACATATCGGAGGCAAACTGTCATATTCGGGTTATTTGTCCAGTCTGGGTGTTATTGTCAAAATGTCCAGTTCGAGGGTTCGTCATAAATCGATAAAATAATTCTCCTTTTCACCTAACGATCGGAGTCTGCCCTAAGGAGGTATTGCGCCAAAGGATTTCTCTTCAGTCTCTCAAAGGATACGCCAATTTCCTTCGCGAATTATTCTGCATGGTCTGCAAAATTATATCCAAGATTCAATATTTTGTCACAGAAAAAATTAAATTAAGAGAACGCGAAATCTGTCAAAATGTGCACTTACCCAGATATTGGCTATTGTATCCCTGATTGCAATATTGTTGAAAATTGTTTGAATAAGCATCAGGGTTAGATTTCTCGCCTGAGCCAAAGCAACAGCAAGAGAAGTTCCAGACTATCTTAAACTTCTTATTTTGAGGCGGAGCTCCGAACATTGAGGGCTGGAAATTGGCTTTCATCTCTAAGTCCTTTTGGTACTCCTCGAAAGCCTTTCTCAATCTTGTTACCTTGGCTTTGTCCCAATAAATCTTTGAATTCTCCCGCTCTGTACGTTCGGGAAGATGCATTGAGAACTCTGAAGGAGGCCCACTGACGTCTGGATCCTTCTGATGTTCTGATAAATCTGAAGAAAGTTGACTGACTTCTGCATTCCGAAGAGGGTTATTCGCCTCTTCCTCTCTCTCCTTACTCTTCTCTTCACTTGGAGGTCTTCGTCTGAAGATCCTTCCAAAATTTATCATGCGCTTTCATAGCTTTATGAATATAAATTGAATATAAACTTTTATTTCAATACCTTTGTAGGACAAGGATACAATCGAACCTCTATATAACCTCTTTCTATATAGCGCCGTTCTCCTAAAGCACCAATGAATACTGTCAACAGATGTTTCCCATTATAAATTATTTATGAAAGAACCTTCCAATGTCTATAAATTTCTATATATATGATTTTCCATTACGAATGATACTCTTACCACCAAATCACGTGACTTTTAAATTCCTAAACTTAAGTCAGTGGCGCGTTATTGCTTCATGGGACCCCAGGCGAATTTGAATTACGGGGACCCCATGTACAGTGTCGACTTCAGACATTTTTCTTCGGAGAAATTTTTTGAACAAATATTTTCTTACAAAACATTGGTTTGGGTCCCCAGGCAATTGTCCTTTTTGCCAATAAGATAACGAGCAGCTGAAAAAATAATGAATTTTTTAAAAGCCGATCCTTTAAAAAGTGGGCAAGGGTTCTTGCTCGACTTTCCTGACACTTGAACAAGAGGTTAAAAGGACAATTAGAAAGAATAATATTGAATTACACTATAATATAAAATTTAAATAATAACTAAAGCTTAGAAGTAATTTTGTTAAATTATGAGACATTTCTTTATTTAAAAAATATTGAATTTTAAAAACGTTATGACACTAGCTGCAAGTTAAAACTGATTCTGTTATGAAATTTTATTAAAAAAAATAACTTTTATATTATTAAAATTATAAAAAGGTTTATTTTTTAAGATAGATACGTTTTAAAAATATTTTAAATGCCAATAACCAGTAAAATTTTCATTGAAGTCCGACCCCTCTCGAGATATGACACACGACCCCCTTCTATCTCCCCACCTCTTTCAGTTCGGTACGACAAAATGTAATAATATTAATGCCCCTTATATACAAGTTTCTATGCCAAGTTTCGTTTCTTATTTTGTACTTCATTCTGAGATATTAAACGAAATAGACCCAACACACACATCTAGGGAATTTTTCCCTGTTTTTGAATTTAAGTTGAGGGGGTCTAAAAAGGGCATGTAGAGTGACGAGAAGGGACTTAGAGAGTCAAGATTGCGGTAGTTCGAGCATGTCGTAAGAAGTCCACTGGATTGATTATATGTGATGGAGATAAATATTTCCGGGAAAAGGAGAAAAGATAAACCGAGAAGACAATGGTTTGACAGTGTGTTTGAAGGTATGGTGGCTCTTGGAATTGATCGGAACTAGGCAGAGATCAGAGTGGGATTGAAGAAAATGATATGCTGCAGCGACCCCCGCAAGATTGGGCCTAATAAGCAGAAGAAGAACATGATGATGATGAAGATTATTATGTAAAGTAACTAATAAAAACACAGTATTTAAATATTTTATTTGATATAATCAAATGTAGTATTTAAATACTGTGACCGGAGGGTCGGAGTCTCTTTGACCCCTCGTCAAGATGTGACACCACCGAGTCTTTCAGAACTCGGAAATCGAGACGGAGAGTTGTTACGTCACGTGAGCGGTCGCGGGTGAGCGGTTACGTCCGTTGTGGAGGTGGAGGAAGGAGAAACGAGGAAGTAAGTCACTCGGGATACTGGCTAAGTAACAAGAATAAATTTAATAAAAATAACAGAGATTACAGCACGACGCATAGCTAACAATAACATATTCCTAGATATACAGAGAGAGAGAGAGTTTACAAACGATCCGCGAGTTGATAAACACCTTGGTTAAGGAGATGTTAGAGTTCCTTGGGCAGCAGGGTATCCACTATCTTAGACGGTGTATTCCACAGAGGCACACAATCCACAGAATAAAACAGTTCACCGTATAAAACAATCCACACGGTAATATTTTCTGGTCTTCTAGGTGGGGTAACCCCTGGGCGTAGGTCGAAAGGTTGCAGGGTGGTTGGGTTCTCGGTGGGTGACCAGACGACGACTGCCTGGATTTGTCATCGTTCTCCCTTATTATTTTTCCTCTTGGGTTGTTTCCATGAGGTCAGGATCTCGTTGTTAAGGGTCGGGTGTCCAATACGTGAATTACTTCTAAAAGTTCCGGGTGACACACGACTAACTAGATGGATCATCCTCAACGAAGAAACAAGTTCGTGGGAAATAATTTTTATGATTTTCAACAGATCTTTTGATAAAATGGTGGAGGTGAAACAATCGAAAAATTTGATTGAACACCGTTCATTCGTCCGTCACAATCAAGTATAATATTTATACCTGTCCGTAAAGCGAAGATTGTAAAGCAAGCTCTACTGTACTGTATAAAGAAATTGGAAAATGTTTCTAGTAATGTAGTTTATAAAAGAATGCACATTTTAAATTAAAGTTTTCTTCAATACTATCATCATTTGTTAAGATAGCAACTGCTTATTTTAGTTTCTTGACAATAGGCTTATCATACAATCTGTTTAATATTTCATTAACAGATGTCATGATATATAAGTAATTATACATTTAGTGATTGCTAAAAAAACGTAAGTAAAAAAATCGGATCCTTTGCGAAAAATCGCATTTATTTCAAACGAAAGAAAAATTTCCATAAAAAAATTTTAAAAATCCAACAACTAGTTGCTTAACTTTTCCGGCGACATTTACAACTGCATATGTGGCGCCATCTGTTATGATATTTTATTATTAAAATCTTTTATATTTTTAATTATTACCAAATGGCAAAAAGCTTAAATTTCAGGCTAGTGATGGGTTTTATAAAAGATTGTAAATGCTAATAACGAGTAAAATCGTCATCAAATCCGACCCTACTCGAGATACACACGGCCTCCTTTTATTTCCCCATCCCTTCGACCTTTAACTATCAAAATTTAATAGCACTAATGCCCTTCATATACAAACCTTCATGCAAAATTTCAGAAAATTTCGACAAACAGCATAGGATTTATTAAGCTTCAAATTGGATGAACAAAATAGTGGCACGCACACACACAAACATCCTTATATACAGAACCCCCTCCCGATCTTTTTGAAATGGTAATAAAAACTTAAAAAATTCATTACAGTATCATAGCACAAGAATACCTGATTAAAGAACAGCTTCATCACAAATGTTGCATGTTAAAAAAAAGTTGTAAAGTCATTCCTCACACCGTTCATTTGCATTAATTGCCAGATAATTTGCCACTTTCTCATATGCAACATTTATGTTGAAACTGTTCTTTAATTAACCTTCTGCTGTGATATTTTGAATTTTTGCAACAGAATGTATTTTATAAAGTTCGTTGAGTTATGAAAAATAAAAAAATAATTAAAAAAAATTAATAATAATATTTTAAAACTATAAGCATTTAAAATATTTTATACTATGTATAAAACACTTCATTTTTACTAGAAATTTTTCCCTGTTCACCTCTAAAACTTGTTTTGCAATTAAATTCATAATAATTTTATTATTTTTCTCTATAATTATTATATTCTCTCATTTCCTTGTAAATAATGTTAACTTTAACCTTTACCTAGATAATTTAATATAATATAAATTTAATACGCAAACAGAAAACAATAAAAGACATATTTTTATAAAATGTTTTCATTAATTTATATATTAGATAACCTAAAAAATTATATATAATAATTATCATTTATTTAAAATTAAATAAGATACACGCCATATTTAATTAACTTTTTACATAATATTGTTTTACCGAGTATATATATAAAGACGTTTTAATATCCATGCTATTAAATTCATACCTTCAAAATTATAAGATTATAAAATACTTTTTTATTGTCACCTTTGTAATTTGAACTCTTCTTTTGTGTGTAGTATACGTTTTAATGATAAATTATAATCGATAAAATTATCATAAAACAAATAAATATTTGTAAAAAGGTGTAAAGTTCATTAATTTCAAATTATAAAACTTTTTAGGGACAAATTTATTTATTATTTCAAATTATATGATTTATTTTGAACACAGCCTTTCCTTAGAGGAAAAAAAATTAATAGACTTTTAACAATAAAAGTAGTCGTATAAGCTACATTTCCTCATTTATTGTATAAGGGCATATTATTATCGACACATTTATAGAAATTTTTTAAAAATTACGTATCTTCTACATACTGTTAATATAAACTTATATATAAAATACAGCCAAACCTCACCTCTAAACCAGAAAACGTTTATTATTATTAAGAAAAATTTATAAAAATTTTCGATAAATTAATAATATATAGGCCTATATTTATAAGTATATTTATTATGTAAACACTTACTACAGTTTAGATAAGCAGCATGTAAATAGACATAAATTAAACAATGCGCGTGTCTGTTATTATTTTTTCAATTACGTTTACTACGAACTATCACAAATGATTACTTTAGTATTTTCTAAACTAATCTTGCATTTTATTTATTATATATACAGGCCTAATATATAATTAAACTGTAGTCTGCTGTATAAATAAACAAGTAATTAAAAAATACTATATCTTACAGCATATAAACTAATTAAAATATCATCTAATTAAGTGCGAATTGTAATGATTTATAAAGTTATATTATACACGAATAATGAAATAAGATACTTAAGAATGACTGTAGAAATTTACAAAAACCTATAAATCAAGAGGGTGAGTCAGAATGAATTGTAATTTAAATTTACATTTTAAAGTGATTTACTTATTCTGCTTAATATTTTAAAATGTTATAAAAAATATATATATATAAATCATCAATTTTTATAATTACCTCATATAAGTAATGCTACTTGTAATTTTAGTATTGGCCTGTATGTTTTTATTAATTAGTAAAATTATTAATATTTTACATTAGCTTAACAGTAATTAAAGAAGGACTAGATAGACTTTTTTCCACATTTATATAGCTAATTATTATCCTTATATAACGTAAAGAATCTACTTATATTTAATTCACTATTAAAGTTTTTGTTAATTGTTTTAAGGTTATTCTTTCTCTGTCAAACTATTTTTAAAAAATTATCGTTATAAAGTGTTATTGTAAACAACTTCGGCGCATGCCCGATAGCCGTGAATAAATTTTTCGAAGCTGTCCTGTCGGTGAATTATTGCATTTCTGCCTGACAAGAGACATGTCAGCTTCTATCATTGTTCGAAGACTTATTCGTATACCTAAATATTTCCATAACAGAATACCATTATGGGATATTAAATATGTTTCGACTACTTCATCTATTCAAAATACTATTTTGCCATCCCCCAACGATATTCAATCCGTAATTTTACCGGTAAGTAGTGTACATTTTTATGATTTATACTACCTTATAAATGTAAAGGAAATGGAAATAAATCGATCGATTTGTTTATATCCTTTTCCAAACAGATCGATCGATTTATTTCCGTAATTGCTTCTAACGTCATCGATTTTCTTTATTAAAGTACCTTGACCTGTATGGGAAGATACTTTAATAAAGAACAATTGAAAGGTTGTTAATCTCGCGCACTATTTCAAGGTCATTTTTTTAAAGCAGTTTTTTAACTTAGTCGCTATTAGCTCCGGAGGGGTCGATCGGTATTGCTAAAAGTTGGTGAAAAAATTATAACAATTAATATATTGTATTTTAGTAAAGCGCACAGTCTGACGTTTAGTTTGTTTTTTTTTTTTTAAAAAAAGTTAGTTTGACAACCGAGATTTGAATTTTATTTTATCCTGTTTGAAATTTATACTTGTTTATTAACAGTGCATGGCAAATTAACTCTAATTTTGAAAAAGGGACGACAAGCAAAATAGCTTTTTACATTAAATAATGTAAAAAAGATGTTCCACCTTGTCCAGGATATAATACTTATCTTTATAACCTTAACGTATTATGTAATATATACAAGTACTCTCGTACTTAGTAAGCAATTTATATAATATTATATCATATTCGTATGAATTAATTCTAAAACAGGATATGTAGTGGTATACAGTTCATAGCTGAAAATTTATCTTTTAACTTATATTATAACTTAAAAAGTAAAGTTAAGCTATAATTTAAGATAAATATTACCGGTGTTAGGGGGAAGGGTCACCTTAATTTCTGATGATGAAGGAAGGAGATTAAAAAAATGCAAATCTTTGCTATTATGATATTTAAACTATCCCTTAGATTCTTATAAATTTAATATAGATATAATAAAATAAATTGTTTATAAGCGAAAAACATAAAATTATAAATAAAATAAAATAAAAAATTATTCTTAATATATTGCATATTTTATTTTATTTATAGTTTTATATTACATCTACACTAAATTTTTAAAGAATCTTATTAACAAACATTTTCTTTCCCCTTTTTTTCATTCCTTTCCTTTATTGTTACCAGTCAATGTGTCCGTTGACCTAATTATGTTACCAGGCCAGAAGTTAAAATCATACGCAGATATACAGGAATCATTTTCAGAAAATTTTGTAATTATTTTTTCCACGTCTATAACTCCTGAATAGGGTCAGTTACCCTTAAAAAGACCTCCCGGAAGGTCTTTTCCCTAGGCAGATCGCCCAAATCGTTTGCAAAAACTTAAAGAATTTTATAAATATAAGTGTATTATTTGTCTTTGCATCTTATTTTAAGGGATATGCCATAACCTATTGTTAATGCTACGTGGTAAATATCTAATTAAATATTTAATTTTTTATATAAAGCAATAAATAAATATAATTTAAAGAAAAAGAAGAAAAATGGAAAAGGCCACACTTAATAAATCATATTAATTACAATATAAAACTACCGATTATTTTATTTCCGAAAAGTAAACTTATATAAATGATAAAATAAAAATGCAACACGTTCCTATTATTGCCACATTATTTTCTATTATTGTCACAATAATAGGAAATCTTTATCTGATTATTTGATAAAAAATATTGTTTTTAATCTTGAAATCTTAAATTATTGAATGCAATGGATGCTTGGTGATTTCACTGTGTCTCGATTATTCTCATCCTTTATGTTTATTTCACGACATTTGTGAATAAGGACAAGAATATGTTCACGATTTCTTATGTAAATAATTTTTCTAGGAGTTATTTTATTTTTATAAAAAATCTATAAGCAATCTATAATCGAATTTTGCTTTATAGAATAAATCACTTAATGCAAATAGTATTTTTTCTAAATATTTATTATATAAAATCGTTCGACTTTGATTATTATCTATAAGACATTCTGAAGGATAGTTTTTATCATAAGTTTCTAGAGTAACGTAGAATGAAATGTTTATTTAAATCGACTTGCGATGACTTCACGTATCATTTTCATGGTCATGTTTTTCATTCAAATTCAAAGAATATTTAAGAATATAGATTTTTTTTACAATTTAATACAGAATTTATTAATTCTGTTTAATTGTTTTATATCTTAAGTTGAAATTTTAATTTTAAAATTCGCAAGTTTACAACAAACACTAGAGTAAGTGTCTTCACAATTAGTTCCCTCTTACAACGCTGAATTGAATAACGTAAGCCGAGATGGGTTACGGTGGAGTTGACCTTTATTTTGAGGCTCTCCTCCACTCGTCCACCTCAGTATGTTGAACAAAGTTTTTAAAAAATCACTGCTGAGGGTACAATTATAAAAATTATAATAATTAAAACTCTGGGACTCTGCCATAGGCCTTCTTTAGACTACATTATCCAATTTCTAGGTGTGAAAGCGGGTGGGAATTGTGTAACTACATTTTTGCTCTAGTGTTTTTTTCTAAACTTATAAATTTTAATAATTGTCTTCCTGGTGTTTGATTAATTTTAATCTTATCTATTTGCCATTGCGTGTGTCCTTTATGACTTTATTATTCATTTCGAAATCCATTTCTTAAATATAATTTTAAAACATTTTTAATTTAGCATTTCCTTATCCTTAACATGCAATAATAAACAGGATTTTTATGTTATATTATTAAATTATTCATATCACTTCATAATACACAGTACAGTAGATGAATATAATTTAAAGTTAAAAAAAAAGAATATATTAAAAAGGAAAAATTATCGTTTGTTTTTAACAATTGATTAAATAATTGCTTTATTAGCAAATTACTTAATTTATTAATTTCCTCTATAGTTGTCTACCTTTATTAAACGAAGGCCATTCAGATTATGGAAGCAAACGAGTATTGAAGTATTTTTTATAGAAAATTAAATTAACGAAATTTCTTATAAAATTTTACAATATTTCTATTAAATGAATAAAATTCTTTAAATCTTTTTAACTATTTAAAAAAAGCACAAATTATTTTATAAATATTAAAAATAGTATAGTAGGATAGAAATTTATTAGAGGACACCAGTATCTATTATAAATATTCGTATTATTTTACTAAACTTTAGTAATTTTTTATATATTTATTACTGCATAATTTATTCTGTAATGTCTTCTCGAATAATAATTCTCCGAACATCCTATTTATAAGTAATTTTATCTTAATAATCAGTAAAAATATCGTGATCACGTTATTACCTATATTGGCATTTAATAATAGGTAAGTGATTTAGGGTCATTAATCGATAATTTAATTTTTTTGATTCTTTCCACCCTGCGGGCACTAAGAGGTAAAGCCTTTTTTACCATGCCCATCATGGATTTGACTAGGTCCACAATGGGAGCGACCGGGTGGTGAGAGGTGAAATCTAATATATCCACCATAAATTTTTTTGAAGTTACCGATCAGAATTCGAATCTTGATGGCGGGCTGACGACTTTGCCATTTCGACCATCCAGTCAACAATTGGCAATGGCTGGAAAACTGGAGTCCCCAGAATGGCGGCAGTTTGCCAGCCATTTGAGTTTGATTTGAATTTTCAGGAAATTTTTGAGTAATTTGATCAGAATATGTCGCGCCTCGTCTTTTATGAGCAAACCGTTTCCAATATGATCCTCACCGAGCTTATGTTGGTCTAGAAAAGGATCTTAATGTCTTCTGGAAGATAACCGAAGCACCCACCAATGGCTGCGTGAATAAAACTGATGAACACTGGTGATTATATGTGGGTTGAAACCTCGCCAACGGGCTTGCCACGTGGAATTTTCCGGATTTTCCTCAAGTCCTCCCGGGCGGTATCTACCCTCGGCAGGTTGCCCACGTGTCGCGTTTTTGTAACCAAATAACTCAAGATATCCGAAGCAGTTAAGGCCTCAGCGTACAGTTCTGGGAATCTCATCCCTGTGAGCAATCCCAGGAAATTTTTATGGGTGGGCTATCCCGGTTATGTTTGATCCCATCTCTCACATTCCCCTTTGGTGGCTTGTCTAACCCACGATGGACGTGGTAAACGTCCTTCTAAGACCCATAGGGCAGAAAGTCTAAAAATAGTCCGTATGGGGAAACTTTTAAAAACTAAATGTACTCACAAAACAATGAATAGAAAAAAAATTAATCATTTTTGTACACAAGAAATTGCGGTATTAAAACGTTCGATTCAAAAGTATTCCCTATCATAATGCAATACTTGATAATTCGATATCACTAACGTATCGTTTGATCACGAAATACCAAAAACTATATTTACTCTTTATAAATAGGCCTAAGTAGACAATATTTAGAAATCAAAGCTTAAGATAGATAAAATATAAATCTAATAAGGTCAAGAAAACAGCACGTGGCTCTAGTTTTTACGTATGTTTGGTGTCGTTACTAAATAAAAGAGATAAGCTTACATAAGCCAAAATATCGAATATTGATAGAGTTTTGATATTTAACAACGAATCATTTTATTGAATTTTTGCTAGCTTCAGCAATTTTATTTTCATAAAAATTAAATATAATTGCTGATTACACATAAATAAGCAAAGAACAAAACTCGTCAGATCAATTATCATTAAATAAGTTTGCTTAACGATGTATCTGTAAGGTATGTTTATTGCCTATTTTTTCGTGCATCCAAACCTTACTTTTAAATATAGAAATCACAGTCTAATTTATTCTAATCACGTTAATCTTGGAATTAAATTATCACTCTTACAAATTACCAATAATTATAAGTAACTTAAATTGTTTATAATATATTATTAATAATATAAAACTTATTTTTTATTTAAATTTAAATCTACTTGGGTCTTTTTTCCATACCTGTCGTGGGTTCGACCACACTGGACAGGCCTTTAATGTTTTAAATTAATATTAAGGTTAGCTAGGCGAATTCATTTCAAGTTCTGCTGCGAAGATTTATGTTCGAATCCAAGCAAATTTTACATGTTTTTTTTTTTTCTTTTCTTTGTTGAAATACCAGTATATTTAATTTATATCTTTCGGTATAAATTAAATATACTGGTAAGATTAAGAAAGATTGATAAAAAAAATTATTGAAAAAACGTAAGTATTACACAATATTTAATCTAGATATTAATTTTGACTTCGACCATTCGAACTGATAATCCTGATTTAAAAGCTGCGGTTTTAAATTACTGTGTAGTGTGTACATTTCTGTACGGAATTACTAATAAATTAAAGAAGCGACGTATTTGAATATTTATAGAGGTATTTACTGGTATTACTAGTGAAAAAACCATAACAGGATGAGAGTATCGGGTATTTCATCTCTCATTTTGCTATCGTTTTTTTCATTTCTGAATGCAAAAATATTAGCTTTTAGGTAACTAAAGATGGAATAGAATCAAAGCTTCGAGATTTAAAAGCATCTTAAAAGTAATATCGCATATTTAAATTACATCCATTGTCGATTGATGAAACAAATACTTGCAAACATGATAGGGTGAATTTACATCTGCTATCAAATTTTACGATCATATAAATAAAACTACATATGAAATTAATCTCTAATAATTAATTTTTATATACTCGACATTTAAAAATACAGTCAAACCTGTTTTTATGCGGGGGATAGGGACCGCATTAAAAAAAAACGCATTAAAAAAAATCTCACGAAACTTCACGAATGGCTGTAAATAATAGTTTTCGCGACACAATTAAAAAATATTTTTTTTATGCGGTCAACAGGGACCGCATAAAAAAAGTCTCACATAGAAAATAACTCAAAACCGTACGAAATAGAATTTATTGACAATAGATGTCAGCACTTGAGTGCATCGTCTGGTCTATCGTCTGTTTTACATATTTTTGTCCAGGTGGTGTTTTGTTGACTTAAAAAGTAAATTATTTCATTTTTCGCATATTCATGCAATAATATTACTATAATAAGTGCATTTATGCTATAATAAGTTTATTTAGCTATAATAAGTCAACGTAAGACATGACGAATCGCACGAGACTAGTCGCCAACTATACCGCACAAATTAAAAATTCGCATTAAAAAAAATCGCACAAATAAAAATCGCACATAAAAAGAGCGCATAAAAACAGGTTTGACTGTATATATATATGTGTATAAGATGATAATCGAAATTTAATTATCACAAAGAGAAATTTTAATATCTTAACAATTTAAAAGGATCGGCTGGATGGCCGAGACAATTAAGATAATATCCTACTGCTTTGGTGGACTCAGGATCGAAGCCAGGCGAACAACTCCACGTGAATTTTTCATGGGCTATCAGTCCAAGATATGTCAGGCCCTGTCCTTTACCGCGTGGCTGCCCTTATTGTGTGTGGCATTCCGCCATGTTTTATATATATATTTTATAATAAGTTTGTATAGTTTTCTTTCTTTGTTTCATTGTCTAACTCTCTATCTTTTCCAGAATGTTTTTTCTTTAACTCTTTCTTCTTGGGTGGTGATGACTAATCCTTTGAACAAAAGAGATGAAGGAAGCCCTGAGGGCTAAGTTGGTGAACAACGAACATTCTTTGCTGGGGCGTCGACAAGATTGGACGTAAGAAAAGTGCTCTCTAGTTCGTTTTTTCTTTTTCTTTTTTTTTTGGCAACGAATAGAGACGGAACGAGGCATAAGCAAGAATCAAAGAAAATCCGGTAAAGAGAAATCATAGAGACTCCCAACCAACATCGAAGCGAATTAGCGAGAACCAGGACCCAGCCAGGAGCTTTTCTTCCTTGGGTCGATGCATCCATCGACCCAAGGAAGAAAAGCTCTGAAAATTCACCACCCCAAGATCACCATTTGAAAATTGCGTACCCCCTTCCTCTGTCCATATTCTATTTCCTGTTTCCGTCTACTTACTTCCTTTTTTACCCAGATTTAGTTAGTTGTAAGCACATAGTTGTAGTTTGTTGTATATTTGTTGTAAAATATATCGTATCCGGTAATTTGTAGTGTCGTGATGATAGAGTCAATAACGACCTGTTATATCAAGATTTGTACGGCTCAGGTTATATTATTGTATATTGGGACTGAGAGGAGCTGGTATTCCGAAGAATTGTTTTACTGTACGCGAAATAAAGATATTTATAATTTTTATAATTTTTACTGAAAAATATAAATTACACGAATATTTAATAAGCGATTTAGTATGAAAATACAGTACTGTATAATAAAATCGCAACTGATGTTTTGTTTTTATATCGACAGTATTTGTCGAAAATGTCATTGTTAAATAAACAATAATGCTAAATGGGCGTTCGTGGTATCGTTGTTCACGTAAACATCAATTAATACGATATAACAACGAATAAAATTCAGTATTGCAAAACTAAGCTTATTTTATATCAGAAACACTTGCTGATGAGAGGATAGAGCTTTTTCATAGCATGTATAATCTGTTTAGTAAAAGCCCAGATTTTTTACTACTAAGTTATATCGCGCTTTTAATTTGTTTCCCGACAAGGGCGATATAACGAGGGACTACTGTATTTTAATATAGCGAGAAATTTAAACAGATTCATATATTAAACTTTTTAAGGATGCAATAAATTAACTTATCGTCCGTTTCGTTACTAGCAGTACTTTAAAATTACCCTGTGTAAGCCGGTGCTAATCAGGCAAAAACAAAATATTAAATAGCTTATTTTACAAGATAAAAAAATCAGTTGATTTATGAAAAAACGAATTGAGAAAGAACATTAACTTTTACCCTTTAATCTATAAGTATTTCTATAGATAAACTTAGTATTCAATTGAGTTTTATCTAATCTAATCTCTAATATACTCCAACATATAGGCCTAAGGTATGCAATACCAAACAAACATTACATAACTTTTTCTGAACTCTTTCTACTCAGTATGCCACGCAGGCCCGTCTTTAGGTGTGGGCCTACCGGGCCTGGGTCCAGGAGTCTCCAGACATTCGGGGTCTCCTAACATTCGAGACCTCGAAAATATGCAAAATTGAATAGAGCAACAAGTAGTAAAATTATTATAAACAGTAAACAATCAAACGATATGTTTGATAAATTTTATTAAACAAATATAACAATATGTTTAGCGGAGAAGGCTAATTGAAAAAATTTATAAACATTGACCCTCCATTACGAATTTTTTAAGGGGCCCTCCAAGCTTTTCTTGTCCCAGGGCCTCGCACGTGTCAAAAGACTGGCCTGATGCCACGAGATTATCTTTTTATTAGGGCCCACCAGTAGCCAAGCGGTTCCGTTCCTGAACACTGGGAATTCGGTCGTGTGTTCGCACCTCGCAGGACGTGGAGTTTTCCGGGTTTTCTCCATGTCCGTAACGCCTAAATAGGGACCATTAGGGTTTGCTCTAAAAAAGACCTCCCGGAAGGCATCTCTCCTAGGCAGATCGTCCAAGTATTGCATTGCCTAAATTAACAAATATCTTTTGATTATAGTCGTAATGGGTTCTGCTAGATCCACAATAGGCAGCTGATTATGAAGACGAAAGTCGAAATATCTGGATCAAACTACACGTGAAAATTTCTAAAATATCACAAAAAAAAAAGAAAAAAAAATCTGAACCAAATCTGAGAGACCCAAATCAACCTAAATTACACGCCCGAGTCGGTTAACGGGTGAAATTGTTTATGAATATCCATCTTCATTTTGTCTTGTAAATGGATCGAGTGCCTGCGGTTAATTTAGTTAATTATGTAAAATGATTTTAAAATGTTCCCGTTTACACGGTATAAAACAGTACACAGATTCTTTATAACACAACAACAACAAATTTGAACTTTAACTTCTGCACAAGCGAGCAACACTCAGGCACCCGACAATTAATTTAATGATCACAACACTGGTTCTTTACCAGCCACACAGCTACACACACTGGTCAACACTGACCCGACACACCAAAAGGAATGCACAATTTCTTTTTTTCTTTCTCTAGGCGGGAAGATCTCACCCCGCATTCTTAAGTCTACAGTTACATAACACACCTGACACGTGTGACAGAGCTGTGGACTGTACATCAACACTAGATAACAAACACACGTGTTACAATTTCGTTGAATTGAGTATCAAACTTAACAAATTACATCAGCATTATTATCATCTATTAAATATTTATATATATTATACAATATTATAAATATATAGCTGTATTTATAATGTACTGTTATATGAGCGATGCACAGAAAATTTAGAGCAATTGGCTATAAAAAAGGAAAAAATAGTACAGGAAAAAATTTTTTATTAAGTACTTAGTGCAAAATCAATCACTTTTCTACATAGTCACCATTTCGATTAAAGCACTTATTGTAGCACCACACTAGTTTTTGGATTCCTTTGTCATAGACTTCTACCAGTTCCAGAGGCGTGCCGTCCTTAGAAGCGGTGGAAGCGCCTCTTCCCTTGTATTTTCTATAGTATAAATACATATTGTGAGATTATTTTCATATTTTAACGTACTTTGAATTAATTAAAATTAATATTTTATTATAACGCATTATGTATCTTATTACAAATTTCTATACTACATGTGAAAAAAAAAAAACGATAAGATTGCTATTGTATATTCGAATATCAGCGGCGGAATGAAGCGCTGTATTGTTGAATACGGGACAACTTCCACTGGAAAAATATCTGGTGTAAAGCAGCCAGATTAACCCAACCGATCGGAATTTACTGGTATGTTTTTATGATAGTTCTGTATAGTTGACAATAGTTTAAAAAACAATCCATTAAAATATTTGACCCATTCTGCTTTATTCTCATCTCCCATCTTGTATTATTTACAGTTTCAATGTTAAACTAGTGATATTACTATCTAGTATGTCCCCTCTATAAGGGAATTCAGAAAAAAAAAACGCGTACAATTCTTGTACAATGTTAAAAAATTAGAGAGGTTGAGGCCGAAGATTTGAACGCGAAAACGTGTACTTCGGACGTTCATCGCCGCTTTCCTGTAAGCCTAGAAGTTTGACAATAGTGTTTGGAATGTCGAGCATGATTCCACTGACTGTACTGCATCTGATCCTGGAGTTTTTAAAATGGAACACTACTCCATCGAAGAATATGATTTTTTAAAACAAATTTTGTTATTTTTCTTTTAAAAAATAATAATGCCAAAAGACAGTTTTAAAATTCACATTAATTTTTAAAAATGATTTTGTTGTTTATTACAGAAAAGTGCATTCATTATACAATATTATATATTATAAAAACTATCATTTAAAAATTTTTTTGTAACTAATAACATTGTAAAAATTTATTACAGGGCCCAGAAAGGATTAGAGCTTCAACTTTTTTAAAAGATCCACATGAATTACTAAGTCATTGTGATGATAATTTTTGTACAGTTTATGAAACTTGGCATTATGGACTTAAAATTTCAGGTAAGCTGCAGCCATTGTTATAAAATATTAAACATATAAATTCAACTACACAAACTGGGTATACTTAAATAAACATGTGGAGGACCACCTGATGGGTTTATCACGGACCCGATATTCTAGAGTTGAGATCGACATTCCCTTTAATTTAGAAGGAAGTGTCGTTCAGGATGGCGAGGTGTGAACAACATATGTGGGTGGTGTTAGACATAGAGGTATGAACTCAGTTTACAAATTAACACCCATTTATTAATATACAAAAAGAAAATTCTTACACAACACAAGAGATGTGTGTGACTTAAACTAATCCGACGCGTAGTGTCCAGACAAGCTGTGATGTTTGCGATGGAATTTTTCCACTTGGTTGCTCTTCCTTGGCGTTTTGGTATTACGGACTGTCCCAGATGGAGAGTGCGAAGAACACAGTTCGCTGGTTCTTGTATTCCGGATAAAGGTTTCTTGGTCCCAGCCAGAGAGTTCCTGTACTTTGGAATCCCCTTCTTCTGTCTGGGGAAAGATCTCTGGTCTGGTGAGGTGGAGAAAAATTTGGTATCCTTGTGAATGAAACCACCAAAGGAAAAAAAACCTTTGTCCTTGAATTCGAGCTTTTTAAAGGCTTTGCATCCCTGATTAGAGCTCTGGTTGGTCGAGATCTCCATCTTCTACCTCTCCGATTGGTCCCTAGTTGTTGCCAGGGCCAGTTGAGGCAGAATTCGGAGATCGGACACCTGCCGTAATTGTTTATTGAATTTTGTCACGAATCTGCCCGTAATTCACAGTCAAGTGTTTTTACCCCCGGCCGTACATATCCCTGGCTGCACCCGCGTGATAATTGGTTTTATTATACATACTATTTTCCTGTTTCGCAATCGAGGAAAAAATTTGTCGAATTCTTAGTCTGTTCTATCACAATATTTTATTCATCATTGGGGCAAAATAGAAATGAGCGTTTATTACAAACCGGGCCATGTTCCACTATTTATCACTGCAAACTCGCCTGACCCCTTTTCGTATAAAATCGCATCTATTTTATCTTTTGCGTTGCATAGATTGTAAATTGTGTAGGATGTCTATGCCATTCTGGTTTGCAATCTCCCTGTATAAGGAGTTCAAATGTTAATTGAACTGGACAACTGTGCGCCTATAGTCTGTAATGGGCTGCTGGCTACTGTTAGACGTACACCGGGCATTAGAAACGCTGTGTGGGGGAAGTTGGTTGGCGTAGGCACAGGCCAAACTGCGAACCATGCCTCTTTTGTAGCAGTGTTCAACAGCTACATTTTCTACACGTTGCAGCTCTAGCAGGGTGTCGTGCCTGTTAGTGTGATGAGTAAAGGCCCGTCTGGTTAGGGTCCGGAAGGCTGCGATTTTAGGTACTTATGGGTTAAGAGGACGCCAGTCGGAAATTGCGATTTTTTCGAATAATGCAAGTTTTTATTTTTGCAAATTTAAAACAATTGTTAAATCAAACAATAAATTAACGATTTACAAAAGGGTTAGTTTTAATATTTAACAAATTTCAAAAACTTTACTTCTTACGTTTGTAGTTTATCATTTAGGAGGCATGAAATTCGCAATGTCTCGTAAAATCGCTGAAAATGCTTCATTTTTACATATTTCTTCTCCACATAAACTCGATCAGATAGGAGTTGAGATGACGGGAGAAGTGCAGTCGTGAGCTGACTAGTGAAAGAGGTTATTGGAAAACGAATTGTCTTGGTGATACTTGGCGAGGCTAGTCTGTTATAAGATGGGAGAGAGAGAAATTGGTGCGTTATCTTTACGTTTTAATGCGAAGACGGCGGTGGTATGGACAGTAGTTGTCGAGTCACTGTTGCGGCACTTGTCCGACGACGGGGCAATTACTCAAGTGGAAGAGATATCGGCAAGAGAATGTCTCATGTCGTTTGCAAATGCGAACGCTCAGTGGGAGATTTTCGACTCTGAGTGTCGGTTTGGTGAAGAACCCTTGGACATAAGTTATGTCACCAGGAATGTGAAATGGATCTATCTCTGCAGAGTGCCGTATGAAATCACGTCACAAGAGATCGAGCAGACACTTACCAAGTACGGACAACTTAAGAAAGTAGACACGGAGCTTTATATGCCGAATCTGAAAATACTGAACGGTACCAGAGTCGTGACATTGCTCATGCGAAACGAGGTCCCTAATTTCATCGATATTAGGGGGTGCAGAATCAGAGTAGATTACAAAGGAGTACACGTTGGTTATGTGGCAATTGCCTGGGTAGAGGGCACAAATTGAAAGAGTGCCCAAGTATCAAATGTTTCTCTTGTGGAGAAGTCGGACATCGACGTAGAGATTGTGATAAGGAGACAACGGAAGGTAGACTACGAGAGAAACATGCGGAAACGGAACCAGGGTGTGGCCGTCGGCCATAATATTATACTTGTATTTTAGTAATTTTAGTTAGAACAAAGGAAATACTAAGACTTTGTCTTTTCCTTTCCTAATCTTTCAAAGACCGTTATTGCCTTGGGGTGGGATTAGTGGTTCTAAGAATCAGAACAAAGAAGAGTAGAATGTGCGCCCGGGTGGATAGCGCCCAAGAAGAGGCACTTTTGGACGTGACACGGAAGAGCTCGAGAAGGAGCTGATCGAGAGAGAAGTCCGAGGCTGTCCAAGCAGGAATCAAGTCAGAGAACTTATCGTAAGGAAAGAATTTCGAATAACGATATAGCGAAGCGAACTTTGGAAAAACGGAAGTCAGGATAAAAGAACCGAGGCCCTCCCAAGTGCGTATCGGCTTGAAATAGAAAGTCCCGGGTGAAGCAACATTTCGATTCTTATTTCTTCTCACTTTCCTATCTCCCTTATTATTTCCTTTAGTATTAAGTTAGCTTTAAGTTAGAATTAAGTTAGAGTTAGTTCCGCGATATACGAAATTTCATTGTCACGCGATTGGGTAACGGCCACCCCGTACTTTGTTCGGCAAAAAGGAAGCCTTTGTGAAAACTACGCTGGGTCTAAAACCTTTATGTAAATAGTTGGGATACCTGATTGAACCTCTTTGTACAAAGTGTAATAAAGGGACATTTGTTATTTGTATAATTGTTGTTGGGTCCTTCTGTACTTACGTTCGCGGACAGTACGTTAACACTTGTATGTACACCACAAGGGGATAGCAGGCAGAATGCGATGGAAACCGACAGCGTCATTACCGAGACTGTCCCCATAACAGTGAGTGGAAGGAGGGTACAGAGTAACCGGAAGGAACATATCAGTTCTTCCGACCTCAGTGGAAGCAGTATCGAAAATGGGCAGGAGTTTGAGGAGGATAGAAGAAAAAGAGAGCTCGGGAAAATTCTGAAAGCGAGGGACAGGAAAGGAGAGAAGCGAAGGCAGGACACGAGAGTAGTGCCAATGACAAGACAAGAGCAGGCAAAACCAGAGGGCAGTTTAAAGTGTCTGCTGAGTTGAGGAAGAAGTGGAGGAAATCGGGACAGGAGTCGTGGCCGAAGGTGTTTGATCTGAAGCTTGGGGGCCAAGCTTACAGGAAATATTTATCCGAGCTGCAGGAAGAGGGATGGACGGCCACGGATTTTGCGATTTGGAGTGACATCCTACGTGAAACCAATGAGAGTGTTAAGAAAGAGTTACAAAGAGAATTGATACGGAACTTGCGAGACCTGGGGAAACAGACGTTTGCAGCAAAGTTAAGCAAAGCGAAGGGCGTAATTGTGGACAACCGCGACTAGGTCCGAGAGGGACTTACATCCAAAAAATCGTTGACGGTTCCGATGATCGAAGGCAGTTGAGAGCAAGAGTTGGAGTTTGTTTTGAGTTTTGGTATTAGTGGAACCAGGAAACGCCAGCAATCGTTTTCCATTTTATCTCTTCCCTGCCAGCACGAGTTGAGGCTGGGAACCTGTTTTTCGTTAACTTAACACCAGACGTCTCGCCTACACACCAGGCGGCGCTCATCGGAGGAAATGCCGACAACGGCCATAACCTCCATATAAACCCGGAAACGAAAGAAAGTTGAGATGACGAGAAGTACATACCTCGTCGTACCTTGTTCCACCATTTATAATTTCCCCATAACCTCTCTATGTTGTGTGTGGGACATCCGGTATCCGCATCGACGAAGTTAAATTTGTGATTCACTCGAATATATGAAAATATCCTGCTTCTTGTGAATCTTTGGTACCGTACCCATTCCAACAAGCCGAAAAAATGGTCGTTCCTTCATGTAGGTGATTTTCCACTTCCTTCAATAACATTTCTGCCGAACGATTTGACACTGGAACAAGGAAACATTCCTTTGTCTCTCGACATAGTCCACCAAACACCCATTGTTGGGGTAAAAGACGACCGACATTGTACAGTACATCTTTCGTGTGTACATCGTTTTGTCGATTTCAACAATCTTGTCGACACCGCCTATCTTCCCGTCACGACGACTCATAACAGAATGGGCGCAGACCTCCCTCGTGTAACTGTTCCAATCAATGGTGGTAGAAAAATCAAGTCCTACTTGCATTTTACAAAATTCCAACGAAGAAAGTTCCGGCGACCAAATGTATATAAAACGCAAAGCATCGAGGAAGGATATGCGGGAACCAAAAACCAGTTATCTGTCCGAATTCCCCTTTTCTATCGACACGTCCCGACGTGGTATCTCCATTTCGGACCTTGTTTCACAAAAATACAAACTCATTAGATGATTATTATTGCAAAAACGTTCGGAATGTAAAATTCCATTTTTCTGAAACACACTTATAGCTCCAGGTTTGTCGTTCGGTAAGTCCCAAAAGGTATCTTCCATTTTCAGAACTTTGTAATAAACGTAATAATGAAATACACAAACGAGCAACTTGCATATCTACTTTGCATAATCGCACGGGCGAGTCATGACGTCGAATCAACTAATTTGCATCAACGATTACATCTAAAGCGTAAAGTAACGACATAAAAACGTAGCAAAAATAAATTAAACACGCAATAAAATAATAAAAATAGCCACACACACGATTTATAACGATATAACAAAATTTCACACGTTTTGTTAAAAAACCACATGAAAATGCTAATTGTTTTGTAGAGTATACGCAAAGATGGCACACAGGTGATATCAATAATCATCCTTCTTGTTATTTTTTCATTTTTACAACTTACAGTAATTTTTCTTCCTTTTAGAGTTAAATTTACTAGGCTATTGTTATTTAGATAATTCCATTCAAAAACGCGATTTTGATCGCAGTTTCCGACTAGCGTTCTCTTAATCCATAAGTACCGATAAAATAGATCCTAGCAGAGCCCCAGGGGTTTACTCCATTTTCCTCAGGGATGATAGGTTCCAAAGGGACTTAATTTATATTGGCTCAACCATATGTTCAACTCGAAAAAGGCTATGTGAACCAGGGCTGGATCATCGCATAGACAAATGAGACAAATGTCTAGGGCCCAGTTTTTTGAAGGGCTCGGTCAAACTGTCTATTTTGAAAAGATTTGTAAATAAGATAGTTTACTTTTTTGTTGGACAACTGTATATAATAAACAAATAAACAAAAATATATTGCTTTTTATGTGGTTATTGTGAATTCTAACATCTATAGAAAATGTGTTATGTTTCTTCTTGTGGGAGAAGGAGGTGGCCTGGTAAGAAGAAAATGTCTAGGGCCCCAAAGTGGGTTAATCCGGCCCTGATGTGAACATCAATCCAACCTTATGAGCAACAGGCACACCACCACCTTGTCTGCGTACGCCACTGACCCGGAAGTTCGGGCGGACTTCCGGAACACCAGATTAATTAGACAGGCCTTTCAAATCGATCATATTCGTCACCTGGAGGCGTTGGAGATTTATAAAGCCTACTTAAGAGGCAACTGTATTAACTTTAAAGACGGTGAGACTATCGTGCATGCGTGGAATTTGAACGGAGCCAGGCGGAAGGGTGAAATGTGATATATACAATGTTTAAAATCGAACAGCATCGTTCTAATGGTCCAAGTAGGAAGCCGGTTTAGTTCAGCACCTGAAGCAACCTTGGTGAAGGCCGAAAATGTTCGGAAGTTTTGTTTAGTTCAATACCAGTAAAAAAAGTTTTGTTTGTGACAGTCTATTCTCTTTGCCATGGGTGTTCCTGTAGGATAAGTTTGACAGAGCAATTTTGTGCATTTTTTCCCAATGAATGTAGAAAGAACAAGAAGCAATGAAATATTAAAGTTCATGGTATATTGATTATTATGAAAAATGAAAAAGAATAACATCTCTTCAAGTATTGTTAATTTCCCAAAATTCATTTATATGCATTGAAACACAAAAATTATTCAAACAAAGCTTTAGAAATTTTTTAAAATAAATTGTTTCATATGTAAGTACATACATAATATTTATAAAATTGTATATACAGTATAATAAATGATGTATCATTGCACATATATATTTCTCATATACAGACTGTAGCATGTAATATGATTACATTAATCAAAATTTTTACATGATACAAACATTAATATATATGTAAAGCTTTTGATTATGCATCAGTTTATTTATCTGCTCCTTGTAATAAAAATAATCAATGTTTCTCTGTATAAAATTTTGTGTATAAGATATGTTAGCTCATAGTTTATTTATAAATATATATATATATATATAAACAATGATAAATTAACTGTAATTAATTGTATCAAATTGCTTAAAATGAAGTGTATTTTAATTTCTTGATAAACATTGAAATTTTTCAATTTATGCCATTTATTGATATTTAAAGAATTGTATTGTATATTTACTTGTACTTGAAAGAATATGTAGGAGGGCACAATAGTATATTATGCAATTAGTTTATAATATGGGCGATTATGGCATCAATGGAAGTTTGGCACACAAGCAGAGCAAGTGGGCCCTTTTCCGTGAATGCCGTAATTGCTTATTATAAATGAATTGTCGTGTGGTTTCTTGCAGTTAGACTACACCTATAAGATTATACTTATGGAAATCAAAATCGTGTATAAGCACAGTGGTTTGCATATCCATGCCATAAACACTATGTTTATACATGATTTTGATTTCCATAAGTTTTGTGTTATAGGTGTAGTCAACCACAAAATATATTTTGTATTCATAATTTATAGGTGATGGAGATTGCCTTGGAACATATTCTAAACAGAAAAAGCAATATGAATGGATTAAGTATAGTGAGGTATTAATTTTGATTATTTCTTAAATGTACATGTATCTAGTTTTAAATATGGCAACAAATAAGCATATCACATATCAGAGTTATAATAAAGTTTTTAAATTTAATGACAGAAGAAAGAAATTTATGCTTATAATAATAGTTTGTTATTCCATAAAGTATTTTTATTATTATAAAATTCAAATCTAATTATGTTATTTATTTTATATATTACTACAGGTTATAAAAAGAGGTGAATATTTGGGATCTGCTCTAATGTCATTGGGTTTAAAACCAAAAAATGACTCATTTGTTGGTATCTATTCCAAAAATAGAAGTGAGGTAAAAATATTTTAATATTTCAAATTACTGAAAATTTGCTTACAAATTTCTTAATTTCAAATAAAAACGAATATCGGTAGTTACATTTTGAAGATTTAACATTTCTTTGAAATTGCAGAGTTTACTGCAATTATCTGAATTAAACAAAAAGAAAATTAATTTTATTGTTAAATTAAAATATATTTATCTAAAATTTATATGAAATTAGATTGCTATTTAATGTTATTTTTTCCAAGTTGCGAGTTTTCTCAAATTCTTAACTCATGTGTTCATCTGAGAGAAAAATCTTGAGAGATACTCTTAGCAGTAAAATGAGTAGTGGACAAGGTTCTGAGAGTGCTTTCAGAGAACTAGTTTCAATTGGACATGTATAAATTTAAATCTTGTTATTATAACTGAGAGGTCACACTGTGGCACCCTTTGCACTACAAGGCGTGTGTGGCTTTATATGGCTTTATATACTGTGTATGGCTTTATTAAGCCTTGTTATTTATTTTTCTTTTCTTTATTTTCCTTATACCGTCTTCCTGCAGTAAAACTGTACTTCTGGCTTCTGTTTACCTAACCACACTGTAGTTAGTTGACCCATGTGGTCTGAACTGTAATAAAACAAAAGGGAGTGACACCCGATCGGTGGAAGGGTTACTGGCAGAGGAGGGAGGGAGATTCGAACGGAACAAAGGAGAGAGACTTTTGGGAAGAGAGGAAAGCAGGACGGAGGATACATGAGGACGAGTATGTAAAGAAGACAATTATTAAGAAACGGATCCGAGGTTTTTTTTTATTATTATAGCCAGTCACCCCTTTGAACTTTTCATTCTGTACAGTTCCCCCGTATAATTCTATGACTCTTATATCTTATTCTAAATTTTGGGCCCGATATTAGTATAATTTAGTTAAGTTAAACCTAAGCTATAGTAAGCTCTTTGTTTGTTGGTATTTGGGAACCCGTCAGTTGTATTGTAAAGACTGGTCCCAGTTAATTTGTATATCATAGTTTGTAAGCGTGAATATTTGTATATTCGAGATTTGAAATAATTTTTCAAACCATTAAAATTTTATCAACGCTGAGCAATTCTCCAGATTATTTATTACTCGGCTACGTGTGCCTCACTTTGCAATAGGCACAAGTTTTTTTTGCATTATTCTTTAATTAAACTACATTTAAGGAAACACTTTATGAAGTACAGTAGAGCTATAAATAAACAACAACTAACCCGTTACACATAAAGACCAACAACTGCCGAATTATCGGGCTAGCAAATGGCTATAGAAATATTAATAATTTAAGTTAATTTGATACTAGAGTTAGGTGTTAGGCGCCATCTCTTGCTAAATTTAATAATAGAATTTTAATTAAATAATTTAAATAAATTTAGGCCTAACTGGAAGAAAAGAATCGGCCTGAAGCGGGATTCGAACCCGCAACTTCTGCTATCCGTGCAGACACGTTACCAGTTACGCTACCCGGACCTTCGGTCCGATCTTCCCTTCCAGTTGATATAAGAATACCGTACTACCATCGACGGTCATCAACTGGAAGGGAAGATCGGACCGAAGGTCCGGGTAGCGTAACTGGTAACGTGTCTGCATGGATAGCAGAAGTTGCTGGTTCGAATCTTGCTTCGGGCCGATTCTTTTCTTCCAGTTAGGCCTAAATTTATTTAAATTATTTAATTAAAATTCTATTATTAAATTTAGCAAGAGATGGCACCTAACGCCTAACTCTAGTATCAAATTAACTTAAATTATTAATATTTCTATAGCCATTTGCTAGCCCGATAATTCGGCAGTTGTTGGTCTTTATGTACAGTAGAGCATCGATTATCCGACTTAATTGGGGACTGGGGTTGGTCGGATAACCGAAAAGTATGAAAAAATACATTATTAGTATAGTGTATTAGACCTGGTTTAAATACTAGCCTCTCTTTCATGGTCAAGCCAGTGCTGCCAGCTAAAACATGCAAAAATTTAACAAAAATAATATTAAAGTAGCCAAGACATAACCAAATATTGTAGCGCCACATCACTGGCGGACATTTGAATTTGCCGACTAGAACGCGGTCGGTTAATCGGGGGTCGGATAATCAATGCTCTACCGTACTTACTACTGTCCATCTGCAGAGTATATTGTCTAATCCAGTTGTTGAGACACAAACTTTAAGTGGTATCTCATGACAATTAAAATGTAAATAACATCTCGTAACAGATGGTGTTACACTCAATTTTAACTTTGAGCTAATGTTAATGTTTTTAAAATAGAGATTTTTTTATTATAATTGAACAAAATTACTCCTTTTAAGCTTCTGTTGTTCTTAAATTTTATATTGTAGGGTAATTGTGTTTCCTAATATACTAGTTCCTGTTAAAAGCCCATGCCAGTTTTTTTAAATTTTGAATTGTCTTCTAAATTGTTTGATTCCATTTTTGTTTCAAACATTAAATAACGAGCTTTTCATGTCAAAAGCTTAAGTATTTTTTTTTATTAAAAATGAACTTGTGTGATATTTCATTTTGAATAATTATTTCTGTAAGTTAAAGTGAGAAAGTAACCTTAACTGGATAACTTAAAATTTATTTATTTTATATCAGTTATATGTAATGATATAATTTTTAAATAGTAAGAAAGTTATGATAAAATTTCTCCAGATAAAGTTATAATTTATTGAACAATAGAATATATGAAGTTTTATTTTTATTTTCATTAGATTTTTACAATGATAGGTTTGGAAGACCCAAACATAAATAAATAAAATTTGAAAGTAAGATATAAATAGTTTGAAGGTTAGAAATATTACGAGTAATATTAAAAGTGAATTAATGTAAATAAAAATTTTATATGAAGAATTGATGATTTCAAATTTTCAGTTTGTTATGTCCAATTTGGGATGCATCACATATTCTATGGTGCCTGTACCTCTCTATGATACTTTAGGAAAAGATTCACTTCATTTTATTATTAACCAAGGTATGTGTCATGTAATGCATAATGTAACTCACTTTTGTATATTATTATACCATTTAAAACATTTTAATTTTTACAGTTGAACTACCAATTGTAATATGTGATTCAGTTGAAAGAGCATCAACACTGTTAGAAGAAAAGGATAAAATTCCTACATTAAAATCAATAGTGGTAATGGATGAAGTAGATGATGAAGTGAAACTGAAAGCTCATGCTAAAGGAATTTCTTTATTTTTATATTCTGAATTTGAGGTTTGTACTTTAATATCTGTGTATTTTGAGTTTATAAATACAAGGTATCTATAATTGAGCCCCACCTTAAAAATAACACTTTTCTCTTAAATTTCACACAAATCCAATAATTGGTGTAAGTTGAGATTATTTACAGTGAGTTTCTTAAATTTAATATGTTTATTTTTGTGTTTTTCAATTGAATTAGGATAAAATAAACATAAAAAAACACTTTTGGCATTACAGGAGTATTTTACGTCATTAAGAGAGAAGACAAAATGAAGAAATTAAACATATAATGTCAGTTTTTGATGTAATGCTGACAGTTTCACAGATTTAGAATAAAAACTCCTTTATTTTTATGTGACATAACTCGTTCATTTTTTTAAAATGCACCTTCTAGAGAAGGGTGTATAACCTTACTTAAACTGGCATGCCAGCATTCCCTCAGGATAAACTGGTATGCTGGTTTTTCACCATACAGAAATATTTGATTTTATGGTCTCCCCGGATTAGGATTAGTATAATAGTTGAAAGAAAAATATGGACAGATTAGCATTAAAAGTACTCAGACAGCAAGGCAAAATAAAAAGAATTTATCCATATTTTTCAATCTAGGAAATGTAGGCATATATAATATAAGGTCTCAATTTACACTTTCCTTTGAGGCACAGAATGCAACTTTAAATATATGAAAACCATTTTACCACTTAGACAACAAGTACTATCAAATTAAAGAATCATTATAACAAATGTTTGTATGCATGGTTGCATTTCTTTATGCAGTGCTGCTCAATAGCTACACAGCAAAGCTTTTATAAATGAACTGCTATCACCTAGCAAACCGTTTCTAAATGTTCAAAGATAAAGCAGCTTTTACGTTCGCTACCCATGCAAAGCAAAAAGGACATTTATAGGTATGGTGTGATATTATGCTGTGAAAATAAAATAGTCAAAGTGACTATTGATAAAAACTTCAACATACACTCAGATTCATTGAATTTTAGATAACATAGATAATATATACACCTTATTGCTGAGAATTATTTTACTACTTTAAACTAACGTTTTCAATCTGATCAACAGGCTATCATCAGGTTATCAATTTACTGGAAAGTTTATAATTGTTCTATAATCAAACCAATATGCAATAACAAATTTTTAACCAAACGTTCGAACTGTTTTAAATTCGAATTTGTTATTGCATATTGGTTTGATTAAAGAACGATTGTAAACGCTCCAGTAAATTGATAACCTGATGATGGCCTGTTGATCAGGTTGAAAAACGTTAGTTTAAAGTAGTAAAATGATTCTCAGCAATAAGATGTGTATGTTATATAATATTGATAAAAATATTAAGGAAAGATTAAGAAGGATTAAATTTTCTAAAATCACTCTGAAAGTCATCTAAAGAATAGGAAGGAAAATACTATATCTTAAACATAATTATCCATCTTCTGTCTCTTTACTTTGTTCACATTTTTGGGAAGAGAAATGCTCATTTCTTTATATCTCTTTTTTTGTTACATTGTAGTTCTTTGACTAAAACATTACTTTCAGCTATAACAGGAATTAAAGAATAGATTACAGCATCCATGTTTAGCTGGAGTGGAAAGTGTTTTTAACTATAATGCAGCGACGTGTAGCAATAGCTACTCCTGCTGTCATTTTCATTAAACTCTTGCTACATGAAGAAATGCAGCCTAAGAGTTCTAAGCAACGGAGCCATTACATATGCTTATACAATGTTGCCACCTAGCCAACAAATACAATAATACTTATCAAAAATTTAGCACCATTTGTCAAATTTAAATCGAAGTATTATGCTAACTGCACAATCAGTTATATATATATATATGTAGAAAGGAGGATTATGTACAATTGTTAGTCTATTGAATGATATTTCATTCATCTTAAAGATTAAACTAAATTTTTAGTCTGGGGAACTACACATGTAACTGTTACAGAGAATAAAAATTTGGAATTTTTATAACTTTATTATATTCATTTAAAAATATTAATGGACATTGAACTTTCCTCATAATAGATTTACATTAATGAAAACTTACACTGATTGAAACTGTACATATCAAGGTTTGCCTGTATAAATATATTTTTGTTTTACTTGTAAATATTAAAATAACAGATTTTACTTCTTATTTTTAATATATAATTATACCTTATAAATACTGTAGGGCCTATACTGAAAATCTTACTTTAATTTGTTTTTAATAAATTTTAGTATGATTATTTTACATGGTCATTTTGATAAAACATTGTTTTTTCAATAATAATTTCATTAAATTTATATTTAAATTTTAATTTTGAATGTAGGAACTAGGAAGAAATAAAATTCTTACACCTGTGGTAAGTATTATATATGTAATATTTTTTACTTAAAATTTTATTTTTATTTAAAATTTCTAATTGCATTTTTAATAATCACAAATTATTCAAATGTTTTGAAAAACATAAAAATAAGAGTTAACTGTTGTTAATAATGTAAAAACCAGTTTTTGATGAATTTCTTGCATTATAACTTATTTTGAGTGAATTATTGATATAATTTGGATCTAAAAGTAAACATTGCTGTTCTTTAGACTTAATTATTTTAAATGTATAGAAGAAATTAATAATAGTAAAGCATTGCTATGCCTTTTTTTCATGAACATTGTATTCCGGTCTTTTTCACCAGAAGGCTTAATGACGAAAGTTTTCGCTTCTACTCCAATCTTGGAAAGGAATGAAAACAAAGAATACTTTTGATTTACTAACCCTAAATTTTGGCTTAGTAAATCAAAAGAAACTAGTAATGGAAATGAACAACCAAAAGAATACTTTGTATAACTTTCCCTTTTTCTCTGGCTCACAACTATAAAAAAAGATGAAAATTAAAGAGGGAAGGAAAACTAAGATATTAATAGATACAAGTCACAAAACAAAATTTAATTTTCTTTTTATTTATTATTTATTATTCATGCTCCTATATATGAAAAGTGTAATGTTATTTTTTATTTGGGATAATTGATTTAAATTTATAATTGGGCTGAAATTTGAAAACATTGTAGATCTATAAATTCTCACTGTCATCTGTCCATCTGTCTTTCCTTAATCTTGAAAGTGGAGTTAGATCAGGGGCGATTTCTGACCAAAATTTTTGGGCATGCTGAAAGTTATAATAAGAATAATAGGCCTATCTCTAGCACCGAACAATAGTCAGAAATGTTATTTAGTGTGAATAATAAAGGATGGACTATTTTAAAGCCCATTATATCTACACATGAAATGTATGAAATGTATTATAATGAAAAAGTATTAAAAATTTGTGATAATTCAAATTTTGTGGGTCCTTGACACTAGGGGTTTAAGCCCTATTAATCTCTATGTAGATCCATACATGTATACTGACTGGATATCGTAAGCTTTCGATACAATCTGGCTGTATTAAATGCTTCGAATGACATCATGCGTGCGCACTTGTTTTCTGCAGAAAACCTCCACATGAGCAAGTGATTGAGTTTCCAGAAGCATCGCGCTGACTTAAAATGGCAATGTAAAAGCTGCCATTTTAAGTCAGTGCAATAGCTGTTAGCTGCCAATGTAAAAGCAAACACAAATGATAAAAGAGTTTACACATTAGAATATATTATAATTGGCATATTTGTTCTCATATAAAAAATATATTGACAGTCAAAACTTCTCTTAAAGCTTGTGGCGCATGCTAAGCAAGCCCAGAGAATTTGCCCGAGTTAGATAGTTGAAAGAAGAGACCAGATATGGAAACCTTAAGGGCAGCAGACCCCAATTAACTAATACAACTTTCAATGCAAACTGGAAGTCATGTTATTTCAATTGAAAACTTTTCCCCTGAAAGAAGTTGATAGATGATTGGTACGACTCTATTGTTAAAGGGAAAAGTATGATGTACAGAGGCAAGTCACTACTAATTTGAGGTAGAATGGTATTGTGACAATGTCACAATAAATAATTGCTTGTTTGTCAAATGTATTGTTCTAAATTAATATAAGAAAATTGTCAAGTGTTTTATTATTTTGATCACAACATTATTCTGATAAATTATTTTTGAATATTATGATTCCTATTATTATTGTTTAAATATTATAATCTCAAAATTTTTCTTAAAATAATAATAACAAGATCATTATCAAATTCTAGTTTTTCATCTGAATGCTGGTTTCTTGCTAATTAATGAATTTGCAATCATGAGTGTCTTCATTGCATAATAGAAATTACAGTAGTATTCATTGTCTTTTTTTTTTACATTTAAAGTATGTCAGTAATTCAGTCAAGAATATGTAATTTTAGGCCAAAAATCTGTCAAAATTTGTTTGATGTTGTATAATTATGCTTACAAGGAGGGGTTAGATGTTTGGTTCTCCAATTAGAATGAAACTTGATGAGCATATAGTTTTAAACACAAACAACTCCTTATCCAAATAATAGAACCTACTTCTCTAGCATCTCTGAAAATTTAGTGTTTAGCTTATAAGATTGGAAGTTTCATGTCTCCTCAGGATGGCAATAACCAAGTGGATACACACTGGTGCTACACAATATACTGCTGTGATCAAAAATTATCAGTAATGATTCATTCAAACTGTGCACATGCAAGAGAGTGCTATTGTTTTTTTCGTTGTTTGGTATAATTTTCATTGACATCTAGCAGCAATCTGTATGTCATCATGTGTTTTTGCTTGAGAATAAATGTTTACTTTGTATGTAAAGAATTTTTGCATTCATGATTTTTCAAAATGTCAAGTGTAATTGAGCAAAAAATGTGCATTAAATTTTGTTTATGCAATGGAATTACTGACACAAAAATGCTGGAAATATTGCAAAAAGCCTTTGGTGATGCTATTCTATCAAAAACAAGACTTTTTGAGTGGTACAAGATGTTCAAGGAAGGCACAGAATGTGTCAAAGATGAATCATGCTCTGGTAGATCATCCATGTTGAAAAGAATGATGAACAAAACATCACTCAAATCAGAGATTTGGTACTCAATGATTGTTTAACAATTAGAGACATTATTAAATGAACATGTTCTGGTATCATTTGATCTTGTTAAGTGATGGACTTACAGCATGTTGCTTCTTGAGTTGTCCTGAAAGTGTTGAATTTTTTCCAAAAATAGCAATGTTTTTTAGTGGCTGAGGAAATGCATTCTCAAGACAAATTGTTCTTAAAACACATCATTATGGATGATGAGACATGGATGTATGCTTTTGACACAAAAACAACTCGACAATCAAGTGAATGGTGCTCGAAAGATGAAGCAAGATTGAAAATATCATGACAAAGTTGAAAAAAAATCAAGGTCATGTTGACTGTTCTCTTTGATTGTCATAGTGTTGTCCATCACAAATTCCTGTTGACTGGCCAAACTGTGAACAAAGACTATTATTTGAGTGTTTTCATTGTTTGTGAGAAGCAATTCATAGAAAATGATCTGATTTGTGGGAAGAAAACTCATGGATTTTGCACCATGATAATGCACCTGCTCACAATGCTCTTCTTGTTTATGAATTTTCAGCCAAAATTTCAACAAATACAGTTCTGCAAGCTCTGTATTCACTTGACATGGCACAGTATGATGCAGTGGTGTGCGGTGACATTTGATGATAGGGAAGCTGTACCAGCCCTAGATAGAATCATTGGAAGCATTAAATAGTATTTTGGTGTGTAGCATCCATGAGTTAAATCGCAAGAGGTTAGTGCCCTGTAAAGTGCACGTGCAAATGCCTGTAATCTGGCTGCTTAACACAATTCAAATATTTTTACTATGGAAGCTGTCCAATATTCGACAATACAGCACTTCCATTAGGAATATGCATATACAAATTTATATTCGAATATACAATGGCAATTTTATCATTGTTTTTCACATTGAGTATAGAAATTTGTAATAAGATACACAATGCAATTATAATAAAATATCAATTTTAATTAATTCAAAGTACATTAAAATATGAAAATAATTGCACAATATGTATTTGTATTTTAGAAAATACAAGGAAAGTGGCACTTTCACGGTTTCCATGGACAGTATGCCACTGGGGTGACATTTTCCTGTTTCTTTGACTAAAATTTCTACTTTGTGGTCACTGTTTTAAATTGATTTTTGCCATAAAGCAAGATTTGCTGCGAGTCCTGAAGGGGTTTCATAAAAACAACTTTAAAATATGTTTTGAGGATTGGAAAAACTATTTGCATAAATGTATTGTAGTCATAGGGGATTACTTTGAAGAAGATGTAAAAAATTTTGATAAATTAATTCAAATCTTTCATTTTATAGAACCATTCCTGATACTTTTTGATGACAGGTAGGTTTGAACCTTCACAGTTTTAATTAATTATGTTACATATTTAAAAAAATAATTTTATTTTACCATATCATTAGCATTATTATTACTATTATTATATCTTGTGTTTAAAGCTTATAAGACGAGATTAAAAACTCATGACATCAATTCTTATTTAGCAAAAATGAAGTCTTTCTACATTTAACTCTTTTATGTCACTAAATAAATTTTTATTTCTTCACATTTTCTTGTAGATATGGTGGTATCGTTATAATCAAAGTACAAGAAACATAAGCACATGAGGAAATTGTTTATAACATTAACAATTAAAAAAAAAGCTGCTACTATGTTATCCTATTTTCATATCAGACTTGTCTTTTTTTCATCCATGCACAGTAATGTCTGAAGCTTATTCATTTGTGTTGACATAGTACATAACCATGAGCAAAATATCTGAAAATAAATGTAAAGAAATAAAAATTTTATTTAACGACATAAAAGAGTTAAATCTACAGAAACTTCTTTGTTTTTCATTTTTTATTTAATAAAAGTCTCTTGTTTTATAAGCATTAAACATGAGGAACAATAACAGTAATAATAATGCTAATGATACTGTAAAATAAGAAAATAATTATGTTACACATAAGAAAAAACTAAAATTGCAAAGGCTCGAACCAACATCTCTAACTACAGTGCCTAGTGTCTTATCCACTTAGTTATTGCTGTTCTGAGGAGACAAAGACTTATAAGCTAAACACTCAATTTTCAGAAGCCTGTTTTTGGAAAACACTTAAGAAGTGAGTCCTATTATTTGGACAAGGAACAGTTTGTGTTTAGTGCTACATGCTTATCAAGTTTTGTCTGAATTGCAGACCTGAATATCTGACCTTCTCCATGTTAGTATAGTATGAATTCTACATGTATATAGTTTTACACTACATTTATTAGAACTATTGTTATGTTTATATACTTGTATAAGCTAGAAGTATTGATGATAAATGGTTTTGATGAGTCATAACATTTGTTATATATAAATACAAAGCTGAAATAAAAGAACCTTGCAGTAAAAATTATTGCAAAGTTTAAAGATGCAGTCTTTGTCAATCTTCCTTACACACCGGAAATTCATACAAAAATACACTTACGTAAGAACCAGATAACCGGAGTGGTTGAAACCGGAGAGTTTGCGACCCTAATTTCAACCACTCCGGTTATCTGGTTCTTACGTAAGTGTATTTTTGTATGCAGTCTTTGTTTTAAATTTAAGTTAATCTAAGTGATATAGACAAAAAAAAACATGTTCTCTGCTATTATATCTGGCAGAAATCAACGAAAATAGCAAAATATTTTGTTAAAATAAATTTTAACATACTTATTGTATGGTATTTTTTGTTTGCTGGATTTACTATTTATTTTAAACAATATATTTTTTGAATGTTTGTTTAAATTTCTTAAAGCAAAAAAATTTATTTGTTACTTAATCAGCCTCCAAAACCAGAAGATTTATATGTAATTTCATATACAAGTGGAACTACAGGTATGAATTTATCAGATATTCCAAAATAAACAAAAATTTTATTTCTATATAAGTAGTTATATTTTATAGAAAATTTGATGTAAAGTAATATAATTAATTTTTAATAAAATTATTTATAATTTTATTTTTACAAACAATGCAAGAAATTTCTAAATTTTATATTTCTTTTGGAATTTAAAATATATTTCAGTAGAAGTTTATTACTGGCATCTGATAATTCAGAATGTTTGGTAATTCAGCACCTGTGCAACTGCATGAATGTCAGCTATGTTTTGGGCTACTCAATTTTCCCCCCTGTTTTTGTGTTTGAACTGGCAACACTGATGTGATTAGAGGGAGGTATTTAAGGGAGCGTTAGGTTGTGAGTGAGGCTTTTATTCCCATCATGTGGAGTTGACGTTTAAGCTGTAAGATTTTGTTTATGGAGAGTTTTATGACTGTGTGTCGTGATTAGTTAGAGGACAAGAAGAGAATCCATATCCATTGAAGGCATCAATCGTGAAAATTTTGAGTGAATGTGATAAAACAATTAACCTACTAGCGAGCGACGTCCCCAGAGGAGAATATTTGTGTTAGACTTGATTTTGATTGTGGAGATTAATAAAAACTGGTTAGACTTGCGTAACTGGTTATATAACAAAGAAATAAAGAATACACAAAGATTACACTGTCTTGACTCATGGAAGGTCAGTGCTGAAAAGGGGAGATGAAATGAGGTCACTATCACCAATGGCTCCCGAAGGGTTAACAACGCCACCAACCTTTTATTATGTAATGGAAAAATGTTTACAAAACATCATCATGACACAATGCGTTGTACGTAAATTGTCATATAGCATTTAACAATAATTTCAATTGCTGATTCCAACAATTTGAATTTTCTGGATAGATTCTAGTGTTGACTCATGACGAACTTTTGTGCAGTGTATTCAGCATCTGAACTCATATTTGTAATATGGAGAATTCCAGGTGTGAGCAGGACCATACATCATAAACTTTTTCTTTGCATATATATGTAGATACTGGTTGTATATAAATTTAAAATTAAGTACCTTATTTTGTTTGTCTTCCATACCACACTACCTCTTCACACAATACAGTGGAACCTCGCTTAACGAGCATAATTTGTTCCAGAGTCTTACTCGTAATGCGAAACACTCGTTAAGCGAAACAATTTTTCCCATAGAAATTAATGTAAAATATGATAATGCGTTCCACACTGAAAAAAATTCTCAAATGTTTTATGTATAACGTTTATTCAAAAAAATTATACAATATACACTGTTAAGGAGCATGAATCATCATCATCTTTTCTTCTATACGGAACGAACCATCCTGGAATGAGACTTTGATTTTCAGAAACACAAAAAAAAAAAATTACAGTTAATATGTTTGGATAAACACTTCAAACGATATGCCAAATTATGTAAAGGCTATAATTAAATATTAGAAATTAATTAATTTGACTAGAGGTAGGCAGTTATGTTTCCATCTCGTATTAAATTTAATAATTATAAATAGTTAATTTTTAGTTCAGACATTTCTAAAATTTAATTTGGAATCTGTCATTAAATTTAATGACCCAAGAATTTGGCATATCATTTGGTGTGTTTATTATATAATGGGCTATGGTTGTTGATGTTTATAAGTAATATGTGTGAACTAAAGTTCGGAAAAATATGTGATCACAAGCGACACTAAGATGCTAGCGGAACGAGTGCTAAACACAGACTGATGGAGCATGCTGCATGCGCACAATTCGGGACTTCCCCTCTCCTCGTCACTTTTTATATGAAACATTGCTCGTTAAGCGAGGCAAATTTTTACAATTTGTTTTGCTCGTTATGCGAAATACTCGTTGTGCGAGGTGCTTGTTAAGCGAGGTTCCACTGTACCACATTAAGGTTTATTGTGAATTCCACACACCCTTTAAAAAATAGTCAATAATCCAGAATTGTCTGATTATAATGGTGGGACAGGCACTTGGAGGGCCTCAAGCATTGCCAATTACGCTACCCAGACCTCCGGTCCGATCTTCTCTCCGATGGTTAAGCTTACATTATAACCATCGACGGTTATTACAATATACTAGATACATCCAATACACCTTATTGCTGAGAACATATATTTATTACGTATAACTAACGTTTTTGGCCCACTTTATGGGCCATCCTCAGGTTACAGTTGTTCGACTCTAATACAAAATCGAACACGTTCAAAATTAAACTAAATTAGAACATACATTTTAAAATTAAACAAATAGAACAAGTATAACACCAAATAATAAATAAGAAAATCCAAATAAAACACAAATGTAAATGCAAATAAAATACGGTGACTGGCCGTAAACATTAAGGAAAAATTCCTTATCCTTTAACCCAGATATCTACTGAGCCTCTGTAGAAGCATTATTATGTGTGTTACTTTTTACCATGTACTTCCATGATGACGGTAACCCCGTCGCATCTTTATAATTTAAACATCTGCCAGACAAACCCGCTCTGTAAATTTCGCATTTCTCCATTATGGATGACAACGTTGGCGAGTGTACTTTTGCAAGAATTTTGGCATCCTCCCATTGCACAACAGAACCATCGGCTTGCGCAATCCTGGATAACGCTGTTGAACACTTGTTTTTTGCGACATATCGCAAAAAACAAGTGTTCAACAGCGTTATCCAGGATTGCGCAAGCCGATGGTTCTGTTGTGCAATGGGAGGATGCCAAAATTCTTGCAAAAGTACACTCGCCAACGTTGTCATCCATAATGGAGAAATGCGAAATTTACAGAGCGGGTTTGTCTGGCAGATGTTTAAATTATAAAGATGCGACGGGGTTACCGTCATCATGGAAGTACATGGTAAAAAGTAACACACATAATAATGCTTCTACAGAGGCTCAGTAGATATCTGGGTTAAAGGATAAGGAATTTTTCCTTAATGTTTACGGCCAGTCACCGTATTTTATTTGCATTTACATTTGTGTTTTATTTGGATTTTCTTATTTATTATTTGGTGTTATACTTGTTCTATTTGTTTAATTTTAAAATGTATGTTCTAATTTAGTTTAATTTTGAACGTGTTCGATTTTGTATTAGAGTCGAACAACTGTAACCTGAGGATGGCCCATAAAGTGGGCCGAAAACGTTAGTTATACATAATAAATATATGTTTTCAGCAATAAGGTGTATTGGATGTATCTAGTATATTTAGTAAGAAGGCTGAGTTTGAGTTAGTGGTTATTACAATGCCGGCTGGGGATGCATCCAGCGCCCACGTCCTGTAAATGGCTTTAGTTGGATGATTGCTTAAAATATATCTAGTTTGATGATGATGTTTATTTATATATATGCCTTGCTGGGGTTTGCGATGGCTGGTTGATTGCCTTGGGAGATGATGTTTATAGGATGTGGGTGCTGGATGTGTTCCCAGCTGGCATTGTAATAACCATCAATGGTTATAACGTAAGCTTATATATAACGTAAGCTTAACTGGAAGAGGAGATCAGACTGGAGGTCTGGGTAGCATAATTGGCAATGCATCTGCACGGTAAGCAGGAGTTGCAGGTTTGTGTCCCACTCCAGGCCGATTCTTTTCTCCCAGTACTTCTAAATTATTTAAATTAAATTATTAAAATTATAATTATTGAATTTATTAAGAGATTGTGCCTAAGACCTAACTCTAGTGCCAAATTGTCTTATAAATTATTAATATTGTAGCCATTTCTAGCCCAATTAATATTCGGCTTTAGTTGGACAATTGCTTTAGTAGGTACTGTACATAAATGTGCAATGAATTTTAAATGTTATTTATTACTTAAGATAAATAATATTTATAATTAAGGCTTTTCAATCATTCTTAACACAGTATATCACTATCATCTTTAAAATGATTTAAAAAGTGTATGTAAATAAATTGAAAGCATAGAAAAATGTGTACTGGTATAAAATGTATAGCAATGCACACAACATTCAGATCATATATAACAGATATGGGCAAATGCGGCTCCGAGAGCCACATGCAGCTCTTTATGAGTTACATGCGGTTCTTGCTGAAAGTGTTAATTTCTGTTTTTATTATTATTTTTACAATTTTATTTTTATAATTTTGTGAAAATATGTTTATTAAAAAAAATTCAATATTTGTTTTATATTATATTTATATTATATAATAAAATCGCACGCCATACCATACTATCCGCCACGACAGTACAAAACTGCGGCTCCCATGCATTTTGCAAACCTACATTTTGGCTCCCACTGAACTCTTGCTTGCCCATCCCTGATATATAACCTATTGAATTTTTGCAAGAATACAAAATCATTCATTAATGTGGCAGTACTCTAGTCCCACAGGTGTTGGATAAAAAAATTCTTATGCATTTATATAATGGAAAGTTTTTGAGTTAAATTTATGGAAAAATTTGTTACAATATCAGAGTTGTAGCTATGAGGTAGCTAAACCCAACTTAATTTGCAGTGTGCATTTGTAGTATATATAATATATGCTTTTGCTTTCGTTATGTAAACTTAGGCTACTGTTACACATCTTTACACCTTTAATTATAATTAATAAGCCTAAAGATGTAATGATACCACAAAAGTAGCAATCCAGTATCATGAGTAGTTTTAAAGTATCAATACTGATATCAAGATTGGTACCAATCTTAAAAGTATCGATACCAGCCAGTATTGGGTATTGAAACTGGAAATCTTGCCAGCTAGAGTCAGTCTGTGGCTCGATTTTGAAATGTTTTGCATAATTGAAACTTTTAACATAATTAACTAAATCATATTATTTATTATTAACAACTTATTAAAATTGATTTCTGATATAAACTAAATGTTACCAATACTGTGTCAGTTGATTTGAGATTTAATTATATTTTCAAGTTTTTCAAATATTTTGCAAGTTATTTAAAAATAGTAACCTGAAAGATTTAATTTTAATTACTATATTTCAGGTTCACCTAAAGGAGTAATGATCACTCACTCTAATGTCGTTTCTTGTTTAGCTGCTTTAAAAGTTGCTTCAGGGGTATGTATTTATGTGAAATATTGCTAAAATTGGATTTTTAAACAAATCTTTGTATGCAAAATTTTCCAAACATAAATGAATTTTAAATTTATTTAATGAGTTTTGTGTTCCAATTAATATTACAAAATAACAAAATGCTTCTTTCACTATTGTAAGTTAGCAACTACAGCACCAACAATAAAATTCTTTTAAAATAATGATTAACAGTGTTCCTTGTATGACTAGCAGTAAATTTACAACAGTGAAAGTAGTATCTTGTTATTTTGGAATTTTGAAAATATCTATAATTTTATCAACTTATCATACCACTTAGATTTTCACAATCAGGGCCATTGAGAGCTGTGGCTTGGTTAAGCCTTATTATTCTTTCTTTTTACCACTTTTGTTCATAGTGTTGCCATTTTTTCAAAAATTGCTGACCCTGTCTGGGCCAGCAATTTTGAAAAGATGGCAACACTCTCTCAAACAGGTCGTAAACATTTTTGATAAATTCGTTTTGTGTCAGCCAACCTTTATTAAATTTTCTTCTTCTTTTTTGGGTTTTCAATTTCTTTAGTTGTCATATTAAATAATTAAAATAGAAATTATAAACTTGTAACTGTCATATTTGCTTTACAATAGGTTTGTTCCAACACAAGTCCCTAACAGGTTTGAATTTGAAACCATATGAGGCATGCGCGACATCATTTTATAGCCAAGAACTGAACAATGCGCATGCCAGTTTCAAAACCAGTTAGGGACATGTGTTGGAACAAACCTAATATTTGCCAGAGATATTTGCAAGTTAGAATTTTAAAAGTATATTTTCTGTCAATCGTAGCTTAGAGATGAAATGGAAATAAGTTTGGGTCAGGGTCTTTAACCATTAAAATACTCTCAAATATTTTCATAATTTTATTTTGTTTCATCGTAATTTTACAATTTCTATGAAAACTGGACAAATTAGTAATTAATCCAGACCATGAATTTAAAAACTGGCTTGTCTGGGTGAAAACAGACCTGGTGGCAACACTATTCATTAAAAACTTCACTTCCAGCTTTTGTTCATCTGGCCTCACCCTGACTAGTTGTTCCAATGGTCCAATGTATCTCTAAAACAAAACAGTAGCACCGGATTGATCAAAAGGGTCTGGCATGAAAGGAGAGGTAGGGGAATGCACTAGGAGACAATCATCTTTTGGAGAGAGGAGCTGGGGAGGAGAGGATGCACACATCCTCTCGTACAGATAAGTAGGGATACATCCCTTACGTAGATACGTAACAAAGGAAACCCTCTTGAAGAACAGACTCGAGATTTATTTTTGACAGTCATTTCCCTTTTATTTTCCTATTTTTTCTTCTATCTAAATCAGATCTGATTTCTTATAACAACCCCATCTTGATCCAGGGCCCTCATATTGTATTTTAGTTAAGTTAGAAATAATCTAGATTAAGTTTCTTTGTTGGTCAGCACGTTGGACTCGTTTGGTATTATTGTTAGTGTTGGTCCCATACAGTGGTGTAGCTACATATTCAGCACCCTGGAGCAAGTAGAATCGGTTTGTCCCCTTGTTTCTCGTAAGAGGTATCACAAAATTTATTTTTAACATTTAGTTTAAAAACATATATCTAATTATTTCGATTTAAACCTTACTTAATAACAATTTATTTGAGATTCGAGGCATTTCAACAATAAGATGTTTAATTTAATAAATACAAATATAATAATAAAACAAAATATAATTTTTTAAGTATGGAGTACCTAATAATATTTACTACATATTATATTAACTGTATTGACAAAAATGTATGCAAGTTATAGTTTCATGACAAATACATAATAATACATTAAAGAAAAAAAACTTCAAAATTGTTGTTTTCTTGCTTTATCGTTTGCAAATTGGTCAATTCACTTTCTCCAGATCAAGTTGACAAGCTATTGTTTTTTCAATTGATATAGTAGCCAGAACTAAGATGGTATTGTAACATGCTGCTTTTTAAATAAGTTTTGATTAATTTTAATTTTGAAAAAGTTTGTTCTGCTGTAGCTGTCATTGTCGGTAAAGTTAAAAATATGAGGCATGCTGCAATAATATGAGAAAAGTTACTTAAGTCTACAGTGTGAATTAAAAGTAGTTCAGCAACTTCACATTTAGAAGTAATTTCTTTTACCTGAGTATAAAAACACATTTTAAATCAAAGCAGTTGCGGTCCAAAACTAGGTGAAATGTCAGAGGGATATTCTGATTGTAACAATTCCGATCCTTCCAGAATATGTATTTTTATCACATGATGCGACAAGATATGCAAGTGAAAAGTGTACATAATTGTCAAATGGATTCAAATCTAATAGTTAATCGATTAATTATTAAATAAACAATTTTTTTACAAGTATTTTTACAAGTTTTTATTTCACTATTTCTAACTTGGTGCCCTCATGATTTGTGCACCTGGAACAATTTGCTCCAACTGCTCCACGGTAGCTACACTTATGGTCCCATAGATTTGTATATTCATAGGTTGTAAGTATTGTACATTCAGAATTGTTATTAATTGTAAATATTAAAGATTTTAATTTTTATCAACACTGAGCAATTCCTTGGATTTAATTAATTATTTGATCTCGGCTACAAGAGATAGTTGGGGCCAGAAATAGAACAGGTTTCTTTTGCTATTTATTTTTAAACAAATGAAATACTGGTACCCAGAATGTTTCTTTATTAATAAAAAGCGTTCTTAAAGATTCTATTTTTGTTAGTAGCAATAACATTAATTTATAGGGATATAGACCACTACGGGCTTCTAAGTTTTCTCCAGGCCCTGGGAAAAATTTCTAGCTTCCCTTCTTGATAGACCTGTTCACAATGAAAAAATTTATAGATATAATATTGTTTAAAACCCAAGCTAATTGTTTTGAAAGAAACATTGTTTAGAACAAAGTATTATATTAATTGCAAATGAATTCTATATTTGAAATATTTTTAATACCAAGAAATTATATAATTATATCATATTAAATTAGTTAGGATTTAAAATATTTAAACAATTTTTAAATATTGAAATCAAGCCTTGACTGATGTAATTGAATTTTTATTTTTCAGGAAGCTTATAGTGATGGGAAAAAATTTTTATCTTATCTTCCTGCAGCTCACATTTATGAAATTATTAATCAAGTAAGTATTTATTAATCTGTTAATAGTTACTAAATTTATTCAGAAAAATATTTTAAATGCATTACACATACAGTGGTGCCAGAAACACCATTTCCTGCAGTTTTCTGTAACAAACAGACAACAAATGACTGGCTACAGGATATTCTTTGTGCTTTCGTGACTGGAATATCCCTCTACAATGCAATAGCAACACTTTTCTTTCATGGTATCAGCTGTACCAAATTAGTCTTGATGACACAAAGCTTACTGTTTCTCAAATGTGTCTTGTTTGGCATGAATGTGTTGTTTATAGTGAAATGTGGATGACACAATTGCTGTACTTGTGTTATATCATTGCAAGAAGCTTGTATGATGCAATCATAAACAAATTTCATTTTAGTTCAGTTAGTGGAATTTATTTTCAGCATCTAACAATTATGGGAGATAAAGTTTTTAGGCATCATTGTACCTCTCAAACTATCAGGTCAGTCCATGCGCATTTTTATGACCTTGAGAAAAATCTTGTTTTGCTGTTAAAAATGTCAGTCTAATGTGATAATTTTTACATTGAAGTGTTAAATTGGATCTCATTCATATAATACTGTTCAGAATTGTGAACATTTCAGTTGTTTATTTTCGTTAAAATGGAAGTAACCGATGAATATAAAAGATATGTTTTATACTTTTTATTTTTAAGTGGTGAGAATGCTACAAATGCAGCCAAAAAAATAAATACTGTACATAATCAAATTGTAATTAGTGCAAGGACTGCGCAGAAGTGGTTTGAAAGATTTAGAAACAATGATTTTAGCGTGGAGGATAAGGCTCGTACTGGAAGACCCGTTGACTTTGATGATGATGCTCTCTCTGCACTAGTTGAAGCAGAACCATCTTTAACAGTTGATGAAATTGCGGAACGTTTAAATTCATCCCATGGAACTGTTCATAGACACCTACAACAAATCGGAAAAGTTTCAAAGCTAGGAAAATGGATACCACACGATCTGTCAATAGCTAACCGACAACAACGTGTAAACATTTGCACGTCTCTTTTATCCCGTATTGTTTTAGAACCTTTTCTTGATAGGCTGGTTACTGGAGACGAAAAATGGATCCTCTATAATAATGTGACGAGAAAAAGACAATGGATGGATCACGACAAGCAGCCAAAACCGACTGCAAAAGGTGGGATTGCATCCAGAAAAAATTCTTTTGTCTGTTTGGTGGGATATGTCAGGTATAATTCACTTTGAGCTGTTAGAAACTAATCAAACAATTACAGCTCAAATGTATTGTGAGCAATTAGAGCATTTAAATGAAAAATTGAAAAAAAATTGACTGTCATTAGTGAACAGAAAGCAGGTTCTCTTGCAGCATGACAATGCCAGATCACACGCTGCAAAAATAACTGTACAGAAACTTTGAAAGCTACAACTGGGAAATTTTACCTCATCCACCATATTCGCCAGATATTGCTCCCAGTGATTATCATCTTTTTCGCAGTTTGCAGAATTTTTTAAAAGGGAAAACTTTTGAGGATGGGAACAATGTAAAAAAGGCTATTTCTGAATATTTTGATTCAAAACTGAAATCATTTTACGAAGACGGGATTAAAAAGCTACCATCAAGATGGCAAGAAATTGTACAAAATAATGGTGAATACATTATAGATTGAAATAAAATTTAATTAAAATTTTTTGCTGCTTTTTTTGTAGATAAAAATACGCATGAAACTTATGGACTGACCTGATACTTGTATTAGTCTATTGTATCATCTGTCTAGACAAGAGAAAATAACTGACAAGTTATAAAAATAGCCATTTTTATAACTTGTCAGCTATTTTATAAAATAATTTTATTTATCATATATCATAATTTTATTTATATCTTACAATATACAACAGACACTAGAAAGTTCATTATTATTATTGGGTTGATGCAAAAGTTTCTGGAATTTTCTAGACCTCTAGAATATTCAAAATTCTTCTCTAAGAGATGGCAGCTAGAAGTTTCTTATGGGGTATGTAAATGAAGGGTGTTGAGTGCACAATCATAAGTGAAAAGATATTTATAAAGTTAATATTGCCATACAGAATATGTCAAGTGTGTCAATGCTTTCTTGTGACCAAATTTTCATGTGTGCATTTAACGATTATCAATTTGGTATAAAACCATCATTACAGGAGATAAAAATGGTACCTGTATGTCAACTTAAAGTGCAAAATGTTGTGGATGAATGTTAGTCAAACAGCATAGACTGTGCCGAAACTGGAATTAGTGTTAAAACATCAGTGCAATGTTTGACTGATGCTATCCATATTAAGCAGTCACAGAAGAACATTGTGCTTTTTTTCATGATGATGCGAGTCCATGTGTTAAGGTCGATCTAGTAGAAGCTGTTTAATCTTGGTTGAAAGGTTCTTCCTCACTCCCTGTATAACTCAGATTTTGCACCATCTAGCTATCATCTCTTGTGCTCCATGCAACACTTCGATAGAAGGCTGTTTGCTAAATGATCAAATGAAAATTGCACTTGCAGAGTTTCTTAAAGTCAAGTCAGCCTGAGTTTTATTCAGCAAGGAATTCATGACCTGCCCAATCAATGGAAAGAGGTACAAACACTTTCTGGAACCTTTTACCGGTGTTAGACGCAAAACGAAAAAATTTCCGTTAACGTTTTTCGAACTTTGTAGTTCTTCTTCAGACGGTAAAAAACGAGGAACGCAGATCGAATAAAAGAACGAGTTATTTTTAAACTGAAATCGAATGCTTTACGATGCAGCTGGTCAGACATGCGCATACGGTGCAAGCAGATGGCGATTAAAAGTCCGTGTCGATGAGGGTCTGCCAGGTGGTGGACAAATTGAGTTCCTCTTTATAATTAATGCAGGTGGCGGTGCGGCTGTGTTTGTAAATGGAGATAGCCTCCAACCACCTCAGATGTTCAGGGTGAGGCGATGCGATGATAAGCCTGGCTTGGTTGAGGGCCGCTTCGATGTCCGGATCGGTGGCGTAAGTTGAGAGTGCTGTAGAATTTCTCCCATGCAGAATATCAGCATTGTGCTCATGTAATCTGATCCCCAAAGATCTCTTGGTTGAGCCGATGTAAACAAGGTTTCTGTCAAACCTGTGATCCTTAAGAGGAATGGAATAAACGCCTGGAAGCCTGTTGGGGTCGGGGGATCCTTCCCGTTAATTTTTTCGTTTTGCGTCTAACACCGGTAAAAGGTTCCAGAAAGTGTTGTTACATCCCCGGTGTTCCTTGATGTATGTAGATTTTTACCGGAAAGAGGTACTTGAATGTAACAGCAATTATTTTCTTCAATAAACTATTTTTGTTTTAGAAATGGATGTGGTACTATAAAACTCTAGAAAATTCCAAAAACTTCTGCATCAACCCAATAAATGCCTTGATATGTAACGGCTGACACCAAAAAAAAAAAAACTCTGTATAATTTGGAAACTAAAAACTACAACTAAAAATTTATAGCTAAAGACTTGTATATTTAAACTGACTAAACACTATATTGTGGCCGACGGCCGTCGGCCATGATATTGTATATTTTGTATATTTTATATTGAATTAGTCTTAGATTTTCTTTTGTAGTGCTACGCAACTATGTATTATTGTTATTATTATTATTATTAATTATTTTCTCGGTTTCCTTTTTGTATGTATCGGGTTTTCTTGGTTTGTACCGTGTCGCGTGGAATTTTCTTATGATGTCACCTTAGGATACGTGAGAAGCTTTCTGATTGGTCCAGAGTGGGACAATAAGTGAAGCGGACTTCCGGAGAGCGGGAAATATAAATTGAGGGACTCTCACGATTGAGGACACTTTTTGGCTGCTTTTGGATTCGTCGAGGAAGGTTGCCGAGGAAGGGTCAGCAAGGACGTCGGAGTTAGACCGGGAGAACAGGAGTCTAGAAAGGGCGACCACTTTCAGTCGGGAAGCACAATCCGTTTCCATCGTAGTGTAATTGAGAAGTATCAACGAGGGACGTACTTCTGGTGACGTAAATTACGTTCAGGTATCGGAAAGAACTATTAGTTTTGTGAATTAACGTAAAGAAAAGGAACGCTTGGAACTCGAGATCGTGTTGCATTTACTTAACATAATACCGTGATTCGTCGAAGGCTAATATATGCAATTATTGTATAGAAGGAAAATGTGTATGTATATATGTATATAGAGTATTGTAAATTTCGTTAGTTTTAAGTCGTGTATCGTGTAAACTTGAGGGTTAGGAAGCATCTCGCGGTTATTGTACTGTTAGAATAAATTACTTGAGTCCTTAACATACATCCTTATTACATCCGTGGACTTAGATCCATCGGATAATCAACATTGGCGTCCGCAACAGGATACTGATCCTTATTACATCCGTGGACTTAGATCCATCGGATAATCAACATTGGCGTCCGCGACAGGATATTGATCGGGTTGTTTGTTGTAAAAGGACCGACCAAACGTGCATCTTGTATTAACCCCTCATCCTACTGCCGCTTATATCTGTAATTATAGCCATTGGAATTGTAAATTATATTATTGTAAAACCAAAAGGTTTCGGTAAACTATGGATGAACAAATTACCAGCGGATCTTCAGGGGCAGGGGAATTGGGCAATGTGCCTATTGTAACGGGATTTATGGGCATGATCCCATGTTTTTCGAACCTGCCCGGAGATATTTTAGATGTGAGTAGGTTTTTCCAAACCGTCGAGAACGTCGCGTCGTTGGCAAGCTGGGATGAGACTGTGAAGGTCACCGTAGTTCAAGCCCGCCTAAAAGGTGAGCCCTTGTCTTTATTTTTCGATTTAAGGGACCAGGGCGTCATGAGCTATGATGAAATAAGGAGGGCTCTTATAAAGTGCTTTGGTCGTAAAGAAAAAGAACAGGACCCGTTTGATCAGGTATTAAAGATCTCCCAGAGAAGAGGGGAGAGGGTTTGCGAATACGGGATTAGGATTAAGTCGTTGTTTTCACGAGCGGTGACGCGCAATTCTAATTTAGCGACGCTTCGCGACAATGCTGTTAAGGAATGCTTTATAAAAGGACTACTAGCGGAGATTAGGAGGCAGGTGATGCAGAGGCGGCCGGACACCTTGGATGAGGCGATAGTAAAGGCCGAAGAAGAAGAGGAAATCGAATCGGCCTGCAACAAACGAGGTGGGATAAGTGAGGTATGCGCAAATGTTGAGCATGAAAGGGGGTTGGAGAGAAGGGAAGTACAATTGGGTAAGCGTGTAGAGGAGTTGGAGACTCAAATAAGGAGTTTGACCGAGTCCATGGCATCTTTACTCGAGCACATGAAGGGGAACAATAACCGCGAGAGGTGGGGAAAAGAGCGCCGTTGTTACACGTGTGGTGAAATAGGCCATATTTCGAGAAAATGCAACAAGAGAAGAGGTTTAAACTAGTCAGAGGTCATTTGAAAGGTCAGGCGAATGACCGGTTAGTTAAATTAGAACTGACCAGAAAGATCCACTTGTCAGACCGGGGGTTACCGATTGTAAGAGGTGTAATCCTAGGACGTGAAATTGCTGGTCTAGTAGATACAGGTGCAGAAAGGACCGTAATTAAGAATGAATTGACTGAATATATCAGGCGTGAAAATAGGAATTGGGTGGTCCCAAACAATTCATGTATTAGTGGGATGTCGGGAGCACTCATAAACAGTGATGAGGCCGTAGCAATCGAGTGCTGTTTCCACGATGGGAAAAAGGTATGCACGACAACACCAAGTGTTGGGTTTCCTGAAAGGGCAGGTTACGAGATGATCATCGGGATGGACATTATTTGCCAGCACCCTGGGCTGTTGGTGGGGATCGAATCAGTGGTTAAGGCAGATAAGCAAGGTCGTGAAGGGAGATTTTGTATTAATATAAATAGTGAGGTAGGGGTGGCAGAGGTAGAAAGAGAGGTGTGGAGATTGGATCACCTAGATGAACCGGTTAAGAGGAAAATAATAAATATTTTGAGAAAGTATCCGGACGCTATTGCTAGCGAAATTGCCGAGTTATCTGGCACTAGCAGACATATGCACTCTGTTAGCCTGACGTCGGAACGTCCGGTCAACGTTAGACAGTACCGAATTCCGTACAGTTACTTACCTGGCCTTAAGAAGCAAGTTAGTGAGCTGATAAAAGCAGGTATATGTGAGGAGAGCTCATCGGAGTGGAACTCTCCTATACATGTTGTTCCTAAAAGCTCTGGTGAGATTCGTATCACTTTGGACCTGCGAAAAATTAATGATATAACAGAACCCCAAATATTCCCGATGGCTCGAATAGACGACATCTTATCCCAACTTAATGGGAACAGATATTTCTCGGTATTGGACTTAAAAGCAGGGTATTTCCAGATTCCTCTAGATCCCAAGGTAAGACACATATTTGCGTTCTCCACACCATGGGGAAAATACCAACTTTGTAGGATGCCTCAGGGTGGGAAGAATAGTGGGAGGTTTTTCCAATACATTATGACGAAGATCTTAGCAAAATTTGTCGGAAATAGCTGCTTTGTGTTTCAAGATGATATTGTATTATTTTCACAAAGTTTGGAGGATCATCTTGAGCTTGTCGATCGAGTAATTAGTACATTAAGGGATGAGGGCCTAAAATTAAATCCGAGTAAATGCCAAATATTAGCAAAGGAGGTGAGATATTTAGGACATATTATTAATAGCGAGGGTGTGCGACCTGATCCCAACAATGTTGAGTCGATCAAGAAAGTGGAAACACCTCGTAGTGTAAAAGAGGTCCGCAGTTTTCTCGGTGTGGTTGGATTTTTTCGGAATTTTATCCCGTCGTTTTCCGATATCGCTGCTCCATTAACAGAACTCACCAAGAAAGGGAAGAGATTTTTATGGAGCCCAGAATGTCAGAGAGGTTTTGAAAAGTTAAAAGAGGCAATAGCAAGCCCACCAATTCTAGCTCACCCGGATTTTGATAGACCATTCTATTTGCACACTGACGCATCTGACAACGCGGCAGCTGCGGTGCTCGAACAACGGCACGAAAAGGGACTGGCTCCGATAGGCTATTTTAGTAGGAGATTTCAAGGGGCAGAAATCAATTATTCCACAATTGAGAAAGAATGTCTAGCAATTGTTTTAGCCTTAAGACACTTCAAATTTTTAATTCTAGGCCAAAAAACGATAATACTCTCTGACCATAAACCCCTTGTGTTCCTTAGCAACATTCAAAATGGGAGCAAGCGTCTGACTCGTTGGATAATGGAGATTATGGACTACCATATAGAAGTCCAACATGTGAAAGGCGTTGACAATAAAGTAGCGGACTTCCTTTCGAGGAACGTTAACGGGGTTCATCACTTCGATGTTGAATCTACAAGGGCTGTAATCCCTAATAGATACGAGATTGGTTTATCACAGGATCGCGATGAAACTTTTGGCCCCATAAAAAGGGATTTACTGAGAAGCCCCGGGAATAGAAATATTGGGAGCTATATGCACCAGTATGTAGTAATAAGCGAATGCCTGTATAGAAGAAGCCTCTTGAAGTCCCGTGACAAGTATGTTAGCCAATTATGCGTAGGGGAGGATCTTGCTAGGGAAGTGATTAAGGCTGTTCACGAAAACAATCTGTCGGGGCATTGGGGCGTGCGAAAAACTATAATTAACATTGAGAAACACTATTATATTCGGAATTTGAGGGAGAAGGTCGAAGGTGTCATTAAGACGTGTGAAAGGTGCCAGAGGCATAATGTACACAAAGGAAAGGCTCCTTTCCAAGAAAACGAGACGGCTGAGGCACCTTTCCAAAAGATTGCTGTGGATATAGTAGGACCTATCCGCACATCGAGCAGCGGTAACCGATTCATCCTTGTAATAGTAGATATTTTCACTCGTTTCGTCGAAGCACACCCTTTGAAGGACCAAACTGCATGGTCTGTGAGTAATACAATATTTAATGAAATCGTTTGTAGGTACGGTGCCCCAGAAGTAATTATTTCCGATAGAGGTACCAACTTTCTATCATCTTTATTCTCGGACTGTTGCAAGTGGTTAGGAATTAGGAGGAACATTACTACCGCTTATCGACCTTGTGCGAATGGCACGTGCGAACGGGTGAACAGATCGTTAGTCGAAATGATAACTAAATCCTCTGACGATGGGAGAGTCGAATGGGATGAAATGATACCTTCTGCATGTTTTGCCTATAACAATTCGCACCACACTGCCATAAATGAGTCACCTGCCTTCCTCTTGTATGGTGTTGATCCCCGTACCCCTAATATCGAATACCTGCCTGATGATATGTCTACCGATGAGCGTAGGGCATTCCTGGTCACGAAACTCCGTGCATTACGGGAAAATGCGAGTATCCATGCGCGAAATTACAACAAGAAAGGAAGGGATTATCGAAGCAAAGGGAGAACATTAGTAAGTTTTTCGGAAGGGCAGAGGGTTTGGGTGAGAAAGAAAGGTGTTAAAGGGAATAAGTTTTCTTATAATTATAAAGGACCCTTTCGGATCACCAAGGTGATAAACCCAACTACGTATCGTGTGGAGGGTTGCAATATGAAGGATCAGGAGACTGTCCATGTCGATCGCCTAAAACCTTGCTATGGCTATCCGATTTGTAATAAGAAAAAAAAGAGGGAGGATAGAGGAATTGTACTGGAGGATGATGATGAAGTCCTGGATGATCGGTTGGTGAGGAGACGTGGGGTGGTCACTAACACGCAAGGTGTTGACACAAGTGGTGTGCAGAAGTGCACTGACCTTGAGGTGCGTAAGAAACCTTATAACCTACGTGAACGCAAAATTGATTTCCGTAGTTTGCACTACGGGAAGTGAGTCGCTTGGGGGGGGAGATATGTAGTGCTACGCAACTATGTATTATTGTTATTATTATTATTATTAATTATTTTCTCGGTTTCCTTTTTGTATGTATCGGGTTTTCTTGGTTTGTACCGTGTCGCGTGGAATTTTCTTATGATGTCACCTTAGGATACGTGAGAAGCTTTCTGATTGGTCCAGAGTGGGACAATAAGTGAAGCGGACTTCCGGAGAGCGGGAAATATAAATTGAGGGACTCTCACGATTGAGGACACTTTTTGGCTGCTTTTGGATTCGTCGAGGAAGGTTGCCGAGGAAGGGTCAGCAAGGACGTCGGAGTTAGACCGGGAGAACAGGAGTCTAGAAAGGGCGACCACTTTCAGTCGGGAAGCACAATCCGTTTCCATCGTAGTGTAATTGAGAAGTATCAACGAGGGACGTACTTCTGGTGACGTAAATTACGTTCAGGTATCGGAAAGAACTATTAGTTTTGTGAATTAACGTAAAGAAAAGGAACGCTTGGAACTCGAGATCGTGTTGCATTTACTTAACATAATACCGTGATTCGTCGAAGGCTAATATATGCAATTATTGTATAGAAGGAAAATGTGTATGTATATATGTATATAGAGTATTGTAAATTTCGTTAGTTTTAAGTCGTGTATCGTGTAAACTTGAGGGTTAGGAAGCATCTCGCGGTTATTGTACTGTTAGAATAAATTACTGTTGTTTCGCCAAATTCGTGCACGTGTAATTGGTCATTACTTGAGTCCTTAACATACATCCTTATTACATCCGTGGACTTAGATCCATCGGATAATCAACACTTTGTTCCTTTGTCTAACTCTTTCTAGAACTTTCTTTGTCTAACTCTTTCTAGAACTTTCTTTGTCTAACTCTTCCTAGAACTCTCTTTGTCTAACTCTTTGCCCTTGGGGGAGGATTATCTTTCCCTCAATAGTAAGAACAAAACGTGAAGTAAGGCCCTGGGGCCGGTGAACAAAGGGGAGAGACAGTCTGGGTCGAGCTCTTGACGAGAGAAGGTAGCGCTCCAGATCGAGTGTCCGACGATTGGAGGCTACGAGGAGCCAAGGAATCGATAGGAAGGAATTCCTATAAGAGAACTTTGAAGGAAGTCTGGGTTGGAATCCCGAAGAGGTAGGAGCTGAAAAGGAGTGCTCCAGAAAGGGAGAAGGGTGATCTAAGAGGATAAAGTGCAGAGAGAGATCATCGAGGAAAGACGACTCAGTCTGAAAGAAAAAGATTATAGACGAAAGATCTATAAGGAAAAGGGCTACAAACGTAACAAAAGAGAGAGATCCGAAGTTGTTCCCCACCAAAAGACACATCGCAAAGAAACCCGGGTATTTCTACTACTTTTCTTATCTTTCCTTATTTCTTCTATTCTTCCAATTTCTTTTAGTTTTAAGTTAGTATAAGTTAGTGTAAGTGAATACGGTCCTCGTCAGATTGTCGCGTGTGTGCAAGATAACTGTTTTTGAGGACAAACATTTAATGCCTATATATATATAAATTCTGGAAGTTGTAAAGTTGGGATCCTATGTAAAGAACCTGTTCAGAGAGAATAAAACTACTTTGTATTAAGTTTTATTTTGTACCATTTCGCTCGCGGGATCGTGTACCTCTTGTTACGAACACCACAATATATTTAAACTTGTTGTAAGTTTTCAATTATAAAAATAATATGGTCATGCTCTAAAGCAGCTCTAAAGAACAGTATATAAATCTTAAACTCTGTAATCCAACTATCAATACATCTACTACCACATGCTGGCCAAAATAAGTGGGAATGATCAACTTTCACAATTCAAAGGACTGATGATCTACTCCCCATTTTTGTTTCATAAAAGCTTAATATTCCATCCTAATGAAATCAGCCTGCAAAACAGTTGTATTTATGTATTCTACATTTTTGACAGATATTAGAAATTAATTAAAAAATTGCATTATTTTATATTATTAATTATAAAATAATTAATAAATATATTAAATATTAAATATTTTATTAATAGTTCATATACTCTGAATAAATTATTTAATAATTTATACAGTCTGAATAATTTACATTTGAAATTTAATTCATAAATATATTGTTCTAGTTAACAATAGTACACAAAGGTGGAAAAATTGGTTTTTATAGTGGTGATATTAAAAATGTACTTGATGACATATTAAGATTGCAACCAACAATGCTGCCTTTAGTACCAAGAATAATGAATCGCTTATATACTATTGTAAGTATATATTATTAAACTACATTCATTTATTTTATTAAATGTTATTAAAATAAAATAATTTAATAAAACTTTTACTTATATCTCTCACCAAAATTAACATACTGAACAGACTATCTTTCAGCATTAATACCTATTTTTAAAACAAAAAGTATACAAAATAGCACTTTTGGTGATGTATTATTGTTTTCATCAGGCAAGAAATTATTTTTTATAACAGAAATATTAAACAGAATTTCTTTTAAATCAGAGAACATACATTTAAAATATTTTCTCATGTGCACAGAAAACAAACTTTTCATGATTTTTAAATTTTTTAATTAAATACAGAGAAACACAAATGATTAAAAGGTGTATGACATAACATTTGTTAAAAACATTTGCTTCAGTGTACAAGGTGGATGTAGGAAAAAGTGGGCTGCCCGTGGGGACCCCCCTGCCCTGTGTGTAGATACCTTGTGACAACTTTGGAGGAAAAAGCAATGTTTGGACCAACAAATTGATGTAGTTAAATTTAGCATGAGAGTATCCTGCCCTGCTCACTGCCATAGCAACAAGTTGTAGTTCCTTTTGCATTAAAGGCTGGAAAGACAAGTAAGCTCTGCAACTACAGGCAGATATAACAGAGTTTATGCAATGAGATGGTTGAAAAGGTGTACCATGAATGATACTAGGAATTAACTTGAATTTATGATAAATGGAGTTGGATATCTCCATAAAAATTCTATTAATGCAGAAGTCTAGGAAAGCAATTATGCAATCTTCTTTGTCTTCCTTGGCAAAAGCTGTAGGTGGATAAACAGATAACAACTGTATAAAATGCAGCAGCTCCTCATTTGAACCACCCCAGGCAAATAGGACAACAACATATTGAATATAAAGAAGTGAGCATATTGTGAGTGGGGGGGTACCTGTACTTGGTTGATTCTTTTGTTTCTGAAATGACTATTTTAGTTGATTTTCAGTGAGATTTTATCCTTCCTTTTGGGAGGTAATCATATGCTTTTTTTTTCTGGTGATAACGGAGATTGTCTTCATTGATGGTTGTCTTAAGCCTTAGGACTCTGGTGGCATGAAGCCTTCAGAAAACTATTTATTTAGGTTTTTCACTATGGTCCAGATTGACCTTCTCTCTCCATTGTCTTCCTCTTGTGTCTGCTCTCCTCTCCTTTCTTCAAAAGACCATTATTCCCCATTTGGCTCCTCAGGCATTTACTCTCCCCATGGAACAGTTCAGAATGTTGATCAACAACCAAGTGAAGTAGAAATAAAGGGCAGGAGAAAGTTCTTGAAACAAGAAATGATAAGAATTGAGAGCAGAAACTACAATCTAGAATATTCTGTAACTTAAAATTATGGCTTACAGCCACACAATACCAGAATTTTTTTAGTATGTATATTTTTTTAGTTACAATGCAATAAAACAATCTTAAAATTTTACTTTCAAGAAAATATTAAGTATTAGCTTAACTCTGTCTTCAGAATGCATTTGATTATTTAAGACCTTTGACTGTTCTTTCAACATCCGGTATAACCTTATTTAAATTTTCTGGAGGAGAAGGAGCAAACGAAGGGCCTAACCTGACTGTGTTAACCTGCATAGAAGGAGGTTATTTAAATTCTGATTATGATTATTTAAATTCTAGAACAAAGTTAAAAAGGACAAACAGTTTTTAAGTAGTCTAAATTCTTAAATAAAGTACAGGAATATTATTTCTTTGTATTAAAAAAATTTCAAAATAATTCAAACATTAGGCTAAATCTACTTTAATGGAGGAAATTAACTAAAACAGTTTTTAAATGCAGTCTGAAGTACTTTTGAAAATTCATTCTGAAGCTCCTCATTAGGCAAAATTGCGAAACTGTCCTTAAAATTTTGGAAGTACATTGATTCAAAACCATTCAAAATCCATCAAATTCTAAAATATTAAAGTATATAAACAGCATTGATCCATGTAGCTCTCTCTTGTGAGTTTTTTCTTAAATGAATCATTTTCTTTCCCTTGAAAATGTGCTAATTCTATTGTTTTCTACCCATTTCCATGACTCTGACAAAGAAGCATGGAAATGGATAGTGAAAAGAGAAATTGAAGAGATTAGTGAATAGAACACCCTAAGGTTTAAATAACATTACAACCTAATATATTCAATGTTATATTGTGGCTGTCGGCTATGATATTGTATATTCTGTACATTTTATTTTGAATTAGTCTTAAATTTTCTTTGTTTCTTTGTCTAACTCTTTCTGGAACTTTCTTTGTCTAACTCTTTTGCCCTTGGGGAGGATTATCTTTCCCTCTATAGTAAGAAAAAAAGAGGGAGTGAGGCCCTGAAGCAAAACGGACAGAAAGAGTGCCATTCTGGGTTGGAATCCCGAAGAGATAGGAGGTGAAAAAGTCAGTGCTCCAGAAAGGGAAAAGGATGATCTAAGACGTTTCGTTCGTGGGATCGTGTACCTCTCATTATGAACACTACAATATTTGAATTTCATTCATAAAATTTTATTTTGAATTAAGGGATTCCTACATATATTTTAAAAATTAAATATGTATTACGACTTCTTTGAGTTTACTTGCAATGAAATAAAATATAATGCTTTGAAAGATGAAAAATTACAAAATAATATTAAAACTGAAAACAACAAACATTTGAATTCTTTCCAGTGTTAGCCGAGTATATGAAATAACAAGACCCTGAGAGTCGCTCGGCTTTGATAGAATAAAAAAAAAGGTTTATTAATTTCAGCGAACATAAATAATTTACAAAGAAACGATTACACACACTTACTAATTACTAATACAAATACATTTGGGACTGCGCGTAACAATGTCATCAATTAGTCCCCGCGTGCCGACAAGACAAAGAACTTATTCTAACTTATATCTAGCTTAACTAAGTACAGGGCCCTAGAGAAAGATAAGGTGGAAGAGAATTAAACAGAGATGATAAGACTGAAAATTGGTTCGAAGGGGTGACTGGCGGTAATAAATAAGAAAAAAAAAACCTCGGATCCGTTCCTTAATAACTTTCTTTGTTTCTGTTCGTCCCGTTTTTCTCTCTCTCCGAAAAATCTTCCTTCCTCTCGCTCCTGTCCTCCTATCTCCTCTGACGTAACCCCTCGACCCCTCGGTGTCACACCCTTTTTGTTTTTATTACCGTCCAGGCCACATGTGTCGACTAACTACCGCGTGGTTAAGTAAATAGAAAACGGAAGTAAAATTGTTACTACAGGAAGATAGTATAAGGAAAGTAAAGAAAAGAAAATAAATAAGGTTTAATAAAGCCACATACGTCCCCACCAAAAGACATATTAACAATTAACAGAAACATTAATATGGATATACACAACCATTAATGGATGATGAACTACAGTTCATCTTCCAAAGTGAAGCCGGCGATAGTCCACTTTCTGCCCCCGTAAGTTATACGGGTGGGAGATATTACCCCTCTGTTCCAGCATGGTCTCATTACCCGAATCCTTGCGGTCTCCTTGATGCTGCTGGTTATGTTGATTATACCTATTGTAGCTCGCCCGTTGCGCAGTGGGTAGGTGAGGGATGTCTTCTTCCTCTTCAATCTCCTCGATCTCTCCGGATTGTGATCCTTCGTGTCCAATTGGGATGTTACGCTTCCGTCTAGGCTCACGGAAGTTTGAGAAGCACGGTTTTAGTCTGTCTATGTGTACAACAAGTTTTTCCTTTTTATTACAATTTTCGATTTCCGTGTTAACAGGCCCCAGGAGGCGAGAGACACGGAAAGGACCTAAATATTTTGGAGAAAACTTGCCTTGCTTCTTCCCTTTCCTTAACATCCAAACTTTCTGCCCTACCTCAAAGCTCCTCACCTTCCTCCCTGTGTTGATGCGGTTACGGTTAAGTTTGTTACGGTTGCGACTTAATTCGTATGCCGATTCACGGATGCATCGTAGCTTATCCATAAGGAAATCACGATACTCCCGAATACCCGGGTAGTCATTTGTCTGTTCAACAGGGAACGCATGAGGGAATTTAGGATCAAATCCGTAAAGAAGAAATGAAGGTGACTCACTAGTAGAGGAGTGTGTAGCATTATTATAAGCGAACACAGCAGTCTGTAAGAAGGTATCCCAATTGTTGTTGCTGCCGCCTGATATTCTGGCCAAAAGGTTACTGATGGATTTGTTCACACGTTCACAAACTGAGTTCGAACAAGGGCGATATGATGTCGTAACATTGTGCTTGACGGTAAGGATGTTGCACATTTCATTAAAGATGGAGGACGTAAAATTCGTGCCCCGGTCAGAGATGATGATCTCGGGACTGCCATATCTGCAGACTATCCTTTCGAAAAACACATTGGCTACAGAGGCCGCAGATTGGTCCCTTAAAGGGACGGCTTCTGTGTATCGAGTAAACATGTCAATTATGGTGAGAATATAACGATTACCCTTATGTGTTTGATTTAAAGGGCCAATTATGTCGATTGACACCTTTTGAAACGGATAATTAGCGACTTCCGTTTCTTGAAAGGGGGCTCTTCCTTGATGTAAGTTATGTTGTTGGCAAACTTTGCAGAACTTCACGAATCTATCGACGAGTTTTTTCATCTTCTTGAAGTAGTAGTAACGGTTGATCAGGTCACACGTTTTTTCTTTGCCGTAGTGTCCGGCTAATGGTGATTCATGGAATGCTTTAATTACGTCATTAATTGCTGTTTCCCCTACACAAACACGCCTCCATTGACGTATTCCAAACCGTCCCGGTCGTACGTGGACTAATACATCACCATCTACTTGATACTCAGGAAGTATGCCACTACTCGGGTAATCATTGTAAGAGGGTGGGAATTTAATTAAATGATTTCTCATTGGACCAAAAATTCTGTCCCCAATCTGGGACTTCTTTACCTTTTTCCACAACTCTTCACTGATGCAATTAATGACATCGCTGTTTGAGGGGGCTTCTTCTCTACTACCATGTGGTCGAGACAATAAATCAGCCACTGGGTTACTCTTCCCTTGAACATGCGTAATGACCAAATCAAAATTAGATAATTCTACGGCCCATCTCATGAGGCGGTTATTGTGATTTTTCATATTTTTCACAAAGGTTAAAGGTTTGTGGTCGGAAAGCACAGTGACCTTCTGACCAAGAATAAGATGTTTAAAGTGGCGGAGGGCTAAGATTATTGAGTAGCATTCCTTCTCGATAGTGGAATATTTTAGTTCGGGCCCACGGAACTTCCTACTAAAGTAGCCAATGGGAATGAGTTTCCCTTCGCTTTCCTGTTCTAAGACCGCACCAGCCCAGGTATCTGAAGCGTCCGAGTGCATGAAAAAAGGTATTTTAAAGTCGGGATGAGATAGCACAGGGGGTTTAGATAATAGTTCTTTAAATTTTTCGAAGCTTGATTGGCACTGGTCGTCCCATAAGAACTTTACATATTTTTTAGTCAGATATGTAAGAGGAAGAGCAATCTCGGCAAAGTTTGGGATAAAGTTGCGGAAGAATCCCACCATTCCGAGGAAACTCCTGACGTCTTTCACATTACGCGGGGGTTGGACTTCTTTAATCGCATCCACGTTGCAGGGATCAGGTCGTATCCCCTTACTATCGATGATGTGTCCCAGATACCGCACTTCTTTCACCATGAATTTCGATTTTTTTGGGTGCAATTTCAAGTTGGCTTTGTCTAATATAGAGATTACCTCCCTTAGGAGTTTCACGTGATCTTCAAAGGATTGGGAGAACAACACAATATCGTCTTGAAAGACGAAACAATTGATATCTATGAATCTCCCCAACAGCCTAGACATGGCGTATTGAAAATACCTCCCGCTATTCTTTCCACCTTGCGGGAGGCGGCACATCTGGAATTTTCCCCAAGGAGTAGAGAAAGCAAAGAAATGACGTGTTGATTCATGTATGGGTATCTGGAAATATCCAGACTTTAGGTCGATTACCGAGAAGAATTTGCTTCCCTGAAACTTCGTTAAGATCTCATCCACACGGGCTAGAGGGAACTCCTGGGACTGGGTTACTTCGTTAATTCTTCGTAGATCGAGAGTAACCCTTAACTCGCCGGACTCCTTCGGGACAATGTGAAGGGGGGAATTCCATTCAGAAGTACTCTCCTCGCAAATCCCCGCCTTCAGATATGAAACTATCATTTTCTTTAGTTCACTCAAATAACATTGCGGTATTCTATATTGTTTTGTATTAATTATTTGGTTACTCTTAATGATAGGTGTATGAAGAAATTCCTTAGTACCGGTCAAATCTTCTATTTTCCGTGCGAAACATCCGGGGTGTTCATTAAAGATACGCTCCACTTCCTTTTTTTCGTAGTCTTTCAAATGGGATAAATTAACCTCCATCGTATTATCGGATTCCTCCCTTCTGAATCCACAACACTGATAAAAGTCATCAATTTCGGTTCTATTCCAAGATGTTACATTCTCACCTGTTTCAATTAATACTTCCGGGAACCTGTTTAACACATCCATACCCAATACTCCTTCGTATTCGACTTCGGATGGCAAGTGCATGCAAGTCATTTGAACATTTTGAGTTCTCCCTCCTCTTTCGATCTTGATATTAGACTCCCATTCGCATTCGATAACCTCCCCACCGATTCCTCGTAGTCGTTTCCAACTCCTGTGAAGTGCACCGTTCGGTCCCCTACTCCATATCTCGCTCTGAGCGATCTTCAGGCTTAGCACGGACCTTTCCGCACCCGTATCGACCAGAAACTTGATACTGGTACCATAAGCATCACCAAGAATGAGGGGAAGGCCCTTTTTAGAGAAGAACACATTAGGGGCCAGGGTTAGCTCGATGCATGGGACGTGATACTGGCTATCATCACGCCCCGTAATTAGTTTAAATCATTTATATTCCGTTGAGGGCACTGGCGGGCCAGGTGGCGAGGATTCCCACAAATGTAACACCTTTTTAGGACAGATCGGTTCGGGCTATCCTTATTTTTATCTAGATTTCCACCCAGTCTTTCGACCAAACCATTAACAGTACTACATAACGACCCCACCATTTTTTCCAACCTTTCAAGTCTATCGTCTTCCTTTGTTTTCACAATATTCATCACACCATTCGGATCCTCATTAGCGGTTGGGTTCTTTATTTCAATGGTGTGTACAAATTTATTTTCTCTACTAACGTTACACTCGAGTTCGACCCGTTCTTCCCTCTCCGCTTCCTTAATTGCCTGATCTAAGGTCTGGGGTTCTCTCCTTAATACGTATCCCTTTAGCTGGGGCCTTAGGCCCTTTATAAATCTCTCTCTAATAATGTCATCCCTCAAGGCACCAATTTTTTCGTTATTGGAAGCGGCCTTCGACAACAGTGTATTCATGCGGATGACATAGTCACATACCGTCTCATCATGGTTCTGCTTAATACTTAAGAGTTGGTCGAGTGCATTCTTTTCCTTAAGTTCTCGCTTTTCGTAACATTGAATTAATTTTTGCCTAATTCCCTCAAAAGTACAAGGATCTTGGTCAGCCAAGCTGAAGAACGTCGATAATGGCCCCCCTTTTAACCGAGCTTGTAAGACAGCCAATTTCACTTCACTGTTCCACCCAGCCAGGCGAGATATATTATCTATGGTCTTGAAGAATTGGCGGACATTAACCAAATCACTGCCACTATTAGAAAAAATGGGAACCATTCCTAGAAACCCTGTGACTACAGGAGGGATCCCCTCACCCTCGCCTCCTGAGGATGTAGCAAGATTGTTCTGGTTACAATCATCCATAATTAATGATATAAAAATAATACAATTGATTACAAATTGTAGGGCCTTAAATCTACAGGCACGATAATACAATGCTACGTTCTATACAATAAAAACCGTATCCCGTTACTAACAGAATCCTGTCGCGGACGCCATTGTTAGCCGAGTATATGAAATAACAAGACCCTGAGAGTCGCTCGGCTTTGATAGAATAAAAAAAAAGGTTTATTAATTTCAGCGAACATAAATAATTTACAAAGAAACGATTACACACACTTACTAATTACTAATACAAATACATTTGGGACTGCGCGTAACAATGTCATCAATTAGTCCCCGCGTGCCGACAAGACAAAGAACTTATTCTAACTTATATCTAGCTTAACTAAGTACTGGGCCCTAGAGAAAGATAAGGTGGAAGAGAATTAAACAGAGATGATAAGACTGAAAATTGGTTCGAAGGGGTGACTGGCGGTAATAAATAAGAAAAAAAAAACCTCGGATCCGTTCCTTAATAACTTTCTTTGTTTCTGTTCGTCCCGTTTTTCTCTCCCTCCGAAAAATCTTCCTTCCTCTCGCTCCTGTCCTCCTATCTCCTCTGACGTAACCCCTCGACCCCTCGGTGTCACACCCTTTTTGTTTTTATTACCGTCCAGGCCACATGTGTCGACTAACTACCGCGTGGTTAAGTAAATAGAAAACGGAAGTAAAATTGTTACTACAGGAAGATAGTATAAGGAAAGTAAAGAAAAGAAAATAAATAAGGTTTAATAAAGCCACACCAGTTATCATAACTTATTATTAAAAAGTTTTGAAGACCTGAATAGAATGCATGCATTGGAACATTCATAACCATTTACTTGTTAGTTTATCTGTAATAAAATTATTCGTTTTATCAATGATTGATTTGTACATTTTGCATTTTAACTTAAACAGCATTTTCTAAACAACATAAATTGTCAAATGTAATCTTATTATTAATATATTTAAAAATGTATTATAGTTACCTTGTTTTTGTGATTTGCAGTTACTAAGTTGTAAAATAAAATATATATTACATTTATTGCACTTATTTATTCTTACAATAATTTAAAAAAATGCTTGAATACTTTGTTTTTATAATGTTAATATGTCATTATTGTGTAAAGTTTTATGACTGAAATAAAAAAAAAGTAAATTATTTCATTTTTCATTATTTATTTGTAATATGTTAATTATAAAATATACTTGTAAGATTTCATTTTTGAGTTATTTCAATTTGTTAACTATAGATTAATTTTAATTTAGATTATGAATAACATGAAGAAGAATCCTATAAAGAGGCATTTTTGGAATATTGCATTGAAGAGAAAAGAAAGTTTGCTAAAACGGTAATTGGAATTATTATTTAGTTATTTAGTTTATTTGCTATATGTTGTGTTGTTCTTGTATATTGTCGGGTTACCTTATTTTATTGTTTATTCTCTTGTCTAAGTTCTGATTGTTGTCATTTTTGTTTTATTTTATTTATTTCTGTGCGCACGATGTACTTAAAATTGAAAAATATTATTATTATTTTTTTTATTGTATATATGTATATATTTGCTATTTTTGGGCGTTATTGTTATGGCAACACTATGTTGGCAGTGGGCACGATATATAAAGTGTGAGGGGCTGGCAATGTCCCATTCTGGTTCCAGGTGTCTGAGGGAAGAAGGTGTCATGAGTACTTTGTATATTGGAGTGAACTGGCCTTCCTTATTTTTGTGTGTGAAAAAAATCCTAATTTTAGAATTCGTTCCCATCTGAGTGAGGAATTGTGAAATAAGTTATAATATTCTGATAAGTGAATCAGTTGAACGTTTACAACATCACGAAGTGAATAGTTTATGTTTTTTTGGAATTTGTTCAATGCTTGGTGTTCTCATCAAAGATCTTTATGTGAGCCGCCACATGATGTGCCAACTCTGTGTAGATATTGATATTGTATATATAATTTTTGTACATAAAGTTAGTTTTAATTGTGATCCTTTTTGCTCGCCTCCTCATTTTTGTAGTAATCAAACACCCACACCTGCGATCTTCAACCCCAAGGATCTTTGCAATCCCACAATGTCTATCTCATTAGAAAAAGTATTTAATATTATCATGAATGGGTACACCAAAAAATCTAATATTGTCCAAATGAATTTTTGCTTGGAATTTCACTTTTACCAATGCAAAAGAGAAATTTTTTGTACTTAATAAAACAAAGTGATAATATCATCTTCAGTTTTAATTTTGTTAGTAAATGATGAAAAGTTATGCTGTTAAACAAAGTAAAACAAACAAAAAACACATTCTGTTTCTCTTGTCTACCAGTTATGTCGTGATGGTTGTAACAAAGTAAGACATTCTGTAGTCAAGCTAAGTCTTTTATTTTAAATGTATACAGTATTTGGTGTTCAGTCACCTAATGAGAATGATTCGATGCTGATGAGAGAATGTCGAGTCGAATTTTTCATATTTTTTTATTTACACGTATATATAGCAATGTACAATGTACGTACGATGTTTTTACAGTTCAACATCGATCGAAGGTCTGGTTCGTTTTTGTTTGTGTTGGTCGCTCGTTCAAATGTCCATTCTTAGTAGTCATTGGTCCAAAAGTGAGTGTCCAGTTCAAAGTTTGCTTTTCTCTTCTTTCCTGCCCCCTCTATCAGTCCAAATTGGCACATTGCCGACAGGTGCCACAAGTATTTATTTTAAATGTGTATTTAGCATTTGGCCTGCTAAATATCTCTAAACAGTATTGTTAGATATATTTTAATTATGATCACCTGTTATATAGATATATGAAAAAATATATGAAAACAAAACAGTACTGTAGCGTTAAATTTAAAATTGAGAACTGATATATACTATAGTTTGTAATGAAAAATTTCAAATTACAGCCCTTTGGGCTGTAATGTGAAATTCTGATGTGTAGACTCTTCTCTCTCCCAACCTATTCCCACTGCAAAGAACAGGACATGAATCTCCGAAATGAAATAGGTTGTCATATGTATTAAAGCTGATATACCAGGCAATATGTCTACAATCTCTTGATTTTCCGTGAGAGCCACATATCACAGGATAACACTAAATGTCATATAGGTTTCCCATAATTGGGAGCAAAGCAATCTGCTGCATGTATAAGAATCATCTTTCCCAAAAAATTGCAGTAGCTGTTAAAAAGAAATATAATATATATCAATAAAAATTACAAGAATTATATAATTAAAATTTATCATTAAAATGAAAAATTCAAGTACAAATATAACTTAGTTAAAAGATCTATAAAAGAAACTGAAAAGTGCACTTGTGTCAAATAGCCACGAGGGTGATAATACAATACAATTAAGACAGTACAAAATTAAAATAACAATTAATTTAATGATAAATGATACTCAATGCACAAATAAAAGAGCTCAGATGTCTAATCTAGAGCATTTTCCCAGCTCTGCCCAAGAAAATAAAAAAAGACCAGACACGTCAACTTGTGCAACAAAACAAAAAGATTCCTGCATCTACAATTTTGTTAAATGGGCGTGACTATGTATTACAAAAAATTTCCTTACAACTAACTTAAAATTAACTTATAACTATAGAGATGAAATGGAAAATTAAAATAGACAAAGGAAAGAGAAAAGAAAGGGGTACCTGTACTTTGTTGTTTCCTTTTTTACAGAGATGATTACATTCGATGATTCTCAGTGAATTTCCTTGTTTGTCCTTTTTGGGAGGTTAACATATCCTTTTATCAAGGATCAGAGGAGACTGTCTTCATCAATGATTAATTGAAGCCTCAGGATTCTTGTTGCACAACGCCTTCAAGAAATTCTTAAGTCCCTTGCTATAGTCAGGATCGACCTCTCCTCTCCACTGTCTCCCCTAGTCTGAACTCTTCTTTCTGATCCAAAAACCATTACCTCTCCCTTTTAGGCCCTTAGGCATTTTCTCTCTCATAGGACAGTTTAGAACATCAATCATCAACTGAGTGAAATAGAAATGAGGACAAGAGAAGATTCTAGAAACAGGAAAAGACAAGAATCAAGGGCAGAAGCTATAAACTAGAATATTTTATTATAACTTAAAATTATGGTGTGCAGCTACAAAAAGACCAAAACATGTTAGATGAAATTTTTAAAAATGAGCATCTTTTACTTTGTTTGTTCTTTCTCACATCTTAAGAACCAACAAGTGGAGTAGACCTTTTTATTGAGTCTCTTCTCCACTTCCACTTGTAAATGTAATAACAACTGAGAACTGGATGTAATATAATAATAAAAACACTCACTAAACCAGAAAGTCTAGCAGTAAAACATTAATTTTAAGAAATACTTGATAAAAATGAACATTTCCAACAAATTTAAGTTGTAATCTTCAGATTAAAATGTAATTCAGAAGATAGAACAAAGAATTTGAAAAAATAAAGCAGAATATTATTGGTTGCGTCCAACACATGATTGGTGATGTCATTTAGGTTTGCAGGATGATATGAAACATCAAAATGAAATATGAAATAAAGATCTCCAGACATGGGAGTATGTTTCTGCATCCCTATAATTAGTCTCTGTCTTTAAAGGATGCCTGGAAGATCTCCAATATTTACTATGTATTTAACCAATTAGAGCTGGGATGTAAAATAGTCTACAATCAAGTACACATCTCAATGTCATTTTTGCTTGTGTAAGAACTCAGTGTGGTAGAGGATAGGTCTTTTTTTATAGAATATATATGCTTGTTAATCTGTTTGTCCAACAATCTTGTACTTGTTACAATGTAAACTAGATTTTTGTTAAATGGTTTGTCCATAAGGGAATGGAATAGATCCCCAGAAGTGATTGGTAATTTAGTGGATCTTTTGAATTCCTTAATAAGAAATAAATTGTAGGATTCCATTTTATGCCAGATTAATATCCTTATCCTTAGCAATCAAAATTCTACATGTAAATTGTGTAATGCTGTTGGTTTTTGAAATCTGAAAAAGAACAGAAAGTAAAGACATTCTTTTCAGAAAAAGTTTTTGTGTAAAATGTTTCAGCCATTTTGGTAGTGTTTCTTTTATAGAAGTTTTAAAATTACTAAAAAAAAACAAAACCATGACAAATTTATGATAAATTCAATTATTTTGATCATAGTGTGAACCACTATGAACTAAACATCATGGACCTTTTGGCTATCCATATGGGCTTGTCATGGTTGGGAGGTTAAGCTGTAGAATCCAAGCTCCCCAGCACTCAATGATGTCAGAGGAACCTGGATCTAGAAGAACTCTTGTGCAGAAAGGACAGAAAGGGCACTGTAGGGTATGGAATCGCCTAGGCAAGCGATTTCCACCCTGTTTTATTATAACGAACTTTCATAATGGAAAAACCGTTAGAAGCGGCCGTTAGAAACTTCCGTGGGAAGAACCATTAAGTTTCAAATTGACAACCGACGGACGATTGGCTGGCGGGAAATGACCGTTGGCCAGACGTTGTGGAAACATTCAAATTTGATTGGCAGACGATTCAAACGCCGGACACTATTTAAGCAGTAGTTTCGGCGGGAACAGAGCTCGTATTGGGATCGGCTGAGTTCGTATCGGGAAGATCAGATTAGGATCGTTGTTACCGAAGTTCTAACTGTCTCTCTCGTTGGACGCAACGGAAATCTGGGGAAAGTAAACCCCAGTGTTTTAGTACGAACTTGTTCCTGACTCGGAGGTGCTGTTAATTATAAGTCTGTTTGATCGTAAGGAGTTCTTTCGACGAACGTGTACGGGAATAGTCGGTTGTTGTTTGGACTAGTGTTTGTGCATATTTAATTGTGACTCCTAATCTGTATTATTTTCTACATTTTACCGTAAATATAAATGTTGTGTTTCGTCAAACCGACTGAGTGGTTATTTTGAACATTACTGGCACTTAGGCTAAGCAAGTGAGAAGTAGATCCTGAAGAGTGGTGAGATGCTACTTTTCTTTTTTGACATTGGGCTGTGCATTTCATTAACAATGGGTGCAGGAGAGAGATGGAGAATTAAGGTATATATTATGTTAGTTGTGAGTCTCGAACTGTTCTTAAGGACTGGTAAATAAACATTTTGTTCTTTCATTAGAATTGTAGTGTGTGTTTACTTTATTGGACATATTTTCTTTTATACCTGCATGGGAAACTCTCTAAGCTATAGAGAACTTCCCAACAATAGGTCATAAGTTTAAAGTCTTCTTGACTCTGTGCCTGATTTAACCAAACTAATTTATGCCATTGTAGTTCCACTATTTGTAGTTTGCTTATTCAGTTAATATAGATATTTTAACCAAACAATAAAGAATTTAGTAAGACGATAATCAAATGCTGGATTATTTTAGGCTGTATCTTGGGTAACTGTTAATTATAGATACAAAACAATTTGGTCTAAAGAAAAGCAATTAGTATTTATCTTGTACAAATATTGTTAATTACATTCATTTCAAAATTAAATTAAATGATTTTTGAATATTCTGGAATAAAAATTAAAAATTGTTGGAGGACTCAAATATTCAATTTATCAACCTTAACGTGCAAACTTGCATATTGTGTAGAGATGTTACCAGTTACACAATCGTAACCTCTCTTCACTTTCAACCAATTTAAAATTTGAAAGATATAATCAACCATTCACTATATTTTATAGCCTGAAAAAATCCAGCATTTAGAGATTTGATTAATAGAAAGTTTGAGCTTGGGTGTTTATATATTTCTGAATTTGGTATTATTCTGATGAAAGAAATATCATCATCAAACCAAAGAAATTTTGTAATAAGTTAATAGTTGTTATTGAGAAAAATAATCTTTTATCAATATTATGGTTATTAAGAAAATACTGTTTCACTCTTGACAAAGCATTCATTTAGAAATATAAGTGATATTATATTATCTTTTAATAGTTATTCGTATTAGTAAAAAAACTATTTTATATATCATAAAGATTTTCCAATTTTGAAATTAAAAGTAACTGAAATCTGTTTTTACCTAAAAACTGAAAGATTAACATCATATTATTTTGTTTACTGTATTATTTATATATTATATACACTATATTTAATTATAAGTTTTGATTTATCTTTTATTAATGATAGGCCATTAAACTGTAGATATGGCAATCATGCTATGTATTTAAATAAATGAATGTAAAAAATATCAAATTAGAAATTTTAAAATATTTATATAATTTATTTTAGTGGAATTTTACGAAATGATACAATATGGGACAAATTGTTTTTTGACGAGTTAAAAGCAGATCTTGGTGGAAATCCTGCAGTCATTTCTTCTACTTCTGCACCGGTTTCTCCGGAAGTTATCAGATTTTTTCGACTAGCATCTGGTTGTCAAGTAAGCTTTGAATTTCCAGAGATAATGTTTACAAATACTAAAAGTTTGGTTCTCTCTACTTTAAATATAATTGTATCATTTCAAATCATGTAATATCATTTGTAAATGACAATGACACAGGATAACTTAATAAATTCTATGACCCAAAACATTTAGTTCTTTTGACTTTTAACTTTCTTAACCTCTACTTTTGATTTCATATAGTATTATCATTTGTTGCATAAATAAATTTCAAAGAACATGTCTGCAGATATTTTTAAATTTTTCTAGTTTAAAATGGACTTCCTTATAATTTGATATTTTTTCAAAAGTTTGTTTCTTAATTTATTCCTTGTTTCAATGCCTTGTTTTCAAATATTTTTGACATTTCATCTCTGTTATAAGAAATAGATTGTTTATTTTAAAGGAAGTTATTGATAATTGTCAGTGGTGCACCCATATTGGGGGCCAAGGGGCCGTCACCCTCTAAAGAAAGAAAAAGAACTAGAAAATTTTCCAAAAATCTTTTCCTAATTAGGATTTGTTTTTTATTTATATTGTGTCATCTCTTCTATTTCTATACTGCTTATGAATTAGCAGTCATTTAAGGTAGGAAATTTTATTGAATTCGTATTAAAAATGTTTTTATCCATTTAACTCGGCACCCCAATATTAAATCCTGAGTGTGCCTCTGATAATTGTTATACTTTCTTAGAGATATAATGAAATGATATTGTGGGGTCTCTCAGTAAATTTTAGTTGGGTAAATAATCATTATATTATAAAGTGTTTGATACTAGTCTGTTTTTTCTTGGACTAGCTGATAAATGTGAATCATTTGTTTGAGAGTTTTAATCCTTTTTCTTTAAGTGAGTTATGACCATTAGAGAAAGGAAAAGACAGGAGACTATCCTTTGAATTTCTCTTCTGATACAAGTTTATTTACACTGAAGAATTACCTGTATTTTTCTTACATCATGTAGCCTACTCAGTGCATAAAATCTGTTTGTGAGATGTTACAAGCATCAACTACATACTGAGAGAATTTGTGTGTGTGTGTGTGTTCATGACAGTTCTAAGGTTATAAATTCCTGTGTTGGGGTGTTAAATATTGTTATAAAAGACTTGATTTAATTAGTGAAGTCTGAACCCATTTTAGTTTAGTTATTTGATCTTAATTCTGTGAGTTGGATTATGCGGAACTAGCAGGAATGGAGACAACTCTTCTATCTGGACATTTGAAAGAGAGACTTTTTTCAGGAAGCTTGACACGACTTTCTTCCTTATCTGTCTGTTTGACTCAAATTTCTCACTTTTCTTTGAATACTGCTTTTCAAGCTCTTACTTTTATGTATACCACAATTACTAGAATATAAGGTTGGAGAACTCTTCCAAAAACTGTATAGAGACAAATTCTGCCAACAGGGCAACACAGCAACTCAGGCCTATTTTCATCCAGAGTATGTGGCACAATGCCTAATATATCTAAACTGTACACACAGCATATACTGTATCATGCATATATAGCTTATACTGATGTATACGAATTAAATGTATTTTCATTGGATAATAAAACTGTGATTTATGCATTGTTATTTATGTTAAACTAAATACAATTATATTATTTTTATTAACATAAAATATCACATTCTTTTGTATTTTTATTTAATCACTTTCTATATTAATTTTTGTTTTTACTTTTTTATTTTACATATATGTGTAAGAAAGCTGACTTCCAGGGGCAAACAGTTAAGAAAAGCCTAGGGACTGATCGTATGTGGGTGGTGATGCTTGAGGCAAGGATGAGGATGACAAGTGTCTAACAAAAACCATTTATTTTAACATAAAACAACTTACATAGTATTAAAATACAGTTTATTCTAGAACGACAGGTGTTGGGGAGGCTCTGGATGATGAACGTAGAGCAGTGATGTGTTGTTCAAAGTAGCCCCAGGGCACTAGCAGTTGCAAGTTCGTGCAATAGGTGGAGAGATTTCGGTGATTGATGTAGGAGGATAATCTCCAAAGTGCTCAGCAAATAAAAACAAATAAATAAACAAAACACCTTAATTTGTTGCTGAGAAAATATATTTGAAAAACAAATGTTTTCAGCCTGATTAACAGGCCATCCTCAGGTCAAAAACGAAAACAGAACAAATATGTTTCATGTATAGAACACAAACAAATCAAAAAAATCAAATCAAAAAATATAGAACAAAAAATTTAAACGAATATACAAGAGAAACATGTAAAATTAAAACAAAAAAAAATATAATAAAATAATTTTTTTTGTTTTAATTTTGCATGTTTCTCTTGTATATTCGTTTAAATTTTTTGTTCTATATTTTTTGATTTGATTTTTTTGATTTGTTTGTGTTCTATACATGAAACATATTTGTTTTGTTTTCGTTTTTGACCTGAGGATGGCCTGTTAATCAGGCTGAAAACGTTTGTTTTTCAAATATATTTTCTCAGCAACAAATTAAGGTGTTTTGTTTATTTATTTGTAGGAGGATAAACTTGAATGGGTCCTGGCATGGGTCACTATTGAACACACTTGGCTGGAGAACTCCTTCCAACCTTGAGATTCGGGATTTTTATAGGATTTCTCCTCAAATCTCACCTTTTTGATTGATCCTGTATTCCCTTCCTCGCTTCTTGATTGGTCTCCCTTTTGTTTCTAGGTAAAACCCGAAACTTGATCAGGTCAAGAGAAAGGTCGGTTTTGTGGTGTCTGTCTGATACATTTTTATCTACTCTGACTGGATTTTGTTGATAGATCCATAAGCCATGCGCTCATAATTCAGCCCATTATTTCTATTTTCTGTCAATTTTTGGATTTTAATGATTGCATGTGATGTTTTTCTAGCCATTTAATCTTTCTCCTTTTTTGACTTTTTAACCTAGATTGACTGTTTGAGTGCTCATGTCAGAGTTCCATCTTCTCTGGCTGACATTTCACCTGATTTGTTATGTCAGTTGTCTTTGCATTTGTTTTAACAACTACAGTTTTTTTTCCTCTCCTCCCTCTTACATAACTAACATAATCTTTGATCCAACTCAACAATAGCATTTTTGTTTCCAATTAATTTGAAATTAAATTTTTGTTTTTGCCCATTCTGGAACCTCACATATGGTAACATAATTATGTTGTAAGTTATTCTATATTGTAAACTTTCATATTTTTAATTTTATTTGATATTCAAATGTTCCATCTGATGATGATTTGTGAAATAAGTTGAAAACATTAATAAAAATTAAATGTTCCTCAGTAGATAATAGTTTATTCTATTAGTTACATATAATTTAGATAGTTTCCTAGCATTTTTATTGGCCACTGTGTCACTTATAGACTTATTAACTTCTCTTGTGAAAAAATGAATTCTTGTGATTATATAAAAATGAATTGTGTGTGAAACTAGTTGTACATAATGATCTTTACATCCTAAAGTGATTAAGGCTAAGTTGCTATCTGTTACAATATCATCAAATATTCTAACAACAACAAATTTCTTACCTTCTTATATACAGTGGGTGATCGGTTAACGAACAGTTCGAACTATGAACAAATTGGATAATGAATACTTTCGTGAAAGCTTTTTATGTTTGGACAATGAACACCTCACAAAACAAGCACAAGAAGAAGCAATGTGAAGTAATGAATACCAATTGATCTTCCTTTGTCCTTGGGCAACAATTCGAAACTTTTTGGAGTGAGGGAGATGTCGACATCAATGCTCAACCCTGTATATACTAATCGGATAGTATTCCTTAGAACTTTAAAACTTTTCCTTGTAAATCCAGCCTTTTATTTTTCTGACAGAAACAAGTTTTTCATAGTATTCACAAGACTGTCGGGTGGGCACTTGTTAAGTTTTGTGTCAGTTTTTATTTTCAAAAGGTGAGAGTATAATAGCATAGGTAGAGAGTGGGCAGAAGATTTCTTATGTTGCTGGGCAATATGGCTTGAACAGGTCTACAGTAAGCTGCAGTTCAATCTTATCTAAGAAAGATACAGTATAATCAAGAAGATTCGAGCAGCTAAAAGAGTAACAAAATTCACATCTGAGGAATAAAGAACATTGAAGAACATAATGGAACCTGAAATGGATCTGATGACAGAAGAACACCAAGAACTCTTGAATGAAGAAAACCAAGAAACTCAGCAAGACATGTTTTCTTATGAAAAAGAGGATTAATACTGATATCTGCTATTAAAGATCTTTTGAAGAAGTGGGAGGATGTCAGAACAACGGTCTTAGAATGGCATCCAAACCAGGTTGAGGTTAATAGGCTTGGGGATCTCTACAATTACAATGCTATTAATTACTTCTAAAACATCCTGAAAAAGAGAGAAAAGCAATTGACATTAAACAGATTCTTTAACCCCCACAAACGGAAAAAACATGACAAATAAAAATGCAAGACTACATATGTATGTATGTAATAACAATAATACATACATACATATGTATGTATGTATTATTGTTATTACATATAAATAAATGTAGTAAGAAAGTATATATTTTTTATTTTTTGGAGTTTCCAGAATGAATTAATCAAATTCCCATAAAAACGTATGGTAAATCGATAATCGGTTAACAAACAATTTGGATAATGAACAAAGTCTTGGAACGGATGATGTTCATTAATCGATCACCCACTGTACTGAGAAATATGTTTTTCACAAAACAGTAGTAAATGCAACAGCTGTTTGGAAGTAGGAGTTTTTCATGGCTTTAGTTTAGTTAGTATGGTCAGCCCTGAACTTTTCTCTCTTGATTCCTTCTGTTTCTGGGAAAAATAGTAGGAATAACATTCTGTCTTAGTGTTAGTTGTAAACACTTCTCCGTATGTTTTTTCCTTAATAATTACTTTGTTTGTCTTTATATAATGTAACAATTATCAAAATACAACTCACAAACAAAGGAGTTGGCAATTTTGAAGTCTCTTGGTATATTCCTTCTTTGTGCACTTTGTTTTAACAGATCTCTCAGAAACAAAAACATGGCATGTTTTTCTCGACGAGAGGCAAAGGCACTTTTACACTGGGAACACAGCACTTGGGGTCATTATAAGATCAAAACCAAGCGATTTCTATATTAACAAACCCTGCTGTAGCAGTAATCAACATGGCCTGACTTTCTGGTAGTGCTGCGCTGGTGGCAAACTTTGTTTCTAGATGCTTTTTCCACACACTTATGGGAGTTCTTCAACCTTATATTCTAGTAATCGTGTGTTTACATTTAATAAAATTTGCTGTTAATGAAATAATGTAATAGATAAAATAACATTTACAAAAAAATTATCTTATCTTTTACTCTTTTACATTATTTTAAATATGAATTCTGTGATTATTATACATTTGACTATAAATGATAGCATAAAAACAATAAATTTGAATGTCTTAAAGTTTCAATGAGTTAAATTTTAAAAAGATAACAAAATATTTTTAATTATTTGATAACTTCAACTTTTATTTTATTCATTGAAGTGTAACCAGTTACAAATATCAGGCTTAAAGCAATAATTTTTTTATTTTCATCATATTTTTAATATCTATTTTAGCAATATACATTTGGGGATTTCTTACTCCTTTACATTTGCTCTGTTTATTAATTTTTGCATTTAATGAATAAGATGAAAAGACACACAGATTTAAAATATATCAATTATATTGAAATATTTATATGCAATTATATTTCTAGGCTATTTTCAATTTTAAACGATTGTTATATACAGTAGACCCTCCTATAACATGGGCGATAAATTCCGTGTTATATGAATCTGTGTTGTACGAGTCACTTAAATACATGAGCCAATCACAGCCCGGCACATGTGCAGTTTAGGGGCTATGGTTGTTTGAAAGGTTTTCTTCCATAAAATTAATCGATTCTAGACTAATTTGACTCAAACATTTCCAAAACACATATAATTTTTTGGGAATAATCCATATAAACTATGCTATAAACAAAAAATTGTAGGATTACGTACCGCATGTGCACTGTTCGATGATGCCATTGCCTAAGCTTGTTTTTGTCGCAGAGCGGCCATCGAACGGCGGGCGTGTGTTTCCTGATAAGTTATTCTTTCTGCGAAGAATTTGCTGAACTTTGAAGACATTATTAATAGAAATATAATTTTTATGGCCCTTGAATAATACTGTAAATGCTTTTTTTCACAAGAAGTGTATAAAAATTTATCAATACTTTCCCGCCTAAACTCTCCATATATAGACCTTGGGCGCTGGACGGCGGCAAGTAGTTCGGCTGCTCGTCCACTATTGGTCCAGAATCGACCCGTCCTGTCGCGACATGAGTCGGCAATGACGTTTTACCGTGTTATACGAGTCTCTTTTATCGTGTTATACGAACACAATCGCAATTTTTTTGCCGTGTTATACGAATCCATGTTATATGAACCTGTGTTATAAGTGGGGTCTACTGTAATATGGTTTGATAAAATATTTATTTATAAATTATTTAAACAATTGTTTATTTTTTCATAAAGTTCCATAAAATCTAATTTTAAAGTTTAGAGAAGAATATGCAATTGTTTAAATTATGCTATTTTTTCAATTAAAAACTTAATTTACTAATAATGGATGTAATCTGAAATTTATTGTATGAAATGATCTTAATAATCAGCTTTAAATAAAAAAGAATAATATAATTTATTATATAGGTTTATGAAGCTTATGGTCAAACAGAAGCAGGTGCTGTAACAAAGACTATAGCATTTGAAACTGGAGGAGGTCAGTTACAACATAAAAATGTTTCATAGCAATTACAGGTAAATTGTGGAAATATAGGTAAACTGTACTGAAATCCTTCAGAAATACTGAATTATTTCATTACAGAGTTGCATATATTCATACATTGCATCCATTATGAGAAAGGATATATGAACACAAATTCCCTTTAACAGTTTTTTTATAAAAAATATTATAAACAATAAATTTATGATGTCTAACTTTGAATGCATATAGAAAAAAAATATCAATATTTATACTCGTAGTATTGGAAAAGATTCTCTGATAAGAATAAATATAGATTTATATTTAATATTTTTCTAATTTTATTTTTAGTTTATTTATTATTAATTTTTCTACATACATTAAGAAATGTTTCATATACAGCAGCATTTATATATCTTTTCTATTACTCTGTATGCTTGTTCTGTTCTATTTTTTCATGTAAATGTATATATAATTGAATTTTTAAATACTTTTTTAGTATATATATTTATATTAATTAAATTGTAATGTTATATATATAATTTGTTATATAATTTATAAAGAAAAAATAAGTTTTATTAAAAAAAATAACATTAACGTGTATTTAAAGTACTTACTTGTTTTAAATTATTAGCATTAGCAATGCAGAATTTTTGCTAATAATTTTTTCCTTCTTTTTATTAGATTTTACATATTAAAAATTTTAGAATACCTATTAAACTTATATATTATTATTTGTGTTCTTAATTTTAATTTAGAACACATCTTGCTTTCTCTTTATAGTCTATTTCAAACATAAAAAACTTACACAAAAACTGGAACTGTATAACTAAACAAAACACTAACACCTAAATGCTAATTCCAGCATATAATCTTTCATGTTCAAACGTTTTTTGGACGTCTTTCAGAGGTCCTCGTCAGGAAAGAAAGAATTGTTTTTCAGTTTTTATGCAATCATTTGAAAAGCTTTAGCTTTTGAACAAAACATTGGGCAAACTTTTACAATGCCATATATTGTATTATTAATAATTTATTTATAGCTTTATTTAAAAAATAATTTATTTATATGTTGTAATACGTAATGATCTTTGTTTTGAACATCGTTTGAACGTTTAAAAAATTGGAACACAGCTTTGTTCGAAAGCTAAAGCTTTTCAAACAATTGCACAAAAACAGAAAAGACAGTTCTTTCTTTCCTGACGAGGGCCTCTGAAAGACGTCCGAAAATGTTTGAACATTAAAGATTATATCCTGGAATTAGCATTTAGGTGTTAGTGTTTTGTTTAGTCTATTTCAAATCTTTTAAGTTTCAATAATTTCTAAATAAATTCAAATTTGGAACTGAAAGCATTTCTATATAATAAATTAATAGTGTAAATTTAAATAACTATTATACAGCTGACGTTGACCTATTTTTTAAATGATTAGGCAAAGCTAGTTCTATTTCACTTTTCAGTACTAAAGTTTTAATTTCATGTGGATAACCCTTGGGTTATCTACATTTAAATGGAAATCTGACAGTAGTTGTAGGTTATCTATTGGGATTATAAGCTAATGTTAGATTACAACAAATAAATTTTTCATATTTTCTAAAGATCCTCCTAGTGACTTTAGCCAAAGGAAAATCTTAATTCACTACAGACATACTTCTGACATCACGATTTTTCCTGAAGCTACCAAAGATACATATACGCATAGCTTGCCTTTAGGTCTCTAATATTCATTTTCTTTGCATCAATTCTCCCTTTATTATTATTAGATTTGCGTAAGATAATATTTCAATAAATAAGTGTTTGACATTTAAAAACTACTGCTTTTCAAATTTGTATAATCAAAATGAAAAAATTTTTACAGTATTTTTCTTTCTATTAACCAAAAATATTAAACAATATTTGGGCACTATTAAAGCTGGTTTTTTTTCATTTTAATGTATTAAGGACTAATAGTTGCTGCTATGAAGGTCTCACAACACAGCACATTATTAAGCATTCAATAAAACAACAAACTAACACTCTGGATTTGATTAAATAATAAAAGCTGTTAAGTAGGTTAAAACTATACCATAATAACTCATTGAAATTTTAAAAAAATTTTTGGTGTACATAATGAGAACAGACATTTATTTTCAAAATTTCTGGGATTGCCATTGTCTCGGATATGTCTGTCCTCATTTTTTTCACCCAGCTGCCTCATTGTAGAAATTGGCAAACTATGATGGGCATAGAAAAATGGTTGCCTTAGTTTCCACATGCAGAAAGAGTTAACAAAAAAACCATAAAAACTGCATGCTATATGAGATTCCAAAGTTTGAAAATTCTAACTTAATTTTATCCAAAATTTAGACTTATAAAACTTATTTAACTCAGCTGGCTTATGTACTGTAAAATATGGTAATCTTCTGAGAATTCTCTTTAAGAATAATACAATGTAATCAAAATAAAAATTAATTATTTTAATTCTATTTACTTTTTTTGTAATTTATATTTGACAAATTTAATATTCAATCATATTTAATTATTGAAAATATTTTAGACATTTATATCTTTCATAATTAATCATTTTAGTATAGTATCTATAATAAATTAAAATTTATGGTAAATATATTTAAAAATTTTTTGTATCTTTTTAGGATCTGTTGGTCCCCCTTTACCTAATTGTCATATAAAATTAATTGATGTTCCAGAAATGGGTTATTTAGCACAAAATGATGCAGGAGAGGTAATTTTCATATTTTTAATAATTTTATAAATTTATTATATTCTATATTTTGTGTCTATTATTTTTAAATTAATTGTTTTGTAATGTGGAGTGACACCCGAAATAATGCCACCTGTGGTGGGTCTGCAATTGTAAACAGAAATGCTTGTATGTAGAAAGCAACATATATCTTCCTTAAACTGGATGTTTGTGACCAGTCACATTTTTTTTGTAGTTTGGTTGTTTGTTACATAAGGGAGAGAAGTATAGGAAGTCTTCCTTGAGTTTGAGACTGTCAACATCATTCTTTTTGTCTTCTGGGGATTGTGGTATGATGTTGTGTTCATAATCTTATTGCAGTTTTTTATATTGGTAATAGTTAAAATATCTGGCCTTACCTGTGTGGTGTTACTACACCAATTTTTGTTTTATAGTTTTTTTTCCCTCACCAACAGTTTGTGAGTGTATAGAAAATATGAATGAGTCAACACAGAGAATTTTAGTGATTTCTTCGATGGGACAAATTGATAACAAGCGTGCTTGATAGAGCAGATGCTTAGAAGGGGAATCCATTTATCTTACTAGGGACTAGACAAAGACAACTATCCAAATTAACAAGATAACGACTTTAATTTTCCTTGGAACATATAATACATCCAAGGAAACACACAGGAACGTATGGAGCCCGACAATCCAATCTACCGAATAGCTTTAACACACAATTCTCCCGACAATAATATGCTACAGAATTTCCGTAACACGCAGACATAAAATGTACCGACAATGAGTTTAAAGTGTACCTCTTCTTTTACTTCTTATAGGACAGGAAACAGTTCTAAAACAAAATCTTTCCACTGACCTGGTTGCACAGTCTTTACTTTTTGGCTTCCCGACTATTTTTTTCACACACCACACTCTTCCCTACTGATTCTTTCTTTTCTCTCCACTTCTGTTCTAACTTCTCCTCGAGACACACCCTCCAATAAATCTCCCACCCTAAGTTACACACCCAGATTTACACAACTCCTCTCCACCAAGTTGGACCCACCACGTGCTGAAGGGGGGTTAGGAAAAGACATAAGGCACTATAACTTACAAAATAATACTGTTAATTTAAATATGGGCATGGTAACAGCAGCATGCTGGGAAACTTTTGTTGGGTATATAAGTACGAGGGGTGTTCAAATGAAAAGGTATGAAGCGACACTGTGTGTATAATTGAAGTCTTTATTTAAAGTAATCACCAGAGGCCTGAGCACAACTATCCCACTGTTTAACGAGCTGAAGGATTCTCTGTTCCCAGAATTCCTGTGGCTGTGACAAGAGCCAGTTCTCCACTGTGTCCTTCAGTTCATCATCCAAGTTGAAGCACTTTCCTTTAAGATGTATTTTGAGCAGACGAAACAGATGGAAGTTGCAGGGTGACATGTCTGGGCTGTAGGGCGGATGCTCAAGTTGCTCCCACTTGATCTTGGCCATTATACTTTGTGTGACCCTGGAGACAGGTGGAAGTGCATTATTGTGGAGCAGAATCACTCCCTCCATGAGCAGCCCAAGCCGTTTGCTTTTGATGGACTTGCATAGGTTATGGTCTCACAGTACACGTCACTGTTAATGGTTTTTCCGTCCATAATAGTCCATAATACGACTTTTGAAATGTGAATGTCATGATGTCCTCACACGCACTGCCACGTCAATTGGATGGAACACACAACTGGCTGCTTCTCTCCTGCATCATATGCGGGCACATGCACATGACACACAACCATGCTGGACACTACAGTCGTGTCCCTAGATGTCTCACTACAGTATCCCAAAGCAGCATATTCCCATTTCAACCTGTTTGGTTGTAATGACGTTTCATACCTTTTCATATGAACACCCCTCATAGTAACTTAAAATGGAAACCCATGATGGATAATTGTCGGAATTTGAGCTGTGTATGAAATAATCCTATTGAAGAGGTCGAATTTACTGGTGAAATACATTTAGGGGATACATCAAAGTAATTAAAGTGTTTCTCTCTGCAACGTTGGTTTGTTCTTTTAACTTTTTAACTTCAATTTTATTTCATTATTAATGTAATATTTTAGAATTTGGAAGTTACTTATCCTCCGTAAGTCAGAAAGGAAAGAAAATTTGAATTTTCGTGTATTTTTCTAAAATACAATTACGTAAGATTGGAAAATTAATCTGACTCTTATCGTTTTAAATAATTTATTTTAAAATATTTGTATGATAACACCACACATTAATAGTTTTGTTATTTATACAAAGGCTCTGTTTTTAAAGGCATTTTCTGTGAATGATATCAAGCCAATAAACAAATAAATTGTCATTGCAAAATATGTGAAATGTTACAAAAAGTACTAGAACAGATCAAGATTCAGTATAGAAAAATGTTGAAAAATCTAACTTTAATGACACGAATATTAAATAATTAATAAAACTATTTCACAAATTAAAAATTTTATTTGTATGAATGAACAGGCTTTATTGGAAACATATATAAGAAGCAGTTACATATTAAAAAAGGTATAAAATACATATAAACAAATGTATCATGTAGTACGTCTTCTTGGGGGACAAGGCAGAGGTGATTAGTGACTGGCTTTTGGAGGTCACATGACCTTACTTTATGGCAATAGTGTACTTACTTGTTTTTGTACTGTATATTCCATTAGAAAGTATCCAGAAATTTTGGAGCAAGAATATTCTCATCTTTTCAGCTAGACCTCCTTGTATATTTCTGGGAAAAAATAATGTGATTGTAAAATATACTGCATTTATTGACTATTTGATTCAATTCTTATATCATTAATTTTATTATTGTATGTGAAACTCATATGTAAGTAGAATAAAATTTTGATAATGTATTTTAACATTTCCAAGTATGTTATAAATTATATAGAGCTCTAAAGACATGAAAAAGTAGAGAGAATCAAATATCATTAAAAACCCTTGGGTGATCTTGTTACTTCAGATAAAGGGTATTCTCTTAAGTAGATTCAAGTGTATCAAAACCTTTAAAGATGTAATAGTTTGTAGTGTCTGAGATGTATAGAAACAATCCAGACGGTTGTTGGGTAAAAATGTGCATATGAGGACGTCACAAAAATGAACACTTTGAGGTTGGAATTAACAGGGTTTTTTAATGAGAAATAATGAATCAAATACTTAATCTAGGTTAACACTGTTGCTTGCTGGGCATGGTTACCAGCCCACATGACAATCACCAGATTAACTTCAGGTTAATCATTCGATCCAAACAAGAAAACTTTACAAATATTTACAAGACAACAATTGTTTGCTGAATCATCTCAGTGTACGATAAATTACACAATGCATAGGTACACGATTTCAAGGTGAGCAGTATCAGCCACGTGGTTCATTAAAAGAGTGAAAAATAAAAATAATAGTCTTATGAGGTGGCTCTCTTACAAGTCTCTGTTTAACATTAATAGTTAAACCTCGGGATGTTCATCTCAAGCCGATGTACTTGGATTGTCCTTCCAGGCAATTGACGACTCTCCTTTCACACTCGATCGTGGTCTGTCGTGACCTTACCTCACTTCTCCTTCCGATATTCACTCTGAGGTCCTGTCCAGGTCAGGTTAGCAAAAGATAAGTCCATCCATACCTGGGATACACGTTTTTATACTTCTCGCCATTTGCACCTCCTCTGCTCCCCACGTGGTCACCTAAACAACTAATCCACATACAACATACATCACCACCCAAAAAGGTGGTTTTACAACATATGGAAATTATCCCTTTCTCCCTTACAACTTACAAAATTCGACACGGACCAACGAAACACGATTACAAAAAATTATAAAGATACAAACACAATATAAAACAACAAGAAAAAAAGTATAGTGACAAATCACTACAAGTTCATATTATTCTAATGATTTCAAAATTTTAAACTGAAATTTTGTAAAACAAAAAAACTTGTAAATGCTTACTTTTATTTTAAAAATTTAACATGTATATTTTAATATTGATTTAATTAAAAATTATTTAGTTTTCAATAAGACTAGGAAAATATACGAAAAAATTAAAGACAAAGTTAAAAAAATACTACTGAAATTCATTTTGCAAATGTTTGTTTTTATTTGGTGTTATTTTTGAAGAAAAGTAATATAATCTAAATCAATAAAAGATTTAATATATTTTTTTGATTAAATTAGTTAAATTATTAAACATTTTTCTTAGATTTGTATTCGAGGACCTGGTGTTTTCAAAGGTTATTTTAAAAATCCTACCGCAACAAAAGAAGCACTGGATGAAAATGGTTGGTTGCATACAGGAGATATTGGTCGTTGGTTACCTGTGAGTAATTTTGCTTAATTTATTTTAAGTAGTTTACATTTTAACAATACAGAATATTTTATCACTTTAACCAAAGTTGTTCAAAAAATCTGTTATATTTATTTATAGAACAAACATAAACACTTCTAAGACTGATATTTATATTAAAACCAAATCTTTATTAAAAAAAAATGGAACAGTTTGAATAAATTTAATATCAGTTATGTAAATGAAAAACTAATAAAATATTTCCATTTTTTTAAAAAATTTATATGAATAATAATAATAATATATAAAAATGATAAGAATAAAAAACAATTATTGCAGCTAAGTATTTTGTTGTCAGGACTATCAAGAGCTTGTATTAGACTGGGTTAGAGCAGGCCCCTTTTGCCCTTCAATAGTCCCTGTTTGCCCTCCTTTTTCTTTGAACAAGTGAAATATGTAGAATGTTTTTACTAACATAGAAACAATCTTAAAGGTTTTCGTGTTGTTAGTAAACATAATGTTAATTTATAGGAGTAGGAATCACTACCAGTATAAATTAGCATTATTTTTAATCAATCAAACAAACCTTTATTCGTATTAGGCTCAAGCCTATTACATAGGGATTTATTATTGGTACATTATCATTATATTAACATTATTTTTAATAACCGATCCCAAAGTTTTCTTCAGCCCCAGAGAAAACTCCCCACTGTACCTTTCCTGTTTCTTATTATTAAGTTTTGATATTATATTCTTTATTTTGTACAAATTCAGTTATTAGTTTGAAAAGTAAATGTTTTTGAATTGTTAAATTTTATATAAAGAGTTTTTATGCTTTCTTATATAGAATTAATTTAAATCTGTTAGATTTTTAATAAAAACATATAAGGAAATATTAATAAAATGTTAATTAATGTTAATATTTAACATTAAACAATAAAATAAGTTAGTATAATTGGATATTATTAATATCATTTAATTATACAGTATATAAGTCAATTTTATTTAAAATGTAAAAATAATTGTTTTATAAAATCAAAGTTTTATAACTAATCATAAAAGAAAATTTTATTATAATTGTTAATCTAGCATATAAGCATTTTGAAATACTTACATAATCATTTTTTCATAAATATTTTATGTGTATATTTTAAATTGAAATTAATATTAAAAATAATAGTTAGAAATAAACTTTAAATTTTTGTTTTTGCTTAATAAATTACTAAATATAATATTTCAGAATGGATCATTAGCAATTATAGACAGAAAGAAGCATTTGTTGAAATTATCTCAAGTAAGTAATACATCTCATATAATAAATGAACTTTTACAGTAAAATACAGGTATACCTTGAGTTACGTTGTTTCGAGTTACGTCGTTCTCGATTATATGTCGTTTGTCAAAAAAGTATATGTTAAAATAAAAATCAAGTTTAAGTCATTTTATTCAACTTTACATCTGTCTGCCACAAATATTGAAGTTGTAATATCACTAGAAAAGCGTTAAAAGCACATAAAATCATATTAAAATATGTACATTTACAGTAAATGTTAATATAATCATCATAAATTCTAGAGAATGAAACATGAAAACATTTGTGTTTCTGTGTCGTTGTCTTATTTAGCGGTCTTTAAGTGCTCGTTATTGGCATTTTCCACCGTAGTTTCGACTTACGTCATAACTACACAAGTAAATTTGACTTACGTCGCCTCTCCTGGAACCAATTACCAACGTAAGGCGAGGTATACCTGTAATTATATCTTTGAAATTACATATTTTTGCAATAAAATTCAACTAAATTATAAAATTATTTAATTTAGATAATTATCTCAATTTATATTTTTTATATTTATAGAAAAAAATCTTAGTTATCTTAAGATTTTATATATATAAGGGATTTTTTTGTACTGTATTGAAAAATGTTTAAAGTGTTAAACATTCAAATATTTTGGAAGAGGAGAGCGGATCGGAGGTCTGGGTAGCGTAACTGGTAACATGTCTGCATGGATAGCAGAAGTTGCGGGTTCGAGTCCCGCTTCGGGCTGTTTCTTTTCTTCCAGTTAGGCCTAATTTATTTAAATTATTTAATTAAAATTCTAATTATTAAATTTAGCAAGAGATGGCGCCTAACGCCTAACTCTAGTACCAAATTATCTTAATTATTAATATTTCTATAGCTATTTGCTAGCCTGATAATTCGGCATTGTTTGGATCGCTTTCAAAAATCTTATGATTATTATTTTACTTATTAACTGAAACATTGCCTGTTAGGATTAGATGTTGGTAACTCAATTCTGTGTAAAAAGAAAATAATAATTTCTAAATTGTCAGAAGTTTAAATGGGAGACTTTGAATAGAGAACGGAAGATGTGTTTGATTTGAAGATATGGTTTGAAATGTTTTGAGAATGTGAGAAGCTGGGGGTGGTAGAGAGTAGAGCTCTAAGCCTCTTTGATCGTTGTTGGGTTGGTAAAACCCATTTGCATTGTCACTGGATGCTTAATCTATATAATGTCATTGGAATTGCAAGATCCCTTTGACATCAGGACCTGACACTAGTTAGAGTTAATTGGAGTCCATGCCAAGTTAACTAAACTAATAAATTTAATATACAAAATAAAGCGTAGGATACAATATACAGGCTACGATTATAGTTGTATGCATTCACAAGCATATGTATACAAGCCGATATCAATGGGGTCAACGTCCTAGGCTTTATATGGATGCTAGCTTTGTTTCTATGTCAATTGAGAGAGAGAGTTTACATCAATTGGAAAATTATCATAGCTCTTTGCCATAGTGGCCGTCATTTTCAGAGCTAAAATATCCATGGAGGCGGTTGGGATGACACTTGCACAAATCACTAACAAATAAAAGTAATTCTATGGGACTATGACTATGGTGGGATGATTCTGTGTTGTCATCTTCTGATTATGTCTGTCTGTTGTATGGTGGGATGTACAATGTGATGTTGGGCATGTTGCACTGTTGTATTAGGTGTAAAAATTCATCTCAGTCTTTTTTCCTACTTTATTTTGTCCTATCTGGTTCTATTGTGGAGAATATACTGTACAATTGTACATAATTTGCTGTTAATATCATCAACAAGTTATCCTGTGCTTTATTTTTCTGCTCTTTATTTAATTAATAAGATATATAAAATGGTAATTGCTGACTACAATTATGGCTAGGAGTGGGAAGTTTTTGGAATTTATTTGAACTGAAAGAGAATCTGTTTAAATAAATAGAAAATAAACATTGAAGGAATTATCTTATCAAAATTTAAAACAGAGGAAGCAAGTGTCCATTTCAGATCACTTTAAATGAAACATTTAAAACCGTCAAAGAAAGCTAAGCTTAAACAAGGTCTAGCTCATCAGAAACAATGGTAATTATGTCTTACAATCTAGCAAACACAATTTTTATGGAGAGGTGGGCATGTAGTAATACTGACAACTGGGGGTTTGAGGAAAGTGGATGCAAAATAGAATTCCTCAACTACACCCAGTCTCACTTCAGATTGGTTGAAAAATGAGATGTTTGTATCTTATAAAAGAGAAGATACAGAACTGAAGAGAAATTCTTGTTTGTGTTTTATATTCATGATGAATTATATAGGACTAACAAATCTATAGGATTACAGGGCAGTGGCATGCCATCCATGGAAACTGTGAAAGTGCCACTTTCCTTGTATTTTCTAAAATACAAATACATATTGTGCAATTATTTTCATATTTTAATGTACTTTGGATTAATTAAAATTAATATTTTATTATAATGCATTGTATCTTATTACAAATTTCTATACTACATGTGAAAAAAATGATAAGATTGCTATTGTATATTTGAATATAAATTTGTATATGGATATTCCTAATGGAAGCTCTGTATTGTAGAATCCGGGACAGCTTCCACGGCAAAAATATTTGAATTGTGCCCGATTACAGGCATTTGCGCATGCGCTTTATAGAGCACCAACCTCTTGCAATTTAGCTCGAGAATTCTGCACACCAAAATACTATTTAATGCTTCCAATGATTCTATCCAGGGCCGGCACAGCTTCCCCATCATCAAATGCCACCACACGCCACTGTTACAAGGTGTGATTTTCTTGGTCAGACCTGGATCAGAATAGCACTAACAACTGTGTGCATTATATTTTCATATACAGACATATTCAGTACACGGAATTACATGTGATGTATTAATGAATAAATTTTATTGTAGTATAATTAATCAAAATACAGCGAAAACCATTTTAAAAAATGCTATATTGTCTACAATCATTTGTGTATTTTTTCAGTAGAATATTACATACTATATTAGACTGTATAATACTATGTATTACTATTGAATATAGTAGTAAATTACAGTATTCTGCGGCCATTATATTTTTTTCACCCCATTTATGAGATTATTCTTTGAAATGATCAGTTTTCCTAAGTTTTAGGAGTAGTCATCTTAAAGCAGTTTACTGTAGCATAGTTAAAAATATGTTTTGTACTTGATTGCCAAAAGAATTATAATTTGAAACTGTTTCATCATCTGACCATACTCATATGGCTTTAAAACAAAAAACAATTTTAACATTGATTATAGTGAAAAAATAATTTTCAGAAATCTTTCAGTAACTAAGTTTATCAAAAAATACAATTTTAAATATAAATTTTTATTAGGGAGAATACGTCGTACCCGAGAAAGTGGAAAATATCTACAGCCAATACGATGTCATTTTACAAATTTTTGTCGATGGCTTTTCTGATCAAGTTAGTATTTTTTCATATTTGTTAAACTTAATTTTTTTAAATATTGAAATATTTAATTGGAAGTAATTAATAAAAAATCCTGTAGAAGATTTTAAACCACTTGTTCAATTACTTCAAATGAAAGAATTTTTATTAATTACAGGATTATCTGGTGTCTGTTATTGTCCCAGAAAAGGCAACATTTATCGAGTGGGCCAAAAGAAAGAATTTCGATACATCAGATTATGATAAATTATGCAGCAACAAAGTTTGTATTTTTTTTTTTTTTTTAAATTATTGAATTTTAGCAATGTAAAAATATTTACACCAAAGTTTGTGTTATAACAGAACGTGCGTGCTACTTTATTGAAAAAATTACACAAAATTGGAAAGGCCAATGGGCTAAATTCATTAGAACAGGTTAGTTATTAATAATATTAAAATATATTGATTGTTAATTCATTTTAATGATGATATTTTTATTAAATGCAGGTAAAAAACATATATTTATTACCTGATCCTTTGACAGTAGAAGAGGGATTGTTGACTCCAACTTTAAAACTGAAGCGAGTTGCTGTCAAAAAACATTTTATTCCAACTTTTAAAATGCTGTATCAAGAAGGTCCTTTATTGACAAAAGTGGAAGAAGTTAAGCTGAATGAAAAAAATACTCAGGCTATAATTATGAAGTGATAAATTCCATAAAATTTAATAAATCAAGACATTTTTATAAAAAAGATATATAATTATTTTTATAAAATATTATATATATTTTATATATAATTTGTTATATGAAATAAATATTTTTAGTAAATGTTTTTGTTAATTTGATCTATCTTTATGTTCAGTCTAAATTTCAAAGTAAACAGTATTTTAATTCATTTTTCAATGTTGAAGAAAAAGTTGAAGTTCTTCAATACATCATAGATTACATTTATTGTGGAAAAATTGACCTAAAGGCAGAAAATGTTCGACAAGTTTTCATTGCCGCTGATGAATATTTGTTTTCCGAATTAATGGATGAATGTTGCTCCTACATGATAGAACATTTAGATGCGAAAAATTGCATTTGTATTAAAAACATAGGCAAATCATATAGAAATTTCATCTTAGAAAAATCGGCTCATCAGTATTTAATGACAAATTTTACAGATGTCTCCAATCAGAACGAAAAATTGATGCAAATAACGATCGAACAACTGGTAAACATTTTGAATTGTGAAGAATTAGTTTGGGACACAGCATTACGATGGATAGACATAAATCCACAAGAGAGGAAGAAACATATGGCTGATTTATTGAAATGCATTCGTCTAGGGCTTCTCGATTCTGATTTTTTCACGAGAACTGTGAAAACACACCCATACGTCACAGAAAACGAAGATTGTTGTCCTCTCATAATGGAAACATTAAAATTTCTAAACGATTTAGATACCATAAGCCAGAGATTCGAAGAAATTCTAACCCCAGATTTGGCTCTTCCTCGCATCCCTCACGAAATAATTTTTGCTATAGGGGGATGGAGTTTTGGTTCTGCAACCGAGACCTACGATAGCAGAGCAGATAGATGGGTAAAAATGCGTGAAGTTGATCCTGCTGGTCCAAGAGCTTATCACAGATGTGCGGTACTCGATCATAATATCTATGTAATTGGTGGATTTGACGGAACGAATCATTACAGCGGATGTCGCTGTTTAGATACCATCAATTAAGAATGGAAAGAGATTGCTCCGATGCATTGTAAACGATGCTATGTGAGTGTAGCTGTACTAGACAATTTGATATACACTATGGGTGGATATAATGGGGCACATCGGCGCAATACCGCCGAAAGATACGATCGTAGAACAAATCAGTGGACGATCTCTAATGCATATGCAACGAAGTGATGCCGATGCCACAACTCTAAGCGGTTTTATTTATATCATCGGTGGGTTTTTTACGGGACAACATTACCTTGATTCGGCCGAACGCTACAACTCTCAGGCTAATCAATGGACTCTAATTTCAAATATGAGAAGCTGAAGAAGTGGTGTATCTTGCATCGTTTTCAAAGGTTGCGTGTATACTCTGGGTGGATTCAATGGCTTGAAAAGATTAAAAACTGTAGAGAAGTACAATCCTCGCAATAATATATGGTCAGAAGTACCCGATATGATAACAACACGAAGTAACTTTGCTGTAGAAGTTACCGACGATATGATATTTGCCATCGGTGGATATAACGGAGAGAGTATCATATGTCGAGTCGAGTGTTACAGCGAAATAACTAATCAGTGGTACGAAGCAACAGACATGAACATTTTTCGTTCGGCATTAGCTGCTTGAACATTAAAGAACATGTCTAATATCACTGATTATATTCATAAACATCGAGAAAAATTGCTTGAAGAGAAAAGACAAAGACTTCTAGAATTGAGAGAAATGGAAGTATAAATGGGCAAATAAAAAACAGAGGAACAGTTAAAAATTGACAAAATGTCCAGCCAATATGGTTCTGTTTTGGAAATTAATAAGACAAATGTTATTTATGCGAGAATTTAGATTAAGTCTTTCTGTTAAAGAAGGAAACATTTAAAATGTTCGTTTCTATCTTCAATTTTTAATCTACTTTATCAGATTAAATAAAAGTATAAACAGCATCTTTGATGAATTTTTATTTAGATATCAATACTTTAATTCAAAGAAAAAAGTATCTCCCAAATTTAAAATTTGAATATTAAATGATACTTTCGATTAAAAAATCCGAATTTTAAGGACATTTCTAAATTTTAAGAACAAGGCTAATTGAAAGAATTGGCGGTTGTGAGAAGATAATTATTTGCTTATTGGTTGCTATTATTCTTACATAGAAATGCACACTTTTACAATTAGTAGATCACAAATGGCCAGTGGATGAAACCATTGAACCTGGCACTCGGTGCGGGTTCCACCTGATCAACCGGTTTCCGGGGTTTCTCTTTTTTCTTGTACTGAAAAGGACCAATTTCGTACAGAAAGTCCTCATGGAAGACACCCTTCCTTGGCAGATCGTCCATGTGTTGCATTATAATTCGTAATGTTTTTAACTCGGAAGTCAAAAATTGATACCCAAACTATATACCGTATGTATGTTTGGGTGTATATTTTGTTTAATATCTCAGGATGAGGTAATGATAAAGAAATTAAATTTGGCATGGTAGTTTGTGTATAAGGAACATTAATGCTATTAAATTTTGATGATTAAAGGTCAAGGGGTGGGGAGATAGAGGGTTGTCATCTAACATATCTCTAAAGAGGTCGAACTTAATGAATATTTTACTCGTTATTTACAATTTTTTGTTTTATAAAACTCGTCTCTACCCTCAAAATTAAGCTTTTTGACTAAAATGGCAATGACAAAATTTTATAATAATTAGTAATATAAAAGATTTTTAAAATAAACTCTTAACAACCGGAAAAGTTACGCAACTCATTGCTGGTTTTTTAAATCACGTTGCATTGTTCTCATTATCTTAGAGTATAATGAATTGGTCATCTGTTTGTTTAAACTTGTTCGGGGATAATATAAAAGTCGGAATTTATCGTCAAATATTAAAAATTACATCCATTTCAATGTATTTAGCATGAGTTATATGCAATTAGATAATTATACAAAAGTAAACATGATTTTCCCCATAGAAAAAGCATCACATTTTAATGCCATCAAATTGAAATTTTAAAATCTCAACTTATACGATCGATTTTAGTAAAAGTTTTAACCATTAGATGGCGTAACAATACGAAAGTACGGGGAAACTTTGCAATTACTCAGTTACTATCTATTCTTTTAAACATTTAACTAACGCTTCTTGTCTCAAATTGTATTCGCTTTAAGATTCCTCAAACATTAAATTCGTGGAGACATATGGAGATTTATCACACTGTTATCATGAACATCACAATGACACCTTGTGTTTGAGAATTCTACTTGTTTCTGTTTGTGGAAAGTTTTCCGTTCCGTAATAAGAAGCATTTCGATAAGAGTTAAGAAATGTTGCACTTTCTTCATCCTAAATGCGGGAAAAAAGTCCATAGCCAAGTAAAAACGATGGAATAAAGCCTTTTCATCCCATTTTATCGAATAATTCTGGTATTTATTCTCATTTGTTATTGAAATTTTATTGCAACCATCTTTAATAAATGATTATTTCGACATTTTACTTAAAGTAGAACTTTTACAAAACGTAACTGATTGTATCTTAAGATGTTCCGAGACCAAAACAACGATCTAATCCCAAATTTTCTTTTCTTAGTATTATTTTATTTAGTCTTTCGATAAAGCTCACAAAGAGAGAGGAATTGAGAGTTATATATGAGATAACCAGCAAAAACTCTCCTGTCATCCATCTTAAAATGACTATGTGCCATCATCTGCGCCAATTGTAGACATTTCAATCTTCCGCAAATGGCACACACGAAGATTTCGGAAAAATAATCGACACGTAAAAAGAATTTTTCTTCATTTTCTATTTCCGTTTTCTTTTGTCTGCTTACTGCAAGAGGAAACGTGATTTTATCAAAGCCACAAAATCATATTAAGAGGAATTACTCCCATAGATGATAATGTTAACTATTGTAAGCAACAATGAAAAGACACTACTTACGTAGTGTCTTTTCATTGTTGCTTACAATAGTTAACATGAAAGACACAACTATTGTAGACACTACTTACGTAAACAATGAAAGACACTACGTAAGTATTTTTAAGCCATTTTTAGGCACCCCATGGTAGAACAGAGAGGTTTTAGAATCTTCCTATCCCTCAGCACCTGTCGCCCTCACTATAAGGTTGACTCCTTACTGACCCTCAAAAAGTCTGCAGATAGGTACTGTACATTAAACGGAAGTTCTCAATAAGAAGTTTTATTAATTTACATTTATCTCCGAATCATTTTTCTTAATTCAAAATAAATAATGGCGCACACATTTAAAAAAAATCACATACAAGTTTATTAATATGCTACAAACAAGAATAACAAAAGTATAATTTCTACATTAAAAATACTATTTATATGTGTATTTTGAGATTTTATTAGTGTATATTAATAAGATCTTTTAATAATTTTTATAAAAATGCTGATTAAATTTAATAAAAGTAATTTTTTGTCACGAAATTATTAATATAAATACATTTAATTAATAATTTTATACAGCGATTCAGATTTTAAAGAAATTAATTTCTTTTATAATACAGTAAATACTTGTTACAAATACTTAATTTAAAGTCGATATTGTAAAATTTATATTAAAGTTATTGAAAATTAATGATTTTAACTAAAAACTATAATTATTTCTCAAGAAATAAATCGAATATCAAAAATTTATGTAAATTTAGCATAATTTATAAAATAATAAATGGTTCTACATATGATTTTTCTTATATTAAATAAGTTTTGTTTTATTTTTAACAAGAATTATTTGATTAATTTATTGAATATAATACAGATCAATACTATTTAGAAATGAAGAAATGAAGGTAAAAATTGAATTATTGTATTTTAATCTTTTTTGTTTTAGGTTTATATCCATCAAAGCCTGATTTAAAAAGCAATTGATAATAAATGTATAGACCAAGTAGACAAAATGTCCAAATTACAATTAAGTATTCCACATGATTTAGGAATGGTGTTCCACAAATTGTATACCATTTGTCATCTTCCAATGGTCTTTGTTCTTTTACACAATGAAAATCGTAGTAAGGCTCATTATAATTTTCTAAGCAGAGATACTTCCTTTTCTTCAATATCTAAAAAGGTATAATTGAATACTCGATATATTATAATTTGTTATGTAAAAATTGAAGATAGATGCAGTACTTACAATACCAAAAGGAGTACGAACGTCAATTTGTTCATTACACGGACCAATAGGTTCATGTAGTCCAGTAGAACTTTGCATTTCTGGTTTAACAACTGTAACTATTGTAGCTAAAGTAATGTATAGCAAAGAAATAACAGCGGATACTTCATCTGACTGATTACCTATAAAATTAAATTATTTTTTAAATTAAATTCTCTTTCTGTATATTTTTTAATTATACCATTAAATCATTTACCTTTTTCCGATCTAGCATTTGCACTTGGATTTCTGTCTGCAGTCCACACAATTATTAAATAAAGAGATACGAGTAACAGCACACAAATTTCGGAATGTATCTTAAACAAATCATGCAAACTATGATAAAGCAACATAAATTGTATAACACCCAAGGGAGATGCAAATAATGCTGTTAATATTACACACAATATTTCTTTCAGGATTCTGAAATAAATTTTTCTGTTTAAACTTTGTGTCTTTTATGTAACTTTCTCTTTAAAAATATTAATCAATTAAATATTTCAAAATCTTCCAAAAGATTGTAGAACAACTTTCTACAACCTTATGGAACAACGTGAGATCTAGACCATAATTTCAGGCTATTTGGAGCAATGAGATCAATGCAACTAAAGAATGCAGTTTACAGTATATAAGATAGTGTCCGAGTAAGATGTGTAAGGACTCGAGGAGTATTCTGAATGTTAGTGCATTAGTATAAACAAATTGAAATGCAACCGGTTTCAGGTTTTATGGAGAAATGGTTACTGTTCGGCCTGGTACACGTACAACGTAATCGGACAACTATTACGTGAAATATACTGGAAATAAGCTAACTTCGGAAAAAGCGGGAATGGCTTAGTTTTTCATTTGCATCAAACTGAAAAGAAAACTATTCCAGATAGTCCAACTTTGACTGCGGATACTGTCATTAGGTTTTGGAATAAAGCGTGGATCTTACTCGTTTTCGGAAGTACGTAATTGCAGTTCTTGAAGAAATTTTCCATGCAGATGAAGAAAAACAGCAATAACCAGAAGAAAAAGACTGAAAAAGAAACTGCTTTCAGCAACAGCCTCGATGAATTTTTTTGATATTACACAAACAAAAGTGCTATATACGATCAAAATAAAAGAAAATTGAAAGTATTTCCTGGCTCAGAAAAAAAAAGATAGCTGAGAGGAAAGATGGCAGAAGATGACAAAGTTATAGAAAAGCAAGAAGCTAGAACAAGGTTGCGAGCGAAGAAATATCAAAAGCCACCCTGAGAAGATAAATAGAAACTGAAACTAAACCTCGAGTTTCAGTGATTTTGGGGAGATGGATCCGTGGTAGAAATCAGAACTAAACTGAAACTCGCATTTCTTGGAGAGCCTTCTCCTAAAAGAGGAAAGAAGCAATTTTAAGACACCAGGCTTGGCATCTGTACTGGATCGTATGAAGGTGAGTGGTCAAAGTACCACTGTTGCTTTCCGCTTGCTAATAACAATTAATATTCCACTGTATGAGTATTGTTATGCATGTTTTGTGACATTGTAGTATGGAAATTACCAACTGTAAATTTTTAGTGCTGTATTATCTTGTATTATACTTAAATAAAGAAAAAAAATTAATACATATTTTAAACTTTGGTAGCAACCATTAAATTTACCTAATTTTATTTAATTGTTTTTGTTTCTTTATGCATTTATTACTGTTGCTTATAATGTTTTTCTTATTATTGGGCTATCTCTAAGCTTATATTGAATAAAACATTGCAATACAAGAATACTAAATACAATATTTACAAATAATTTCGTAGTAAATTGCGTTAATTACAACATATAATGTGACTTAAATTGGTTCCTTTGAAGCTTTAATTTAAAATGAACTAACTTTGATTTGAAATATCTCCAAGATTACTAATTCTGTATATGAATTTATAGTAGATTAATAAAATTTATAACTATAATAAGTATGTGAATAACTTTATAATTTAAACCTTAAATATTAATATATTGCTGGCTCAACACTATTGCATAATTATATGATATGTTTATATTAAAGTAAATACATTAAATATAATACCTGATTATTCGATGTTTTTCATTTTCGCTGATTAAACATCTAGTAAATCTGAAAACTAAGCTAAAACTGGAAACAAACGATGCTTGAAAGTAATAATTAGTCCATGGCACCCAGTAATGTCTATCATAAATATTTGGATCTGTATCGTGCCAAGTCCACCACAAACATTTAACTCCTAATATCTCGAATGGGACGTCTAATATGAGAACGAGCAAGCCAAGTGCGAAAGGTTCTGCCCAATAAGGCAATTTTAACCTATTGACAGCTACATAAGCTGTGTAAATGAATGTTGGATCTGTAATAAGAAGAAGAAAAAAATTTCTTTTCTTATCAATTAGTGTTAATTTATATAAGTTTCGACTGTAAATACTTACAATATAGGATCATATAAAGAGGCAATCGATAACCTAGAAACATTATCGAAGATTGTGCGTGCCAAAAATTATCAATATCAGTTAGAAAATACGAAAGACTTTCTACTACAATACCATGTAACAGAGCGGCTATCCATAGATAAGAATTTTTTCCTCCTCTTTTGAAAGCTGTAAAATATATTAAATAACTTAAATAACACTTTATCAAAGTTAATCTTAATCGTATGTTTAAAGAATTACCGTGTTTTAAAGTTAGAAAACCGCAGATATAAAATAAAATTTCTATTATAAGATAAGACCAGTGGGTTTGCCATGTTTCCTTGGGATTTCTGAATGCTACAAGCCATACTAGATTCTAAAAAAAGGAAGAATGTGAAGTAGTTAGAAATGATAAAGATTGTATCTACAAATAATAATAAATATATTCGAACGTAATAAAGGTTTTTACCTCTTTTACAAGATACGAACGTAGATCCATTTTATAGTTTCAGTTGCACTATTGAATACTTTAGGGATTGCTGATAAGCCAAAGTTTTAAGATAAATGTCATATCGTTTATACAATCGCATTTTTGTATCAAAGTTCAATGCTAGACGACGTCTGATGTAAAAATATTCTCACGTGATACTTTTTATTTTTATAATTTAAATCTTTTTATTAATATGATTTTCTTTTAATATTCCACTTCTCATAGGTTGATAGAAATAATAATTGAATAATTCAAAAAAGAATACCGTATATACGATAATAAAGATAATAATAATAATTAAAGTTAATACTTGCAAAATCTCCATATAGATTTTAATTTTTATACTATATAATTTAAAAAATGATCGAAGTACAGCGAGACTCACAGTAATTAGAAAAAAATCTTGTATCTTTCGTAAAAATCTCTACTGAGAAATTGCATGGCCCAAATGGCGTAGAGGGTGCCCATAACTATGATGAAAAACCACTTCATAAAATTTGCACAATCCATATTTAAATAATCCACTGGTAAAGTATCGTATAGAAAGACGAAATAACAAGCTTCTAATACGACCTTACAAGTGCATCATTTAAGCAAATTAGATTTATTTTTATTTTGGGGCTTCTTATTTCCAAATATTATTAGGCCATCGTTTATTTATAATTTTTTTCTTCAAAAAATACTTTTGCACGTGTAAGTAGACTACTTTATATTCAAATTATATATAATTAAAACTTTTACGAGAAATAAAGAATATTCTTAATTAAGTGATTTAAATGCATAAATAACCGCTTCTATCTATTATTCAGTTATTGTTATTATCTAAAATACTTATCATAATTAAACTGTAATCACGATCAAGTTTAAATATATATATATATATATATATTTTAAAAAATAATTGATATTATAAACCATAAATATTTACAATTTTAATTACAGAAATTATGAGGCAAATAAATTTTATATACAGTAAAACCTGTCTATGGCGACCACCCACGGTTCCTTCAAAAAGTGGTCTTTTAGACAGGTGGTCGTCCAATACAGGTAGTGCTGTAATACCGTATTTCCGTACGTATTTTGCGCCCTATTTTTATCTCTCCGTCATTTTGGTTAGTTTAATCTTATTTTAACTTCAAAACTACTGTATTTTTTTAATATTTAATATTTTCTTAAGTATATGTACTGTATATGAGCTTCAAAAATAAATAAATAAATAAAATAAATTTTATCAAACGATGAGATCAGCTGATTAATTGTATCTTGTACAATATTTTATACGTCAAGAAAAATACTGTAGGTCTACAGTACGATAAATTGACAGTAAGGATACAGTATGTACTCTTGTATGAAGGTGCATGTACTGTACCTGTATTTAAATTTGTGTAAAATACAACACCGTTAGAACAGAAAATTTAATAAATTAAATTTACATGTACAGGCTAAATAATACATATTTACATGTGCATATTAAAAACTTCCATTACCTTAGTCTGTCTAACCTGTTTTAACTTTTGCTTTAGGATAACTTCTTCAGGCTCGTTTTCAATTAAATCTATGCTTTCCAAAAGGGGGGTTCTTTCAAGATTGACGAACATTTAGCGGAAAAGGTTCGATACGAACATCACTTTGTTCTTTATTATCATCGTCGTCGTCATTGTCTTCTGTTGTTTGTGACGGTCGTTGATTAGTCTTTTCTCCAACCGTACGTTGATCCTCCCAGTCGTCATCTAAATCTTCAAAGCTTTCAGCAGTTTCAGCACTTTTCATCCGAACAGTTCTTTTCTGTATAGTATCTTAAACTCCCGGATTATGCCCCGATCTAATGGCTGAAGGTGGCAAGGTAGCGTTGGGTGGAAGAAATTTCAATTCAACATTCGAAAGTGAAATCTTGGGGGATGGCAGGCGGCGTTGTCCAAAAAAAGTAAAATTTTCCTGTTTCGATTCCTTATTTTTTCATTTAATTTTTCTATCCATTCTTGAAAAATGTCTGCTGTCATCCAAGCTCGGAAAGCCAACTCCAGAGTTGGCTTTCTAGGTCACGCCCAAAGTTGCCATGTCAATATCTTTAAAGCATCTAGGTCGAAGTGACTTAGAAATGACCAATGCTGGTTCTTTCTCTCCTAATGCATTATAGCAAAACATTACAGTCCGGCGTTCTTTCGCCAACTTGCCTCCTGAACACTTCTTTCTCCTTTTCGATTAAAGTTTTATCCAGAATGGCACGAAAAAAGTCTTGTTTCGTCTGTTATGGACATGGCGAAAATCATATCCATCTATCATCGAAAGAACACGCTGTTTCCAATCTTCTACATTAACTTGATTGACGTCACCACTTTCACCACACAGGGTACGATAAACAATGTTATGACGCTTCCGGAAAAACTTTCCAGCCATTTATTGCTGGCGCAAAACGACGAAATCCCTAATTTTTTTGCAAATTCGCGTCCTTTTGCCCGAATGATTGGTCCATTCAAAGGAATCCGTTTAGCACTTGCCTTTTGAAACCACTCCCGTATCAATTTGTTCAATACGACCTTCAAACGACAGCACTTCTATCTCTCGTTTTTCCGACATTTTCGAACAAACAGAAATGAGTTTTCTTTGTAGCTGGACTAATTCATTAACACCTGCAACTAATTTCAAGAGTGGGAGAGGTGCCCGACATGGGTTCGTACAATAGTTTAGAATAGATATATTCTCGGAAGTGGTCGTTTATTACAGTTGTTGTATGTTGTTTCGGACCAAAAATCGCTGCCCGCGGTCGCGTTACACAGGCGGTCGTTTAATACGGGTAACTTATACGAAGACTCTATGTATAAACTATTCCGTGCCAGAAATTTTTGCCCGTTTTGACAGGTGCCCGTCGAATGCAGGTGGTCGCCTAAGCAGTTATCACTGTAGTTTGTTTGTAATTAATATTTTCAAAATAAAAACTTTAAGGTGTATTAAAAATAAATAAATTCAATATAAAAAATGAAATATTTTTGTTTGTTTGCTATAAAATCTTATTTTATTCAGGGCTTAGTATATTTCAAAGTATTATTACATTTTCCACATCCAATAATGTTTAATGTCGTATTTATTCAGTTATATTTAGTCTCCGTTTGATGTCTTACTATAAGCTAAGAGACTAAGTATAATAATAAATTTTCAGTTATGCTGTGTTACTGAAATGTCACGTTGAAATATACAAGGAATCTGATGTAGATAAAGATCGGTAACAGAAAACTGATCATAAAACGTTAATTTATTTCCGAATTATTGGATTTTCGGCATCCAATAGTGTTTAATGACGTTCATTGAGTATAAGCTCTTCAATTGACGTCTTACTGCAAACTAACGAATTTCAATTATACTATATAGTATAATTGAAAATGTAACTAGGGTTACATTTTCAATTATACTATATAGAAGAAAAACAATGTGTTATAGCATAGGCAGTTATTCTTCATTTGAAAGTTTTATTATTATTATTATTACTTTTTTATATAACACTGCCCTTTACAATTGTCAAGTTAGTGCCATTAACTAGAATTTAAGGCGGGAATTAATTACACCCACCAGCAAAGAAATGTAGATAATTATCAGGTTAAAACGTTTGTTTTAATCAAGAAAAATATAAAAAGAATATTTATTTAAATTATACTCTGTTGAAAACATTCAGGTTTCGAACAAAAACTCTTGGCAAGAAGATAATTATGTGTAGGAAGAAACGTTACTTGGTAATGAACTTTTATTATAAGTAACAAAATAGCGTTATTGGGAGGTCATTTTCCGATCGTAATATTCGAAAATAACCTGATCAGAAAAGCTACAATAGTCGTGTAATTTATTCAACTTTTTTAAAAATGTTAATAAATATGCTGAAAATATTATTTAATTATAATTGATTTACTTCAAATTTTTGTTTTATATATAGCCTATATAGGGTAAAAATTCTTCTAAAACTTTTCTTCAATGTATTAACAGTTGTTATTAAATTTTATATAAGTTATTGTGTTTATTTTATAAACATAGCTAATTTTATTCGCCTTATACCCCGTTACTTCTATTTAATGTAATATAAATTTTTTGTCATTTTCTCTCTTACTTTTCGGATCAGATTACTCAAACTATTGATGTTTGGAAAGAAATTTTCAACAGTGTAATAATGCCCGAATTTTCTGGTTTATTTTTATTGTGAAAAAATCCAAATCTAACAGAACATTACAGCTTACTCTATATATACATTATCATTTTTTTTGCATTTATTTGTTACTTATATATTATCTAAGGCTTACACATCCTTAATTAAAAATTAATTAATAAAAGCTTTTAATCAATAACGTTTTTTTAAAAAATGAAACTATTTTTAAACGCTTTTATCTACCGTGATTTTCTTAAAATCTTGAAACTCAAATTTCATCCACTTAAGACTTAGACATTGTCTTAGGATACGCCTAAGTTCTATGACAATGCATTTAAATTAACGATGTTTTAAGAGAGTGCCCCACCCCACCATTTTTTCGTTTCCAAACCTGATAAATATAACCAAAATTAAGTAAGTGCGTAAGTGTGTGTGTCTGTATTCAGGAATTTTCTAACAATATGACATGTATTCAATATAGTGGCCTTCTGAAGTGTGATGTATGTGTTTCTATTCAACAGTAATGTTCCTAGGCTTTTGTGTAGTGTGCGTGTGTGTTGTATGACACCTGCAGAAGAGAGAACAAAAGGTACAATAAGCACCCTATCCATCCTCCACAGATGCCTTATTTCCTGGGCGAGTTCTGTGTACTTGCTGATTTTTTCAGCGTGTTTTGTACATTGTGAGTATTTCGAATGTATACGTCTATAACGTATGTGATTTTATTGTGTTTGTCTGGTAAAGACAATGAGTAACCTTCAAAGACATTCAAAACAACAGGTACACTGAAAATTTTATGCCACTGAGAGCCTTTTTATAGAATCGGAGTAGCGATTTTATGACATTCTGGTAGCATTACCTGGCATGCAAAGATCCACAATTGCTACAAATTCCTATTTTGACTTTCCAAAATGTAAATTTAGATGACATTAGAATATATGAAAGTACTCAACACCTCTAAATTTCGTTTTTATAATTTTATTTATTAGAAAAACAGGATTATTTTAACTTTTCTAAATGAAATATTTCAAATCGGTTAATGTTTCTACGTAATGCGGGTCGTATTTATTGGAATCTTAATACGTAACGCGTTGTTAGAAATATATTCTAACAATACGTAACGAATTGTTAAAATATATTGTTGCTTTTTCTATTGTAGGTCGACATTTTCAAGCAGAAATTTTCCTCTCCTTTCTTTGAGGTTTCCCAAAAGAATTGTGATTAAGTAAACTTCAGTAATGTAAGTAAATTATTACGTTTAATTTATAAGAAATCAAAACAGCGACAAAACTCGCGACAGAATGTGAAATTGAAATATGTGTGAGATTTTTTAAAATTACACTTGAATTAAATTAATTGATCAGATAATAAATAAAATTTGGTATCTACACTGATATATTAATTTAAATGTAAAAACTCATAATAAATAGGTACTGTACGTCCTGTGCAAGTTTAAGAGATTACCTGCTGCTTTTAAATATCGTTTTTGTACAGCAAAACCTCACTAACTCGAAGCTGTCTGCATGTCTGCATCCGGTATGTAGGGTATTCCATTTAATACCATCTCGTTAAGACAAAATCTTGGGTTCTTATAACTCGAACCCATCTTCCTCAGAACCGTGCCGAACCGTTTTAGAGCTCGAAGCAAATATCGTACCTGGCGACCATGATTCAAAATTAATTATAAAAAGATTCTACGTGATCATTTTGGCACTCCCAAAATCGACGCTCAGAGCGAATACAGAAGACTCTCTGTATCTAGCTTCATCAAAGCCCTCTCAGGGCGAAGACAGAAGATACCAAGTTCATTATTACTAGTTGTAATATCGCATTCATTAGTTTAGATAGTAATAATACTGTAAGTTTCAAAAAGTTTAATTTGAAGCGTTCAGAGATAATTATCAATATTGTTAATGTTACCTATGGTTCCAAAATGGCGGCTTGTCTCTGATTCCAGCAAATAGAAGAAAGAAAACAGTGGGGACACACGTTCTAACCTTACCTATTCTATTAAATTACCATAATTATTACCAACAAAATTATTAGAATAGGTTAGGTTAGGTTAGAACGTGCGTCCCCACTGTTTCCTTTCTCCTATTTGCTACAATCAGAGACGAGCTGCCATTTTGGAACCATAAGTAACATTAACCATAAATATTTTTATAGTATGAGTTGGGACGAATGAAACTTCGCAAATGATGTTAGTCACGTGTGAAGTTTCATTTTTTTCTAACTCTTGGTGGAACTCTGAAGCAGCCACCTCCACGTGGTGGGTTCTGGGTTGTCATTCGTCTGGAAATGCGAAGGGCAAGCGAAGAGCTGCGTGTTTTCGTTGAATTTAATATTTTAATAAAGAATAAAAATATGTATTTCATTTGCGTTTCAAAAGATAAATATTTGTGTTTGTTTTCTCATACATTGTTTATTGTAGCCAAAACTATCATATGCACGAGTATGGCTATACATTATCGTAATTTATGAAAATGTTTATTTTGTCTTTATCTGAAAATGATTGTGTTTATATGATCGTCTCATAATATACAATGGAAACATAGTTTGATCTATAGTAATGTATTGATACAACACACCTGGAAGGATCATTTAGAGTTAATTAATATTTGTTAAAAGTAGCCAAAAGGGATGACTTTGCCCTATGTGGTTGTTTGAGAAATGTCGATTTTTATAACTTGAAACACAACTTTTAAATGCTGGGCTATTCTAATTGTTTATTTTTCTAAATTATTTCTTATTAAGATGATGAAAAAAAGCAGAATGTCCGATAATTTTCAATCATAATTTTTAAAATTTAAAAATAAACAGAAAAAGCTGTAATTTTGGATATAAGGGTGACTTTTTAGGAAAATTCTAAATACCAATAACGAGTAAAATTGAAAAGATAATAGGAGGTTGTGTGTATCTCCAGTACGATCGGACTTAATAACGATTTTACTCGTTATTAGCATTTACAGTTATTATAAAACCCATCTCTACCCTCCAAATTAAGCATTTTGTCATTTTATAATAGTTAAAAATATAAAATATTCTAAAAATAAAGTATGATAACAGATGGCACCACCAAATGTTGCCGGGAAAGTTAAGTAACTAGCTGCAGGGATATTTTTGCTTTGTAAATAGTTAGGTAACTAAGGTAATTAACTAATATATTTCAGAAAAACGACACACGTCTTTGGTACATCCTGAATTTTGCCTTGAGAATCACTCATGTTCTCACAAACCTGGATACGCCACGTATATCTCATTACTTCATATAATTCTTATTGTTTGAGGTATTTCAGTTTAGCGCCATTTTCAATTTGTACCAATTTCACTGGTGAATAAGTGGGTAATAAATAGTAGTACGACATATGTACAGGATTTATTTATTTAGCGTATGGCTTATACATGATACGAACAAAGCTTAACAAAATGGAGTAGTACAAAACCATAAGTGAAACAAAAGAACAAGAAGCAGTAAGTCTATAAACAATTAAACTATTGTAAAACTGTACAAAAGTGTGACTGCACATGTACACAAAAATATAAGGAGCGTTCAGAGTTGTAGATCTAACTCGCTTATCCACTTCAAGGCCTCTGAAGTGGGCATTAATATGTCACTCCAATCTCCCGGGTAAGCCCGGAAGCTACATTCACGTGCAATGTGCTCAACAGTCTGACGTGGAGCACCACATTCACACCCCGGGTTTGGAACCTTCTTCCATTTGAACAGAGAGTCCCTACACCTGCCATGGCCCGTCCTGACACGATTTAACGCGGACCATGTTTTGCGAGGTAAGTCGAAACCCTGGACTTTTCCCCTATGACAGAACAGACCATGCAAGTGGGACCCCATTCCTGTTTCCCAGCGGTTTTTCCACAATGTCATATAGTCATCATCAGTTATAGCCATGTTCTTGAGCTGCCCGGAGGGTGGATTCCGAGATTTCAAGCGATTAATGCTCAAGGATGGAATATATACAGGATGATTCATAAAGATGGAAGCCAACTATTAATTTCGAAAATGGGAACGTTATGTTTATAAAAGTGATACTTGTCATTAGATTAAATTGTATATGACAAAATCTATCGACGTTAAAACTCATTTTGAAAGGAATTTAAAATTCTCTTGTCGTTTGCAACAATGGAATGTTAAGAATATAAAACGTTTCTTGAATACAAAAATTACTTTTCTCCTGTATGTAGTAACGATCAAAGATTTTTGAAATAATTTACTTAATTTTGAAATAATGATGTGGTCTATCTTCTAAGGAATAATATATAACTACCAATGCGGATGCTCATCACAATTATAGCGTCACGCACAAGATATTACATTAGTATCATTGAAATTAATACAATTCTCCGATTTGGTTGTTTTGTAAATCTCAAGGGTTTTCAAGGCCTTGATGTGATCCGTTTTGAATTATTTTTTTTTATGAGACTGGTGTTATTCAAGTCGGCTCTTACATTGGGGTCCGTGGTGTACGTTGACAGGGAGGTTGTGTGTCTTTTTTATCAATGTCATATTTATGTTCAGCAATCCTTTTTTGAACAGACCTTTTGGTGGATCCAATGTAGACAAGATCTTTTTGGAATCTGTGATCCCATATTGGGATACTGTACACCCTTGGTGCTCTTAAATTATTCGGTGTGTCTTTCGCAATAAGACAATACAACAATCGGACGATCTGCCAAGTGTCTTCCGAGAAGACTTTCATAGGAAAACTGTTTCCTGTTTAAGTGTTAGACACGTGAAGAAAACACAGAAAAGTCTAAGTCAGACCAGGCTATTAGTGAGGCGCGAATCTACGACTATCAGGTCCAGTGTCCAGTCTAGTGTTCAGTTATTTCGTCCAATCAGCCATTGTTCAGCTAACGAAAAAAAAAAGAAAAAAGAAAGAAAGAAATACTAAAAACTCAATACAAGGTGTCTCAAAAGTCTCCATACGTACGAAAAAAATGAACAATTTGAGCATAATGTGCCGTTATTTATAAAATATTCTCTACGTGTTGGCCATTTTTTGTACACACGAACGAAATCGTGTGTACAAAACCATTTCTTTTGACAGCGGCAATCTTGAAGGATAACTGAAAAATTAAAGTATAAACATTCTATATTAATATGATGATGCAGTATTGCTCAGTAAGATATTTATATCTAAGTAAATAACAACGAACATCCAAGAGAATAAGAACAGAAGTTTTGACAGTTTGCAGGTGCAAAAATTACATTCTATAAAGCAAATCACAAAAAATTTCATTTTTACAGAACATTCACGTAAGTGAATGACAATGATTTTAAAGAGATGTTGAGGCAGGAGTCAAAGTGCATTACTGTGATGGATGTGTATCACTACCCGCAGTGATTATTATTATTTACTTTACGTTAGGGTATTCTTTACCAATATTGAGACTTATCAATCATATTTAACAATTTTATAATAAATTTTATATTCTTTTGCATTTTAAAAATGTTTTCATAATAATGTTCTCGTAAAATCTCCTCGATTTTGCAATTTTTAATCATATTTTTAATTTAAAATATATGCTCTCCACCTCAAATTATTACTGTAATGTGTTGCTCCTGTACATCATACTTCTCTGTTAACATTGAAGTCGTGTTGGTCATCTATCTAGCTCCTTTCAGGGGAAATTTTCAATTGAAATAACGTGACTTCCCGTTTGCTTCATGTATAGTTAATTCGAACCTCACACCTCTAAGATTTCCATATATGCCTTTGAATTTCATTTATATAACTCAGTTCTCGAGATTAAGGAAGGACAGACGGACGGACGAACGAGAGTGCGAATTTATAGGTCTACAATTTTTTCAGATTGCAGCCCAATTAATAATTTATATATACTTGTATAGTTGTTAAACTTGTATTATACAGTATATATGAAAAAATAGAATAATTGAAATTGCAATAATTTAAATTATATTTTTGTAAGTCCTTACTTATCTTACTTTTTAAAATATAATTTATTTCAAACGTTAATTTTATTTTTCATGACATAAATAGCAGATTCTATTGCAGTCACCGTATATTTAATAGCAAGATAAGACTAATATACCTGACATATATTTTAACAAATTAAGAATAATGTTGGCAGTTTAATTGAAAGTTTAATTCGGTTGGTAAATTATATATTTTTAACATTAAATGATTATATAAATGTCTGTATACTTAGCAAAGAGTTTATATTATTACGCAGTCATTTATAAATCACAAATTATGATATATGCGAGTACCATTTAATTGAAAGAAACATAATACATTCCTCCCATTTATGTTTACACGTCAGATGCTATACAATATGGAAAAAACAGGACCTTACTCATCCAATTGTTCCATTTTTTAATGAATTCTTGCAGTTTTTATGGACATTTTATTCGCCCTGAATATTTTTTTACTTTAAACTACTGTAAAATTTATGTATTTTATTACAGAAAAGTAATTAAGTCATACTTATATCTACAATAGTTTATAATCAGCAATATCACTTAAGGATATTATGTTTATATCTACGAAAAAGTACATAAATATTTGATATTTTTAATAAGCAGTGAGTCAATAATAAATTATTTAATTTAAAATAATAATAATAATGAAATTTAAAAGTTTTTAAACCGAGAACTTTTTAAAACTTCTACAGTTTGTACATCATAAATTTGTCATTCTTCCCTTGGGAAATATCAACAGTGTCGGAATGACTCCATTAATTTCTTTATTGTCAAATTAAAAAGCGTGGTCAAGATTTAAATGACGTATTTCCGATAGTTATTGTCCGTAAATTTCAACAATACTTACAAAAAAAAATATTACTAAAATAAATGAAAATTTTAATTTTTAAATTAATATGATTAATCACTTTAACAAGTTAAATATCGATTGTCCAGATTTTATTTTTATTTCTTGTGTCAATAAGATTTATATCTGCCAAAAAAATAATTATATAAATTATACGAAGGATATATATTTACTAAAATATATATAGTAGTTGTACAAAAGTACGAAAATATAAATAATTAGTAATAAAAGTCATTTTAACTGTCTTGGACGATAATAATAAGCTTGTTATATGAAGAAATTTCATCTTAAAAATTAATTAATTATTCTCATTAATAAAATTTTATCTGTAAGAAAAGTTTTCTTAAATAAATTCGCTAGAAAATTGCTTATAAAATGCTAGAATATCGATCTATAATATCATAAACTTTCTTTAAAGTTTAGTTTACATAGGTCTTATTTAAACATGACTGCAGCTCGTGGCAACAACGTAGTAAAATCTGTCTTGTAGAATGTAAATAAAGAAGAAAGAAAAGAGTTAACGCCGATTTTCCGGATTAACGATGCGCATTTAATTAATACAGTACTTAGCAATAACTTCTCTGAATCTATTTTTATCCCATCCTTTGTTTTGTTCCGATTGTGTTTAAAAAAAAGAATTAATTATGCATAAATTACATAATATTGAATATATACGTATATTTAATATCTGTTCTAACATTTAAACTTCGCAAAGATTGTATGGAATGACAAATGGAATTGTTTTTAATTAGTTTTCTCGTTTAAACTGGTCTTTTCGAAGTTAAATTTGAAATTAATGGACTATTTTATTATTATATTTATTAATTATAAGTTACTATAATTAAGTAATTAAACAGTGGAATTCTTTTAGATTTTCTAGTGTCATACAAACAAGAGAACAATGGTTTGTCTCCATTATAATGAAATTCTAACCATTTTACCTGCTTATAAACTGAGATTTTTTTAACCATCTTTTTAGCATATTTTGATATTAACTTATAAATTAATGAAGTTACAACATTACGTATATAGAATTTCAGGAATTAAAGAAGAAATAATGGATTTAAAATAAGTTTTATTATAAACACTTCGTTAAAAATTTAAATTTTTTAACGTAATTTATTATAAATTCTTGTTAACGAGAAAATAAAACTTCCAAACTTCTGAATATTGGATAAAAATAACCATAGACAGATATTAACAAGCAACTTCGATGGCTTTGTTGTAATTTACAATTGTAACAGATGCTTCATTTTCATAAAGGAAACGATAAATTCTTAATTATTTTAAGTAGAGTTAAATGTAAATTATAATTATATTCTCGCTTAATGTGAAATTATGAAATTTTCTACACAAAAATTACATTTACTTTCTCTTATAAGAATACATCATCTTAATAAAGCAGTAAACGCTGTAATTTACTTACAGAACTTATAGGGGGAAATAAATGAAGGTAGAAAGGTTAAAAATTATTTTAACTCTTTTTTTTTTCCTTTAAAACTTTAAATGAGAATCCATAAAACTAATTATAAGACGATGTCACTCATTAAAAGACAGTTGAACAATTGTTGCATCCATAGAAGATGCAATTTGTTGAAGAAACACTGAAACTTTTAAAGTGTATATTGTTAAATAACTTATAAATTTAAAATGCAATGAAACTTTTATTAAAAACATTAACTTACAACAAAAAAAGCATAACAGTTTTAAGCATGATAACAATACGTATTTAATGTTATAATTATCATTTAATATATACGTTATGACATCACAAAAATATATATTTAATATATTTTTTTTTTGTATGTGTGTATATTCTTTATATCGATATATACATTTTGAGTTATAAATATGCAAGGTGAATCTTTACGTTGTACATTCAGATAAGTGAGAGGTGAAAAAATACATTAAATATTCAGGCATAGAGACTTAAATTAAGCCTAAATATATTTACATATTATATTTATTTCTCTGTATAATTCATGGTAAATGTATTTATAAGAAATTTAAAATGATAATTTTGCTTGTGGTAATAATAATAATAAAATTTATTACGATGCTTCTTGATGACGTTTAAAAACAATTTAAACATATGAAAATTACTTTTTTCTATTAATAAATAAGGAAATTTTTAAAATTGATGTCATAATGCTAAGATTACAGACTGTAAATTCAATCATTTGAAGCAGTAATGCTGAAGAGAAGGTTTCTAAATTACTCAAAAGATAATTGAATGCGTAATATGAATCAAGTAAGAGTTTAAATACATAGATTACTACGTTATCAAACCAGGAATTGTTATGGCAGATGTTTATAATTTATTCTTTCACATTCTCTTAAGGTAGATGTTTATTAAATTACTTAATCAGAGGATGCAGAGGATGCAGAGGATGAATTTATATTTTCTCCAAAATTATTGATTGAAAGTTAAAATATCATTTAGGATAAAAAAGACTCGTGTTCTTTATTATACACGATAGATTTATTTTTAAAAAAGTTTAAAATTGAATCAAAAAATTTAAAAAAACTGAAGGCCTGAGATAAGGAATATGTAAAATTGGATTTATATATGATGAGAGTTTAAAAGAATTGTTATATTTTTAGCTCTTTTAAGATTTTGATACAGCAAGCTTTAATTATTTATATAGAAAGAAGACGTAATTACTGTTTATTCATTTAAAATAGCCATTATACTTTGTCATAATATGCAATTACATTATGTACGAATTTCAGAAAAATGCTTAAATTTAACGTTTAAATCGATATAACTTCAAACTATAACATAAAATATAATATATATATATATATAGTGTCTCATTTTAATAAGTCACTCAAAATATCCAGAAAAATATACATCTTACGATAAATATTAGCAAAAGTTATAAATGTTGAAACTTTTGAAATTTTAATTTAATTTAATGTTATTTGCTTGATTAATTTTTATATTCTGAGGAAATTCTCTACTGTTTTTGGCAGAATGTAAATAAACACCGATATTGTGTTATTTACATTATGAAATAAAATTGGGTACGAAGTGTTTTCTGTCACTTTGCATTTCAAGAACTATTAGTGTAATGTTTTAGTGTCGTTGTATTGTATTGATTAATTGGAAATATCAGATGCCATGGTAAGTCAGATACGCGTGGGAGCACGTAACTACTGAACTAAAAACATACCAACGTACAGTACATAACTTCTGAAGGCCGAATCAAAGTGGCAGCCTGCCGCTCTGGGGACCCAGAATCGAATCCGGACGAATCGAATGTTTCATCCCTCACCACCCCATTGTGATCCTGGTCTGAACCCATAATGGGCTTGCTAAAAGAGGCTCTGTTAGTGCCTACAGAACCGAAAGAGTTAAAAAAAAGTATCTATCTGGTGAATAATTAAAATAGGACACCCTATTAGCGATAATTCATTCTCATCATTTTATTCAAATAATGATATTAAATATAAAACCTCACGAAATCAAGAAGATCATCTCTTATCCTTTGGATTAAGAAAATCGATTATTTATGAATTATTCTTTAAAATGAATAAACGAATATGAAATTAACTTCATATGATAATTAATAATAATAATAATATGAATTTATTTTCTTTAAGTTAAGATCTTTAAATAATATTATTCTACATTTTCAGTTGGAGCGAATGTTATCTAATGCTGAGTATTCCCTTCAGTATAAATGTAAATAATGGAGCATTTAAGAATCAAAATACTTGTTGTAACTTAGATAAAAAGTAAAATTTATCATAGAAATAACAGTTTTTATTATAAAAATAAATGTAAAAATGGATGATGATGATTATTTCTTATAGATAAAAGTCTGTAAGAAATTCAATTATCATCATCTTTCTTACATTTGATCATCTCAAAGAATGTAAGTATATTGATCGATATTCATTTATTAAATTAAAAATTATTTTAATATATCGCTCTACATTTTCTGAAAGGTCAAAAATATTCTAATTCTCTAGAAGCATATTTAATAAGGTGATATGTACTGTACCTTCCACTTAAGTATATTTTATTTATTTTTAACTTTTAAGTTGTTTCTATAATACATATTTAAAAAATATATATATACATTCTCTGTTATATAAATCTTTCAAAAGCTATCTACAAAAAGAAAATTTATATATAAATCTTTATTCTATATCCGCATAAACTACTGTTGAATCCTAAAAAAATATTATGCCTTCATTCCTCATTTGGAACAGAATTTTAAGGATAAATGCAGATATATTTGGGCTGCCATTTCAATCTCTATGCTGGAGGCTACACATTTTCCAATTCACATTATTAGCCAAAGATTCACCTTGTATATGAAGCCGATTTTTCCAGCTTGGATCTGGATTCGAGTTTATAAACATAAATTTTAACGAATAAGATTTATAAAAATAATAAATGCAGATGATATTTATAACAAAAATCAATGTATTTATAAAACAGTTGATAATCAATTTTTAAAAAATGTTTAAAAACATAAATAATAAAAATATACTTATATATATATATATATATGTACTCTTTATAAAACCCTGTTTATTCCGAAAATACATATAAATAGATATATTTTTTTTTTATAAAAGCTTAAATCAGTTGTTAACAAAATTGCTGCAGTTCAATCAATAAAATGAATATATTAAACCCATATTTTATTTATTGTGGTTTTGTAAACTACAATACAGCACCAACATAATGCTATGTCAACAACTATAAAATAATGAAAATAAAACAAATTTCAATTAATTTCTTCTGTAATAACTGCTGTTACTTGTTTGCTGGTAATTATTTGTACAGTTTTCTTCATTATTGTCGGCTTTTTTCACAAATTTCATCTCAATTTTACTCTTTCTTCCCGACAGTTTACGTCGTCCATTCGAATGAGTCATAGACATTGCTGTTGTTATTGTTGTCAAAGATTTCTTTGAACTAACTAAAAGAAATATAAAACATCTAAAAATCATTATTAGCAATTGAATTTTTCAAATATAAATTTATACAATCCAACGTATCTATTCACAATTCCCTTTCAAACATTGCCTAAACGTACAAGTTACTCGCGTGAAGAAGAGCAATCATAATTAATCAATAAGATTTAATTAATGTAATAATTAGGAAGACAATTTATAATTTTAAATGTAAACTTAATTAGAATTGCTTCTGAATCTTCCCCTTGAAATTTTATAATTTATTTACCTGAAAATTAAACTTAAATGTTGAAATCTCTCGATTTAATAGACAGATATTTATTTTTTAATTTTAATTATTGACGATTTAAATAAATTAATTTTTAATATTATAAAATAAAAACAGAATGTATTTTTTTTTAATTATTATTTAGATAACAGAGTATTTTTAGAATATTCAAAAGATTTTTACGCTATCTGTTTTATACGGTGCAGTTGTTCATTATAGAATTCAGTTGAGTTAGTCAAAAAGTATTTCGAAAATTCTGAAAGTTTACTAATCATTATCATATTCAATACATGTTATAATAATAATAAGAAGAACTAAATTAAAAAGTTCCAGATATATTTTCTCCTTTCTTCACATTTGTTAGTCATTTTCTTTTTTTCTTTCCGTTTATTCATATTTCTTACGTGATTTATAAGGTGAAGAAGTAATGAAATGGCAAATTAGAACTGATGCCAAAATAGAAGTTGGCACGAAATTACGATTTTCTGCAATTCGTATAGAATTTCAAGAGGAAAAAATAACAATATAGTTTTTTTTTTTATTTCAGTAAACTGTAAATAATTATTTTTATATATCCATTGATTATATTTTATTTAATTGTAAAATTTCTCTTAAAATACAATATATTTCTTTTGTTAAATCTATAATACATTTCTTCAATCAGGTTTCCCTCTTCCCTCTTTCATAACGGAACGTCATCGTCTCTGTACGAAGGAAATAAAAAGTCATATATTTCGGATTTTTCAATTCTTCCTTTTTAAAAATAGCCAATTGGACATGTTAGAAAGAGTGAAATAAAGAGAAAAATTCATCCATCAAGGAGAGTTTTTCCTTAAGGTATGTAATCCATTTTCTTTATCACAGTAGACGAAATTAAGTGACTTTTGACTATATATATATAAAGTTTGAAAAGTATATAATAGTGAAACATGAAAAACAGAAAAGAATTCTATATTCTGTATTAAAACTTCCAATAGATATAACTACTGAAGAATTACCGTTGTAAAGAATTGAAACATCGATTTCTGGTAAAAGAAAATATAAGAAAATATATACCAAATAACTTACTTGGTCTTTTAAAATTTGCTCTCTGGCATTTACATTGTAGTACTGCGCATAGCCCTTGTCGAAAATTGTTGTTAAATCCTCCGTAAATGATAGGATTGAGAACACTGTTCGAATAAGCGAGATAAAAGGCGAAGTATGAAAAACTATTAAACCATTCTGGAAGCTGTAAAAGAATATTTATTTATATTAATGCTATAAAAAGGTACAGATATAAAGATAAATAATAATCTTTTTTTCTTAAAATACAAGAATTAAAATTACTGATGATAAGCTATCTATTTTCAATATTGCCATTAAAATTTTTTTAGAAGTCATCAAAAAGTAACAAATCGTAATAGTAATTTCTTCTATGACAGTTATATATATATATATATCAATTAATTTCGAGTTTTATCTTTCGGTTACACGCAGAATTAACTAAAGAGAATGTAAAACACATAAAAATCAGTCTCCAAATAATGCTGAGAACACAAAATGCGTGCAGCATTTAATAATTCTATGTTAACCGTAAATGGAATTCTAGACACAATAAATCATATATTATGTTATAAATAACGAGTAGACACGCAAAAGAAATAATCCCAAGTACGTATCGTAAAAAATAAATTGTATAAAAGATAGTAAAGTATCATTTCTTTATAAAATCTACAGTTCTTACTATCTATTTCCAACGTGAGTTTGGTCAATACAAGATTGCATTTGCTACAAATGATGGATTGTATTGATTTGTAACAAGAAAACAATCTCGAAGCTACGATATTCATGATCATTGCTTTCTTTCTATAGAGTGACGGCTGTAAAAAGTCCCAAGAGAATTCACTTGGCCTATAAATTACTGTATAATACGAAAGATTGTCATTTTATAGTATTTTCGATCCCTGTACGAACAAAAAAACCTTTTTTTTTCTTTTTTTTGAAGAAAAATAAATTTATTTTTATTAACTCAGGTAGAAAGTCTTTAAAACATTTGTTACGTAAAATTTAATGGACAGAATATTAATTAAACATTAAATTTTACGGTTTTCTGATTAAATGAATTTTAAATCTTGCTGAAACTTATGTATTTAAAGCGATATAATAGCGATAATCCTCTTAATTGTCATGAAACTGTACTTATTAGTGAATACGTTTAATTACGTAATTAAATTAATGTATTGTTATTTAGCTAATTAATTCAGTATTAATTATGTGCATTAATTAAATTGGCATTTAACAATGAAAACTTTATAAATTGTTACATATCACCGGTTAAAAATAACTTCATAGACGTAAATGAAAAACAGAAAATATCGTCTAAACTCTAATTTTCTTTTTAATTTTTATGTTTTAGAAATTATTTTAAAATATTTTTGAAATTTAATTATTAATTCTCTTCTTAAACTACTTTAATTTTCCTTCAGCCAACTAAAAAATTCTTCGCTTTTCTAGTTTATTTCATTAATAACTTCTTTTTCTGGAATTTCGCAATTTGAATAATCCAGATTAACAAAATTCTTAGGCATTTTCGATAATTATTCTCAAACTTAAAGCAATTAAAACTTTAAATGACTTTCATCAAAAACATAGCTAACTTCAAAAAGACTTTTCTCCACAGTCAAGATTTAATTTAAAATAAAAACAATGTGTATGATTTCTTTAGTATTTTTATATTTATTCGACTCCCCAAAAAATATTTCTTCAAACACGTTTTACAGCCTTTCTTTATGACATTTCGTACGTATATAAAAACACATTATATATATATAAATTCTTCACCAAGATCATAAAAATCCTGAAGAAGAATCTTCACTTCCTCGGCACAAAAAATAACTCAAGATTGTTTAAAATAATAAGTAAATTAATAAAGAAATATAATAAACAATACAATATTTGTTAAAATACGTAAGGTTTCTTAATTATAATCAATTTCGAACTCATTTAGTTTACATTTTTATATGAATAGTTTGCATTCTGGGTGGTTCTGTGATGGTTCTCATCATAATTGAAAATTCCCATTTTCCGAGGAATTGAAGGACTAAATAAAAGAGTATCGATTCTTATTAATCTAAAATCAATACGTGAAAATTACAAAATCGACAATAAGTCAATTTATTTTTTACAAAATTAGACAGAATGGTTTTATATACTTGTAAAGTTTCGTATTGTACGGAAATTGGAACTCCAGTTCCGTACACAAACCGTTCCTTCGATCATTATAAGTTCGGATTTACTCTATATATGAAATTTTCAAACTTACGAAATGTTTCTAAAGTACTCTTTTGGATTGGTACGAAAATAAATAATGAATAGCGAAGTACTTGAAAATATCGCGGAATTGAAAATGTACTCGTGGTTTAAGTGTAGGACGAATAATTATTATTTTTCTATACACGTCAATAAGACGGTTTATTTTTTCAAAATGTTAAAAGTATATTTTTGAACTATGCCAAAAATATAGCGTTAGTTCATTTGTTTTCAACTATGAGTTCCTACTGTAGTCGCACGAGGACACTCTAATTAGTAGTCAACTAATTGGAGTGGATAACTTCACAATTTGTGGTTGTCAAGTGTTGTGAGAGACTATTTACATGAAGTTCTTCAAAATAATTTCTTTTTGTTATTAAGTCGACTACTAATAATTTTCAGAATCTAATAATTGTAGTAATATATATATATATATATATATATACATATATATCTTTTTGATCGATGGAATAATACAACGCAACACATGGCGATCTGTCAAGAGTGGATGAGTTTTCAAGAGAACTTTCTTTCTTTGGAAACTGGGACCTATTTAGGTGTTACACGCGTAAAGAAAATCAGGAAATTACCACATGACTAGCCCGTTACATGAGGCACGATTTCGCAACTGAGTAGTTACCAGTGTTCAGTAGTTTTTTTCAGTAGGCAAATGCTGATTACCGCATATGTAATTATAAAAGTTTATAACTAAAAACTAAGTTTACACTGATGAAAAAAGATTCCTAAAATGAAGGAATTATATTAACTCGAAACCAGTGTTTGATTGCTTCTAGAGACGTGAAACATATACCTGAAACCCCGGGTGACCCAAAATTGAAAAAGGAAAAGTAATTTTACCATTGCAACTGTGTATCACAATTTGTAAATTACTCTATAGTTATTAGATTATGACGTAAAATTACGTACAGAGGCCTCAATCTTCTCTTCCTATAGGTCTCGAAAGCTCGTTATAGATTACCCCTGGAATCCGACTGGAGTTATTCTGTAATATTACCACTTTGTAAATGTTATGATGGTGGTTTCGATTGAGAATAGCTACAGGGGAGGTTAAAATTCCGGGCTCTAGCAGTAGCCTACAAATAAATCTGTTGTGAGTTGATTTAATTTTGTATTTCGGGAAATATTTTTTGCCAGTATATGGACTTTCTTTTTAGTTCAAAATTCTCGCACTTTTTAATTTACAAAGAATAAAATCGATTTTTTAAAAAATGCAATAAAACATCCAACAAACGTTTCAAATTTGCATATTTAATTGTATTAAATATGCAGATTTAAGACGTAAATAATATCAAAATAAATCTTGATCATATGGAAATTGAATTAAACGAGCATTATTTCCATTTTCGCATTTTTTTTTTCTTTCTTATAAATTTCAAACTAATTCAAAACATCGATATCTTTACCGGTTCATATTTTTCGGTTTACCCGATTTTTATTAAATTTGTAAAGGAGAAATATTCCAAATTCTTATTTATATTCAAAGATATACAATTCTGGAAGTATATTATATCGGAAAAAGACTTATAAAGTAAAGTTTTTTCAAAAGTTTTTTCACAGAAGTGTCATACATTCGACCACAAAATGAATTTTCAGTTACCTTTCTCTACTATGTCTATTTATTTATAATCTACTTTTTTAGGCTGAAATTTGAAAAAATTGTAGACATATTGAATATAAATTTTTACTATTGTCTGTCAATCTCGAGAACGGTGAAATTCAAGACCAGATATGGAACGCTTAAGGGCAAAAGGCTCCAATTAACTATGTACGAACTTCCAGTCTAGACTGGTCGTCACGTGGTTTCAATTTAAAAATGTTCATAGATGACCGGCATGACTTCGTTGTTAACAGGAAAAGTATGATGTACAGGGGCAAGACACTACTAACTTGAGATCGAGAGCATATATTTTATATTAAAAATATGATTGTAAATTGAATTGTGATGATGTCCTAATAATTTTTGCTCGTTATTATTTTATATTTTTTTGTTAAATTTTATACAAGAGACGTAATGTTTGATTTATGAAATGATTTACTTTTATTTTCGTCTTACGATTAGTTATTTCTTCTAATTCGCTGTAAAGATAGTATACTTTTACCGGTAATTGTAAATGTTGCAGAGTTTGAATTTATAACATTTTGAATTTTTCTCTGTATTCTTTAAATAAGTCTGTTTTATGCAAGCGCGTTCTTCTTCACATACTTTTATTAGGTTTTTATCACTTTTTAAAAATGTTTTACAGGTTTGCTTTTAGAGAACTTAATGATTTATTTCTACTTTTTGCTCTCAGGAGCTTTCTTTTCTGAATTATTAATTAACTAATTAACATACATTCAGCTGTTTCATATTTAGAATAAAATAATATTTTATTTAAACTTATATGCACTGTATCTGTATTTCTTTACTGTAGTGGAATGTTGAATCATTGTTGATTCATACTGAAGTTTGTTTAATTTTGAATGGAAGATCATGGTGTAATATTACGATTGTTATATTAGACATTCTGTAAAGTAAATATAAAAACTGATTGTTTTTCGTTTTTTATTAATCTTATTGGTTGAGATTAATCTTTATTATTTTCTTTTTATCCATTTATTAGTAAGTTTTAGCTATATAAAAAGTTATTTAACGTAATCACTTTTACAATTTAGAAAAAAAAGGTAAAAGACCGCGATAAAGAGAACAAGAACAACAATTTGATCTATAAAAACCAATAAATAAAAATAAAAATGATTTGTCTTTGAATGTGAAAGAACAAGAGACCAGAATTTTATAGTGATACAGGTTTGTTTATTAAGAAAAAACTGCGTTAATTATTTATTTATTCCAATCCTGTTATTCGACGACTCCAATCAATATCAGAAGAAATTGTAATTACCTTACTTTCTTTAAATTAGAAAACAGAGACTTAACAAATAAACAGAGAAACTGATAAATCTTTAAATATTTATCAATTCAAAACATACACAAAATGCACAAGTAGATTATTTGACTTTTTATCAACATATCTGTCAACTATAAACTCAACACTAAGTCACATTATGCTTTTATAAATAGAAGAATGATGAGAAAAGGAGGTATATTTACAGGAAGGACCACCAGGTATAGCACAGCTTGCATTTATCGTTAGTCAATTTATTGTGTTATTTTAGTTTTTTATCAACAAACTTTTGGAGATTTTTTGTGAATTTTTACATAATATTCTCGTAGCGCTTATGTTGTGACCTCGGTACCCTTAGATTAAGCCGTTTTCTTTTCTTTACCGGATAAATGCTAAGTCCTAATGTTTCGTTTGGTAGGCAGGTGAGAATTGCCACTTCATAAGACAAAATATTGTATGCAAATGAAGTCTCGAGTTTGTTTTTCACGAAGGTGCTGGAAAGTGTGCTGTCGTTGCTTGAGCTGATCGCTAATAAGAGGACAACCAACCAAACCGAAAGCTTTAAACTAGAGATTATTTTATCAAAGCTGAGAGACCACTATTGCCGGTTATTGAAATAATACACAAATACTTAAGAAAAGATTATAGATTTATAGGAAAATGCACCCTTCGAAAGAAAGGGTCTTCACAATTTCTCAGCTGCATCTATAAGTGGTTTGGGTGGCCTTTCTCTTTTCACATATGATTCAGAAAAGGGCAATTCTAAAGGTTCTTTGTATTTTACACTTGGTAACTCAATTCCGCTCCACACTATACAAATTAAACATCAGTCATACACTTATATTTTTCAGGCAAAATTGGATTCACTTTATGAGGCAATTATTTGGGTATCGAAGCTTCAAAAAAGAATTCCTCGGTAGAAGTATATTTAGACTCCAAGCAAGTCTTGAAAAAATTTCAGGACAGAATAAGGATATTAAAGTTTTATTTACATTCAGGATACATTTAAAACTTGGAAACAACTGTTAATATATAAATGCATGACTGAATATCGTATATGAATAAGTTTACTATTAATGACAGAAGTATCAATTGTTATAATATAACAATATATTAATTATACAATACGGATATTCACACAAGTCTAATCATTAGTTAATATGAAGTGCTAATTCTATCGTTTGTTTGATTATTAAATTATCATTATTCAAATACTAAGGCTTATTATGCAATCATTTTAACTACAAATAGAATAAAAATTAATTTAATTAAAATGCTGTTGGGCCACTCGTTAGGTTGGACGTTAACCCAAAGGTGACCTACTAAATATACATTAAAGTATTAGATTTCTTCTGGGGCATAGAAAACTGACGACTCTGTTGAGAGTTCATTGTACAGGGTGAGTTTTTTTTTGAGACAATGAAATAACTTAAATGGATGTCATTATTTTGGAAAAAAGTTTTGACAAAAGTTGTAGGATTTCAAATCAGCAATCAATTGGTAACCTTGAATGTGACCGTGGAAGGTCAAGTCTATTTTTTTCAATGTAAATATATATTTTTGACCCTGGCAATGGAAAGAGAGGGAAGTTTCACAATCGGATCTTAAGGTCTAGATCAAAGGTCAAGATTGTTTTAAGGTTAAAATGAAAAGCTTTTTCTAATGGACGCCATACTTTTTATAGACAAGTGTTAAAATTTACATTTTTTCACGACCTTATTACTTTGAACTTTTAAAGCATTCACTACTTTTAGCACTACCCAGGAGTAACAATGTGGATGTAATAATTTTCTGCTCTCTTTGAGGTGCTGTTTTCTATGAGTCCATTTGCCTCTCATTATCGGGTTGCTTGTTTTCAGAGTCACTTTACTTCTCACCATTTCTTGAGATATTGGTTTTGAAGAAAAATTTTATAACAAATGTTCAAAATGATGCCCTTCCACTTTAATGCATTTGTTGAGCCGCGCTTCAAATGATCACACTTGAAGTGACCTTCAGAGGTCGAATTTAGGGTACTCAAGGTCATGGCTGATTGTAAAATTTCCTATTCTTTTCATTGCTGGAGTCAAAAATATGTATTCCCATTGAAAAAACAGACTTGACCTTCAAATGACCTTGAAGGTCAAGGTCGCGCCCAAGGTCACCAAATAATTGTCCCTTCGGAAACCTACAACTTTTGTTTTATATTTTTTCGAAATAATGAGATCTAATTAAGTTATTTCATTGTCTCAAGATAAAAAACACCCTGTATATTCGGACATGATGAGTGAAAAGTTCCTTGCATCCTTTTCATTCAAAAAGTACTGAAGATATATTAGAGCATTAAGAATCAGATGGAACCGTTTTCTTGACCTTGAAAATTACTTTCAAGGTCGTTTATGCCCAGTATTGTAGTATTGATGACAAACACAAATAAATAAATAAAACTTTAAACTTGATGTAATTGTAATAACTGGTACTTTCACAATGAAAAAGGGTGGAAAGGACTTTTCACTCATCCTTTAAATAGTAAAATGACCATATTATATACTAATATTAATGTATAATAATAGTATTGCGTATAATAATATAATCTCTAATTCTTCTAAGTAAACATTTGTAATATATAACAGATATATTTATTTACGTAATATTCGTTTATGTAGATTAAAGACAAATAAAATTTATAATTATTCATAAATATATTTATTTTATAAATTATTATTACAATATAATTTTAAATCATTTAATAAATAATAAAATGTTTATTATCATTAATAAATATAATTAATAATTACACTAATTGTATTAAATATATAACATTATATTAACAAATTATAATGTAAATTATATAGAGTATCATTTAATTTCAATAAAAACAAATGATACTTGAACCTTTATTTAATTAATTTTCCGTAAATAACTCGAAATTGCTTTTCTTCTTTCAGCTGATATAATTGACATTCTTTTATCAATTTTATGCAAAATGTCTGTGTAACTACGGAGACGAAATATCACAGAAGTTTCTTTTCTTTACTTTTATACACACTTAATGAGTTGGGTGTAATTTAGCGCGCCTTCATTCAGCATTTTTTAATTTAATGAATAAATTATTGCCCAATAAAATTACTGGAGTATTAACTACCGCACAGCTTTGTTAATTTTCTAAAAATTTCATAGCTATCGTTACTATTGCCGGTTTTAAATTAATAGAATAATTCTCTTTAGGCTCTCTCTCAGTTATATCAAACTTATATAATTGGGTTATGTTTAAAAATTTCCTTTTATTAAAACTGCATTAATGTTTACCATCGAAAGGCAGGTGTACATTGTAAACATTTACGTAATTAATTCGATAATAAAAGTCATTTGTCGAAATCTTTAATCGTGGAATGTATAATTTCTATTTAAAGATTTTATTAAAACTTTTGGATTTTTAAAAAAATTTTGTAATGATTTATTTGAAGAAAAATTTCAAGAACAGAAGGGAAAAAAATTAATAAATATAATAATAATTTAGTTTTAACGAAATCAAATTCATAATGAGAGAAGACAAAGATAACGAAGCGACAATTTCTGGTTATCTGATATTTGAAGTGTGTTTTATTCGCAATTTTATTGTAATTTATTAAAATGCAACTCGTTAAATTTCTTGTAGTTAGTTTCATATGACATATGCGTGTGTTTTTACTTTTCTTTTTATATCCAATGACTTAATTTGAATAGAATGAGAAGAGAAACTTTCTCTTTAATAACTTGATCATTCGGAAAGTAATAATCTTTTTAAAGCTCTTATATACAAAAATTCATTCTGGCAATGTACAATTTAGAAAAACATTTTTTTTTTAGCTTTTTACAATTTATTTTATTCAAATAAAATTCGTAGAATTTTATCTATGGTCTAACAAATTGCAAATTAATCATTTTTTAACTCGCTAGAATATTATCGTCGCATTAAAGTGGAGATAACAAGAACCGTTAAAGTAGATTCGAAAAAAAATATTCCAGCAATTAAAGTTCGTTTTTGATAACTAATATTAATCACATTAATTAAACTGATAGATTAAACGTTTTTATAAAAGTGCTGAACAGATAAGAGTTTTGTACTTATATCAAAAATAGTTTGAAAAATAAATTGTAAAAGTGAATGTAAATTGTGACACCAATAAATTTATATTTATTAAATGTGTTTTTAAAATATGTACAGATTTATTGAAGCAATAAATCTGTACATCTTATGTGCTGTATATTTCAATAAATTATCTACATAAATACGTGCCATAAAGTATTCTTCGATAGATTGAAGTGTCCTGTATTTTATAGCACATATTTTACAGGAGATTTTTTTTTTGTAAAAACAGAAGTTATATAAAACATGGTAGTGACATAAATTCTATTCTTTTCCTGTTTGTAACTTTTTCGTATATATTGAACGATTAAAAACAAGTATAAAATTATAATTAAAAAACATTAAATAAAGTAAAAATTTATTCTAATGGATAGTCTATATCGAAATTTAATCACTACAGTTCCTTTTCTAGAAAACAAACAATAAATTATTCACTTCTGTTTAATAGAAAGTCGATTTAAACTTATATTTATCAATTAATCTAAATTAAAATGTAAACAATATTTACACGATTACCTTAGTAATCTCGAAGGATAACTTTATTTTATGGATGAATGACTTACCTCCCCATATTCGCTGCTCGAATGTCCGAATTCAGAATAAATAAGTGTTATTTGAAAGGGTGCCCAGCATACGATAAACACAGTTAATACAATGCAAACCAATACAATTACCTGTTAAAATAGAAAAATTGTTTTAAGTCATCAAACATTGAAGGGTGTTTTTAGCAAGGGAATAGAAGAATAAAGCAAAATAAATATTGAAATTTTCAATATATAAAATATAAAATTTCTAGATAAATATATGATATTTTAAATCTAATATTTACGGTTTACTTTTATTACTTTGATAAAATAAAATATTTAAAATATTCTATACGTTAACTTTACTCTTTTACAATAATTGATTTTTAACGAGAAATTTTTAATTAAATGTTAATTTATTTAATTTTATCTTTAGAAAGTTAACTAATTGTTCTTTAATATCAAAAACTGTGCCAGACTTTTCATAATTAAATTAGTTAGAGATTTAACAATAAATAATTATAATCTGTAACAGGTTTACTAAAAGTATTTCGATTTTTTTAAAGTTAATCTTTAAAATCATAAAGCAACATAAACGATATTACTTTTTAGTACAGGATTTGTATGATAAATTTCTAAGATGAGTGTTAAATGTAAAAATACATAAATTACGTCTAAGATTAATAACGGGAATCAGGATACTAATAGGAATTTATGAAATATGCTATTTAATAAGATCTTTACGTAATTTTCAAACTGGTTTTTATTCAATTAAGCTTGAAATTTGTTTTAAAAAATCCAGCAACGAGTTGCATAACTTTCCCGGCAACAACATTTAAAACTGCGTATGGTAAAATCTTCCTTAAGTTCAATCCCACTCGAGATATGACATACAATCCTGTCTATCTTCTCACCCTCTCGACCTTTAACCACTAAAATTTAACAGCATCAATACCCCTAATACACAAATTTCCCTGCAAAATTTCAGAAAATTTCGACAAAAAGTACAAGAGTTATTAAGCTTCAAACAGGGTAAATAAAATCTTGCTCCCCATACACTAACACTCATACATACAGAAGAAACCTTCCAATATTTTTTTCATTTCTCGACGTTTCAGGTTCGAATTATTCCAATAAAATATTGTTTTATATTTCAAGAATATAAGACAATATTTTATTGGAATAATTAAATCACTTCTTTAATTAATAATTTAAACGTATCTTTTTGTTCGGCAATTTACTGAAGAATCTAATAAATGTTCTTTTTTTCTCTTTCTTTCCATTTTTATAAAATACAATGAATTATTTGTCGTGTGATCATTCGAGTAAAAAATTAAATTTCTTTTAGATAATTGAATGATACTGATAATAAGTTAATATTAATTTGGATCACTAAATTAATAATTATAGTTTTTCTCTTTCGTATCGTATCATTTATTTTTCTTTTATTTGAATTAATTATCGTTTATTATTCGAGAACTTTGACTACAATTACTTTTTTTTTTCTAAATTTTATCGCCAATTTTCTCATTTATTCTTATTTACTTTGAAAAGATTCTTTGCTAGATTTATTAATAAATTATTGGAATGTTTTGGAATGTTTAAATTAATATTTTTTTAATGTAGAAACAGAATTCATTTTGTTAGAAACATTTTAAAATGGTGTGTAAAACTTTAAATACCTTTTTTCCTTATTTAATTTCGTTTCCTCTATCGTATCTGACGGTTGACATATTGAATAATGATTGAAATTTTATATAATTATATATAATTAAGTGAATAAATAATAATTATATAAGGTGATGTTTTATTTTTTGATGTTAACACTATATTATTATTTAAACTTACTTCAAGTAAATCAAAATTAAAAAAAAGGAAAGTTAAAATAAAGCAACGAGAGAAGAGATTAACTTCTCTTCTTTTAAACTTTGAAAAAAGTTATAACTGCTTTTAAATTACTCGACGTCATCTGGGAATAAAATAATTATTTTAACTAATTATAAAACACATTTTTTTCCTAAAATATAGATTACATCAGTTTTCTTTACTGGGTATGATGGTTACAAGAATATTATACATTTTCAGAAGTACTTATTACATTTTTGAACAAGTTGTTCCTAGTAAATAATGTACTGTACACACTTTAAATATTATCAGAAAGGTTGTATAAATGTATATATTAGCGAATGTTACGCGTACATTTATGGTATAATTTATTACATACTTTAGAACAGGCATGTCAAACTCATATGATATTGCGGGCCACATGATCTATTTTGTATAAGTCGGGGGCCGCATGTTTTCAATGTTCAAAAAATTAATAAAATACGGTTTTTAGAATGATTATATTATGTATTTATTAGACTCAATGTATTGTATATTATACGTACATAGACATTTTATATTTCATATTATTTTTTAAACTTAAACTATAAATATTTTATATTTTTTTATAAAAAACAAAAATAAAAGTTATAATAAAAAATAAACAAAATCACAGTTTAAATATTACTTTTTAGAAGATATTTGACAACGTTTTTCACAAAGCGAGTCATCAAAATTTGGATGAATATATTGAGCCGATGCAATTTTTAAAGTTGATGATAAATGTTGATCTGTTAACCTTGACCTTTCTGAATTTTTGTTATTTTTCATTAAAGAAAATAGTTGCTCGCATAAATAAGTGCTTCCGAACAAAGCCAGTATACGGGTAACAAACGATAACATTTTAGGAAACCGATCTACAGATAAATATGTATAAAAATCTGGAATTCCAACATCCGTATATTTTTGCTTCAGCAAATTATCACATTGGATTTCAATTAATTCCATTTGTAAGTTTTCATCAACAGTTTCAATATCGATAGATAGAGGCGAAGTAAAAAGACGAAATTGTAATTCACAGCTTTTAAAATCAGAAAATCTTCGATCGAATTCCGTTTCTAACAATTTAATTTGATCAGCATATTCTGTAAATTTTAATTTAGGTGATTTAAGCAATAGATATTGACAGCTTTCAAAGTGAGACAGGTTTTCTTTTTCTATTTGTTTTCGCCAAAGTGATAATTTTTGTTTGAAAGCGTTAATATTATCAAATAGCGTTGTAACAACATGATTTTTGCCTCGAAGCTTAAGATTAAGTTGATTAAGATGACTTGTAATATCAACTGAGAAAGCCAGGTCCTTTATCCATTGTCCATCTTTTAATTCAGCGCATTCGTAATTTTTTGTTTCCAAGAAAATTATGATTTCGTCCAGCAATGTAAAGAATCGTTTTAGCACTTTATGACTCGAAAGCCAACGAACTTCCGTATAATATAGTAGATCGGTGTATTCCCATTCTATATCTTCCAGAAATGAAGCAAATTGACGATTATTAAATCCACGTGCTCGAATATAATTTACAATTTTGGTGACTATTTTTAAAACATGCTCAATATTTAAAACTTTGGAGCGCAGTACTTGCTGGTGAATAATACAGTGAAAATGTTTAAAATTATTATTACCATGCTGTTTGCATGTTTCTTTTAATTATGCAACAACGCCTTTAGTAATACCGGTCGTGGTAGGTGCACCATCAGTTGCGAGACCAATCAACTTTTCCAATGGTAACTTATACTTCTTCAAAACTTCCATAAGTGCATCAAAAATATCAGCTCCAGTGGTTGTATTATGCATAGGAATGATTTCCAAAAGTTCTTCACTTATTTTTAAATTAACATCGTATCCGCGAATAAAAACGGCCAGCTGAGCGATATTTCGAAATATCTGTACTTTCATCAATTGCAATAGAGTAGGCTTGAAATGTTGATATTGTTGAATTATGCTGATTTTTCAAATTATCGGTTATTTCATCAACTCTGCTAGCTACAGTATTTCGACTTAAACTTACACTTGAATTTTTTTTTTTTTTTTTGTGCTGGACATAATACTTCCGCCGCTTTAATTAAGCATTCCCCTTCGGTAAATAGTTTCGATCTGCTTGCGATTAAATGTGATAATATATAACTAACTTTTACAGCAGCTGTATTGTCTTCAACAGATTTAGTGAATACACTTTGTTGTTTTTGACGAAGTGATTTCAATTCCGACAATTTGTCTTCACGAAGTTTTGCAACGTATTGGTCGTAGTTTCTTTTATGATTTCTGTCATAGTGTCTTTTAAGATTATATTCCTTAGGAACTGAAATAGAGTTTTTACATATCAAGCATAATATTTTATTTTTGTTTTGGACACAAAAATATTGCAATTCCCATTTTTCTTGAAAATTACGATGTTCCTCTTCGATTGGCCTTTTCTTACTCATTGTTCTTGAAGTTAGTCAAATTTGAAATACCTTTTTTCAAATTAAACAAAACGTTTATGACAACTATTTGACGTTACATGAACTTACAAGGTTTACGAGATTTACAAATCACAAAAATTACGACGTTTACAAAGTAGATTCACACAAACAGTCAAAGTTCCAAAAGTCACCATTCCTAGATTTGTCGAAAAGACACCTTGCGACGTATACTTCGGATACAGTTAGCCTACTCGGAACACTCCTCCCGTCACTCGTCACGTCAGTAGTGGACGAAATACGAAACGAACAAATACAAAAAGGGCGGGAATCGTACAGTTCAAAAAAGTTCAAACTTTCCACTTCAAGGGTCAAAGCTTGATATTTAAAAATTTTTAGAAAGTCTCGGCGGGCCGCAACCCATGTGTTGGCGGGCCGCGTGTTTGACATGCCTGCTTTAGAATAAGTAGAGTATTTATAACATTAATAATTTTAGTTCGAATAGATCTTTGTTTTCCTGATTGACTATCCGGCATATTATTCTTCTGAAGTGCTCGAGTTAAATGTTTTTTACGTGGAAGAAATGAAGGATTTTCTTTGCACAACCCTCTAGATTTTATTACTGACGATTCCTGTTAAAAGTGATGCTCAAATTATAAACAAAAATAAAGGAGCGTGGGAAGATCCTGGGAAGAGGTGGAATGACCTTAGAAGTAGGAGCAGAGAAAATCGTTTAATTAATCCTTGGATGATCAAAGACGAAACGTTTATTAACAAATTCTAATTTAAAAACAGTATTTTTTTAATACTTCCTACGCTTATTTTATGTGTCTGTAGAATATTTTACTCGTATTTTTTTACTGAAATACAAATGCTAAATATTCATTGATTAAATTACATATCATCATCTGAATAATATACATCACTTGATCAATTCTCAGTTTGAATTGTCTTTTACGAATTGATTTAAATATAATTCAATTCAAACCGAAATTTTGAAGGTTTTTTTTGGTCACAACAATTTGAAATTTAATATTATACCTAACACGACTAAAATAATATTAAACTATCAAATCAAGTTATATTAGATCTACTTTTGTATTCATTTATAATAAATAATTAAGACTTTCTGGAAATGAGTTAAGGAATTGATCAATAACGTTTTCTTATTATAGCATTTGTGGAATGGACAAGTGCTAATAAAAGACAATAGATTGTTGTCTAATGTTTTTCATTACTACTTGCTTTTTCTAGTACAGACAAAAGAAAGGAAAACTCATATAAATGAATGACGATCTTGCTTATCGCATGCCTCTTACAGTTTATTAACAAATCTAGAGATGTTATTGAGGAAGTTAGATACCGAAATCGAATAATTTCATTATAAATAATTTTGATTTTAATTAAAAGTAATAAATAAACGTATGAAAATATCTCGGAGATTTTTCAAATACATCACCTTCTAAATATGGAAAGTCAATTATACTTTTTGGCAATTCTTAAATGTCATTATATTTCTTGGGGAGAAGGAAACTTTTACGTTTATTTTTATTTGATTAAAATGGAATCGAAGCTCGTCTAACTCTTAAATTAATAAAAGCGTTCAAGGTCGTATTTGCAGCTATAAATATTAAAAGTGAATCAATAAACTAAGGGAATAGAAAATAATTGTTCACAACCTGTCCACCAGTAGCAGAGTGAAGTTTTCTGAGTTTTACGTGTCTAACACTAAACAGGGACCAGCTTTACATAGAAAGTTCTCCCTTGACAGATCGCACTTGTATTGTGTTGCCTTACCCTATCAAAATCAATCAGTCCGTTCATAACCTACATTGATCAGCCAAACATTATAATCATATCTTGTTAATGCAAAAACCGTCTCTATAGACACACAGAGACGTGTATAGGTCATCAGATGAGCCTTTAACAGCTGACAGAAGGTTGCACAATCAACAATTACAGTAGGCTAATGGTAAGGCAGCAAAGTCCAAATAATGATAATTAGACGCCTCGGAGTTACATTTCCGAAACGGCGAAGCTAATCGGTAGTAAGTGTCCATAAAATGGTAGTCTAAACATGGCATACCACGAATCGTGGTTTGCCATGTGAGACAATCACATTTCATTGATCAAAGAGATAAAAGAATTCTATGTAGACTGTCTTGTTTTGTGAGTAAAAACAGGAGGACAAAGATCTTAGTTTCAATGTGATAGTTCGAGTTTTTCAAAATACATTGTTCATCGAATAATAATGGACATTGTTAACAGAAGCCAAGACTAGGTCTAATGTTCATCAGTGACAATGTTTGCAGCGTGCACGTTACCCTTAAAATTGGATCGTTGATGAATGGAAGATTGCCTGGTTCAACGAATCACGATTCATAAATCCCTTGATGTAAATCTAATTGAGTACTTGGGTTTGAGTTAGAGAAATGGGTTGGTGACAAAAAGATTTAAATTACAATTTGCAGGAAGTGAAAGCTTTCTGGTGGTATAATGATTTCAGTTCCCACTAAACACCTATCAAAATCTCGAAGAATCTATGTCTTGCTAGGTGCAGACTGCTTTGACAGCAAGAAGAACCATTCTATCTTATTAAGTACTTGTTCGTAATGTTTTAACTGGTGGATTTATTGTCGGCATTTTTCAATATATTGCAATTGACTTTCAATATTTTATAAATGTATTGTTTTAAAAGAAGTTGTAATAATCGTTCTGAAATTACGTTTTTCTTATTTAATTAAAACCATGAAAATTTTCACATTAATGCTACAGATACGGACATGTTTATTATAACTTATTAAAGCTTATTAGTATAAAAGAATATCACAATTAAAACGTATAATACTGAAACGAGCAATTATTTATTGTGACATCGTTACAATGCCGAGTTGCAATTTTTAATCATATTTTTAATTATGTTAAATTAAAATATATGCTCTCCATCTCAAACTAGTAGTGGCTTGCCCCTGTACATCATACTTTTCCTTTAACAACGGAATCGTGCCGGTCATCCATCTAACTCCTTTCAGGGACAAAGTTTTGAATTTTTAAATAACATAATTTTCGATTTGCATCGGAAGTTCTGGTATAGTTAATTCGGACCTACTGCTTCTAATCTTTTTATATATGATCTTAACTTTCATCTTAACTTTGTTCTCGAGATCACGAGAGGACGACAGTGGGAATTTATAGGTCTAAATTTTTTCAAATTGCAGCCCCATGATTTAGTTTTGTTATATTTCGTTATTGTTTTATATAAATTTTTAAAGTATTCCATGAGAAGAGTTTGAGAATATTTATTTTTCCCATTAGTTATTTGTGCACTGTTTCAATTAAAATGATGGAGTCGATCACGGTACTGCGCACAATGGAGGGGATCAGATCAACCGACTTGATTAGAAAGTTTTACATTATCCGGCCTACAGTCCGGATCTGTCAGCTTGCTTTAATCACCTGTTTGGTTCTTTCAAGGAAGCTTTGGGAGACAGATGATGCCGAAGTTAGCGAGTTCATCATGCAGTTGCTCCAACATCAGTCAAAAGATTTTTATTCTGTAGTGAAGAGCATCGTTACCAAAAAGAGAGATGTGTCATCATGTGGAGGAGAAGTAACTAGTGAAAGAAACATTAATTGGAATCTATGTAACACACATAGTTTTATCGCCTCTACTAAAATTATAGAGAGAAATTGAACCACTCTTGTAGACTATAGTTGATTATTTTTATTATTATTAACTCAATAATTACGGATCGTTATCTAAACAATAACAACTTATTAAAATTAATAAATTAATCTCCCTGAAGTATCTATTTCGGGATGAGTTACGAACCCGTGATCTCACTATGAAACCTATTAGAAAAAACAATGTTTCAAAGATAAGCTTCACCTAATAAAAATTAAGAAAGAATAGTGTATTTTCTATATATTTTATGTTCTTTGCGTATACAAGATGATAATTTATCTTAAAATAATCACATGAGGTATAATTACAATTTATGTAATTTTCCTAAATATGAAATGCTAGCATAAAAATGATTTCATTATAGCATTGCTGAGATAGTTTCCACATTCATTATTGAAACTAATTTAATTTATGAGCAAATTGAATTACATTTGAGGGTAGAGAGGCGTTTATAAAAAATTCTAAAAGCTAATAAGAAGTGAAATCTTCATTAAATCCGACCCTATTCGAGATATGAAAAACAACTTCCCTTTATCTTTCCATCCCTCGCCCTTTAATCACCAAACTTTAATAGCTTCAATACCCCTCAAATACAAACCTCCCTGCGAAATTTTAGAAATTTTCGACAAAAGACACAAGAGTTGTTAAGCTTTAAATTGGGTGAACAAAATCGTGTTCCCTACACAAACAGCCATACATACAGGGAAAAAATCAAAGTTCTTTCTTTAATTTCTCGACGTTTCAAGTTCCCCCGAGCCCAAAATTGTAAAATTCTTGAGTGGTTATTTTTTACGATCGCCACACTTTCCCTCTGTTATATATTACAGACAAGAAAGAAATATAACAGGACAATATAAAGTTTTACTGGGAACAATGTACAGTACAGTACATTACTTTAGAATCTAAAAAATGGCTCAGGTTAGAAATAGCAAAAATACAAAATGAGAAATAAATAATAAAAATATCTAATTTAAAGGAATAATGCATTTGAGTTTTCCTTAAAATTAAGATGTAGAATTTATAAAAATAAAATATTTATTTTATATAAAAAGTTAAAGACTTTAATACATATTTTAATGTATTTGAATTTTAATTTTATGAAATTTTGTTAAAATAATAATTATGTATTAATAAAGAGAGATAAACAACTTATTTCTTACTGCTTTTACTTGTGTATCCATATCCCAATAATTGCACTTTCATGTATGTTGGGTGGTATAAAACTAATACGTTATTATGTATTCATTTATACTAAACGAATATAATATTGTAATTAACAAGCATCTAATTTTTAATTTATTTTATTTCGTTTCGTTTGATAACAGACTTCTATCAAGAGATTCAAGAAAAGGAAAAATGTGTGGTAATATTTCATTTCATAAATCTGTATTCCGTCATAAATCTGTATTCCGTCCTTCTTGAAAGACAAAGGTGTCGGTCACATCATGCATTATAACTCATTTTACTCTTTTTCTTCTATTTGGAGTCAGCGAGTAATTAATTTTGTAAGTTCAGTGATTTTCGACTGGATGAACAAGCCTCGAATCATTCTAAAATTCACAACTTTTAAGTAATTTATAACTCATTTATAAAGAAAGCACAACATTGAAACATACATTGATACATTAAATAGAAGATTGATGTATTATACATCCACATGCTACCATATATAGACTATTCTATTATACATTATTTATTATAATAAACAAATAAAATTGGCTAACATTGATGCATCCCTTTTCCCAGTTCACTGCAATATTTGCTAAAGAATTATTCTTTCTTTCTTATTGAATTTTAAATATTCATAAGAATTGTTGTTCTAATCAAATATTTGCCTCTGGAAATAGGATAAACTTAAATTAAAGATTTTAATTTTTATTTTACGTCGGTAATTATATAATCATAAGCAAATAATGTAGTTTGTTTTATTATATAATCACGTAACATCAAATTTTTATTGTATATTAAATCGCAGAATAAAACCGAAATATTCTATATACGTGTGTATATTTGCTTCAGTTAAATTAAAGAAAAATCATTTTTTAAATCAGAAAAGGAAAATGTACAAAAAATATATTCTTTTTTGTATCGTTTCCTTTCTCCAAACACTTTTTACATTGATTCAACTAAGAAAAAAAAATGTTTACGAGACTGTGTTCGATCAACTACTTATATACACCATCTTCCAGACGTTACAAAATCAATGATTACTTGCTGCTTTCCTTTGTTTTTTCCTTGAATACTAAATACACGGCAGTCAAGAATAGCCAGATTTGGACTACGAAGAGAGTGGAAGAGATGAAAATAAATGTTTTGGATATTTCAACTATTTCAGCAGCCGAAGTCGATCATTATTATAGCTCAAGCAGAATAGTTTTTCATAGTAAACCTCTAAGTTTGTTTTGAATAGCAGCGTAAGATTATCCTCTAATATTGCATAGTATTCCCAAACTTACTGAATGTACTCAAAATGAGATTTTTAATCTCTTCTTAATCATTATCTTAATAAAAAGTCCAGCAAAGAGTTGCTTAACTTTCTCGGGAATATTTAAAACTGCGTGTGTGGTTCCATCTGCTTTGCTATTTTATTATTAAAAACTTTTTATATTTTTAATTATTATAAAATGACAAAAAGCTTAATTTTAAGGGCAAGGATGAGTTATATAAAAAACTGTAAATGCTAATAACGCGTGTAAATCGTCATTAAGTCCGACCCTACTCGAGATATGAGAAACGACTCCCATTATCTCACCACCCCCGAACTTTAATCATCAAAATTTAATAGCATCATCCCCCTAATATATAAACCGCCCTCTAAAATTTCAGAAATTTGTGACAAAATGCATAGGAGGTATTAAGCTTTAAAGAAAGTGAACTAAATTGTGTCCCCTCCACACACTAGCATTCATACATACAGGTAAAAAACCGAAGTTTTTGCATTTCTCGTCTGTTCTCTGCAAGGATCACAAGAGCTTACACTGTGTGGTGTGTTGTGTACCATAGACTTCGAATACAAAATTCGCTGTACATGGGAACACCTGAATTATAATTTTTATTTAAATTCGGTTTTTAAACTGAGTTTAGTTTTGTGTGTCCCATTCTCTCCATTCTTTTATTATAGATATTTATTAGTCACTTCTATTTTTCCTGTCTTTCCTAATTAGATATTGTTTTCATCAAATTTATAGAATAATGAAAAATATATTTAATATTTTAACTTAACTATTCGCAAATAATTATATAATTGAAATTAAGTTAGAATAGAAGATGAAACTCGAGATATTAAATGGAATAGTTCGCTGTTGCCTATCGTTCGAACATATTTTAGCCACATTCATTCAAATTCTTGATGGAATTTAAGTCGTCACCATCTAAAGCTAACGTCGAAATCGGTCAATAAGTCGTCAGTATTCATGTTTTTCGCCATAAAGAATAAAGAGAAATAAGGAAGGAGTTAGGCAATTTTCTATCTTTCATAGATTCTCAGCATCCTTTCAAGAAAGATTCGCTCCCTGTAGAGTGATTCGGCTCGCTACTGGGACAGCTACTCATTTAAATAACAGAGTCAGCACTTCAGCTAAGACAGGATGGAGTGCTGACCCTGACTGGCTCCCCCCGTCTTCCTGCTAGGATACATTCTTTCCATGTCCAGTTTTCCAGGGAAAATATAGTCAATGCAGTGCATAAGACTTTTAAGCACTGTGAGACATAAGAAAGCTTTTAATTTATACTTTATACTGGATCTGCAAAATATAGAACCATTTGACAGTTACATTTTTTTTGCATATATAGTTTTTTATATTACGTAAGTCTTTGAAGTGGCATACTATAAGAACATATTTGAATTCGTTATAAAGAATACCGTTAAGTTTATCCAACTCTATGCCCATGATAGATTATCACAATTGACTAGAATTATCATAACCAGGCTGAGTGAGTATAGGCGATGGAGAAATGCAGTTAGCTTTAATTAAAAATAACAGGCAATTATTTTCTGGTACAGTATACAATATTAGTGTTATGAAAAATTAACGTAGTTTGTTATGCAATTTGTGATTTCAAGTAATTTAATGTAAAGTAGATAAAAATACAATTGTAATTATTTCAAAACATTGTCAAGATAATTGTAAAAACGATAAATCGATATTATCGAATACAAGGATTTAATTGAAAAGTAATGGTACTAATTGTATTGCAAATCAGTTATTCAAAATTGTTACATTTTAATGCCAATTCTCTTCAAAGAAATCTCCTTCTAACATATAACAACTTTTTCCATTCCTCATAGCATTGCTAGAATTCATTTTCACCAAGCTGTTGCACAACATCGGTTACAGTTTTCTGGATGTTTCCGATTACCTTTGACTTCAATTGTCATTCGTCGATCTTCAAGAATGACAATTGAAGTCCGTACACGTTAAAAATTATCCTCACCGAAAGTCAAAGTTGAAGGACGTCCTTGAGTTTTATTCATTCTCCCGCAATTACAGCCCTTCTGAAAGCATTTTATGCCAACACTACATGATAGAACTTCACCACCATACATCATAGAACTTATGATGCATCTATGTTGCAGTCTTCTTCAGTTTCAAATGAAATTCACTATTTTTATCCATTCCTCTGTAACCACTCCTCGAAACATACTTGCACTAAAACTTCAAGAATGCCTACGAGGTTAAAACTTGCACTCGAATATTCAGGAAGGATTATACACAATTGACTTACTGAATGATTGTAAACGAATGTTCCCGTTGACATAATGCACAATACAAATTTAATTTCATTACTTTTCAATTGGATATCGTAACATAATGTCTCTACTCGAAAACAACGATATTAATTTTGTGTATAATTCAAAAGATGTTAAATATATATCAAAAATATTAATTGATAAATTGTTTTCCAGAATTGAACATCAAGCATTGGGTCTTCTGTACTTAGAAAACTCAACGTTTATTCAATTCTTATAAATATTTAGGCATGGCAAGCAAGCAAACCAATGACATACTCTGTTTACTATGAAATAAATTATGCCCTTGGTTTGTTTGCTCGGATGCTTAGTGAAGAGAACGAGCAGCAATTGTATAAAATGTGTTATTTCATGCAGAATAATTTTCTTTGAAAACAAGTCGATATTATTTTATTGTAATTCTAAAATACATGATTGCCTGTAACTCAATATAGCTTAAAAAGACAAGAACATTTTATTTAAACTAATTAAGCCACGTATATTTGTCCTGACTCTGAAATTGTTCATGAATAATAAATAAGTACACATACATAATTTATACTAAAATCATGTTAAGAAAAACGGTTAAACCAGATTTTATGCCAAATATATAAGATAAATTAGATGTTTTGAATGTTGTTGTGTGGTCGAAGAACGAGCCAAGTATTTAATTCAAGAATATTTGTCAACATATATTTGACACGATATTCTGGTTTAACTGTTTTGTCTTTTGGGATTTTACCAGGGGAAATGTAAAATTGTTTATCAACGATTTCAGCATCACGAAGATATATTTAACTTCATTTTTCATATTTTAATTCCGTGTTTGTTTGTCTAATTCATTTTAGTTAGAAGAATCATTTTATTTTAATATTTAAATAATTAATGACTTTTCTCACATATAATAAATTATGAATAATTTATTCTATCTGAGCTAATTTAAAGCAGTATATCAACAACTATTAACATGCTTGGTCACTTATCTCATAGTGTAAAATAATATATTATTCTGATATTTATATTTTATTATTCTTTTATATAATTACTTCAATTACTTAAAAATTTTAAAATATATTTGATAGTCTCTGATTTCTATTATTTAATGCTTTATTTATATTTCTTGATGTTCGAGTAAAATTCCAAGACATGCCAAAAAATGTGTCTTTTGCAATGCAGTAAACATAACTACTACCACAAAAATATTACTGAGATATACAAAATTCTTTTAAGTTCAGGTACAAATACTACTTTTACATCGGTGTTACAGCTTGTACAGTATAAGAAAGAATTAAAGAACATAAAGAGGAACATTAAATAACAGGATTACATCAGAATTACCTAACCTAGTAATAATGGAAAACTATTCCCAGACTAGGATACTATCACAAAATACTAATTCTTTGTAGAGAATCCTTACAAATTCGAATGCAAAATCCTTGTAAATCAACATAGGAAAACTAAATCACTTTTTCCTCCTTCGCATAGATTTCATAATTTGAAATATATTTTTATTGTAATTCAATCTTTTACATTCTTTCAAAACGTTAGATATTCTAAATACATTCCATTCCTTTGCAATTTAAAATGTGCTATTTTGGTATTTCGAATCATTGTTCTTCTGCCTGAAAAACCTTGATTGATCGAGCGAAAACATTTACTAAGCATTCTTATTATAATTTTAATGTCCTTATTTTATCTCATTATATCATTCTTTTCTATTCAGTAACATCGGCTTAAATGAACATTTCTTTTAAAATTCATTTATTGCTTCCGGTGTACGTTTACCACTATTTTTAGTACTCTAGTGAAAGTAATGATGGAATTCTGTCTTGAAGAGCTATAGATTATTAATGATTTCGAAGATAAATATTTTTGAAATTTTATAAAATTAGATAGTTGCTTGTAATAAAATAAAAATACAAATTCAGAGAACTTTAATCAGTCGTGTCTTGTTCATTATCATGACAGGGTGGGAAAGAAAGTCACTTAACACTGCTGCTACAGAATATAGAATGCACGCAAAAAATGAACATTGAGCACATCGTGTAACGTGCATAACTTTAACCGTTTGAAATAGGTCAATAAAATCGTTCAACAATCAATTCCTTGTGAAATTCTGACTCTAAATGAGTGTCACACGATCCCCTTCCCATTTACAGTTTCGGAGTTGCATTCAATATGGCCTCCATCAAGATGGCGGCCGTGCGTGTAACATCAAATCAATCTGTTTCCATCTTGGTCTAATGTGTTGCTAACACGAGCGAATTAATTTTGGGTATATTCTATTCTATATTCTGTAGCAGGGGTATTAATTGACTTTATTTCCCACCCTGTACTTCTGTATTTTACTGAACTTCCATAAAACTAGCAAAAAGACAAGATTTTTGCTGTAATTCTTGGTTAGTTCGTTTACACTACGCAATATATTATGATGAACTAAATCTTAAATATTAACTTTAACTACGTAAATGCAAAAATCGATTAATTGATAAAACAAGGTGATTAAATTAATTATCTACACTATGATTAATGAAATTCTTTTGTGATAATTAAGTTTGAAGGGATATCATTAACCAAACATTCATATTGAGGAAAAATAACGAGTATTTGACTTACTGTTATAATATTTGCAATCGCATTATATGCCGTATTTATACAATATATTATGGCTGGTCTCAATTATGTCAATTTACCAGCGAGCCTGGCATCATGGAACAGTCTATTCCATAAATGATTATGGAGAATGGTGCTTAGATCGTATAAAAAAAATCACGAGTGTACTCTAAGCTTTAAAGGTTATCGGTGCAAACGAATTATATTTGAAGTAATTTTTGAAAATCATTATTTTTAATTTCGAACAAATTAAATCAACGTTGCCTCCCTTTTCAAAATAACAATTGACAGAATAATACAATTCACATTTAAAAATCTGCATTTAAATCTTATATTAATTTACTATAAATTATTTTTATTGATTGCAGTGGTAAATGCAAATATTCTATAAGCATTTATAATACACATTAATACACATTATATTACACATTAATTTAATAACAAATGGTTAAGGGCTAATTATTTTACTATTGAAAAATAACTAAAATTAATTAAATGAAAGTTTCAAAATACAACATTTATTTTTCTTGAATAATTAATAATAAAGTTTTAATTAATTCTTAAAAAATTGACTTGCTGTAGTAAATTAGATTTTTTTTAATACTTTAGTGTACAAAGCTGTAAAAACTCTAATAAATTCTTACAGCTTTCTACACTATTTTGAATTCCCACTGATTCTGCTGATTGATCTAAATCCTACATGAGTATAACATCTATATCTTACAATGGCAATATAATATATTAATCTTTCATGTTACGGAGATTCGATGGAATCTAGTTGACAAGGCCATTAGATTGATTATATCTGATGCTCAATCTGATGAAAATTCGCCATTTAGATGCCATTGATAGATTGCACTCACATCTAATATTCTGGTGTTTCTTGATATTGATAACATTCAGATTTCAAGTAAATTCTGATATTAATACTATCGAGAATGAGCATACTGGCAAATACTATTTTCATTAATTAATTTTTATTAACATGCATTAAAATTATATAAATGATAAATGTAATTGAAAGAGAAACAATAACAATAGTGCTCAGGATCCACTTACCTTTTCGAAGTTTTGTATAAAACCGTATAAAATCAGCGTGAAAGATCGAATTAAAATTAATTTATTAATTTATTATGTAATTATTTATTATACAATAAATAATTTTTCATTAATATTTTGAGGTTTTCGTAATGTGAAGAGTGATCCAAATGGCCTAACTGGCCTCCTATGATAAAGCCTGAATTAGTTTTTTCGATCAGTACTTTGAATTAATTCGAAAATATTCTTTTTAAAAATTAGTATTGCATATAAATAATTATAATTTAGGTATTGATATATCATTCCTTTATATATGTATAAAGGAAATAGTAAGAAACGTGATGTTGAATTTTATAAAAACTCGTTTCCTTTAAACATAATGCCAACTAAATCTTTATTTATTTATTTATTTAACTGAATTCATTTATCACTGACTTCTTTTTTGATCTTAATTTAATAATATTTAAAAAAAACAAGCGTGAAAAATGAATTCCGTTATTTCAATTGATTTAAAAGCTGATACTGCTAAGAGAAATAATCAATATTATAAAACGAAACCATAAATTTTACTTTTTATAGTAAAACCCAACCTTTTCTTTCGATTAATCTAATTCCTTTTATTCTTTTAAGTAAAAATGTTATTGATTTATTTAACGATTATTTACATTATTAAAAGCCTGTTTAATTTATCACAGGTTTTGTAACAGTAATTTAATAAAACATTTAAAACAATGAAAGTATGAGTTAAATGTAATTGGTATTTTAGTATTTATTTTAATAATAATTAATAGAATAATGAAAGAAAAATAATGTCTTAACATTGAAATCCTAAAGTTTATGTGATGGAGGGGAATGCAATACTGTAAATAGTTAACTTTGACAGTTCTTTATAAGTTTGGAAACATGAAACAATTGACAAAAGAAATGATTAAATATAAATATAGCATATTTGCTGTCAAAAATACAGAGTTTGAGATGATGTGACTGATAGATATGTAAATGATTAGTAGAAAAATGAAAGATCTGCAACAGATGATGTGTTGTATACACATAACTTTATTCTTCTTCTGTGTAAAAAACCTAGACTGCTTTAAAAACATTAATATCTAAAACTTTTGTTTCGATGAAGTTTACACGGAAAAACAAAAATATCAATTGTTTGAAACTAAACTTCACTATTGATTTACATCTAATATTATGAAACTAGTACTATAATATAAGCTACAAATATAAAATAAATAATTAGGACAATAGTTAATTATCACACATGTAGAAGAAACACTAAATTAAAAAAAAATGGGATTCTTTATATTTTCGTCCTCCTTCACACCTTCAAATCCAACAATAGTCTGACGAGAGCTGGGATATATTCGACCTTAATGATGAGGCTATCGACTAAACTGGTCCCAATGACTGACAAGAAATGTTTGAGCAGAAACAGACTTACAGAAAAATAAAGTGGTCATTGCAAAGGGAATGTCGAATAAGTTACCATAAAAGTCCAAAATCTCTAAAAAGTAAAATCTTTTAGCTTCTGCGAGGTATTAAATTTTGATCTCTGATCCCGGTTAATATATCTTAAACAATATAATAACCGGGATCAGAAATCAAAATTCGCTAAGGGAAGGTGCCTCCCGGAAGGACTTTCTATGTTTAGATTTAGACATTTGAAGAAAATCTAGAAAACCACACGTGGTCAGTTCATTTGTGAAGCACAAACTTGAGACCAGTGTTCAGTGGTTTTATCCACTCATTCAATAATGAGCCATTGATGGAAAACAGAAGGGATATATGAATAATTTTTTCAGAGAACTAATTGAATGGAGATATTTTCCGTAATTGGTTGCAACCTGTATCAACGGACGAAGTACGAGTAAAACATTGAGGTTTGATATCTGATTTAATAAAACACTATCATTCAGAAGCATAATAAACAATTCTGTAAAAGAATTAAGAGGCAAAACATAACCGTTTATCAATTTTTACTGATCAATCAAACTACCGGTATATTTATTCATTTTTCCCATAGCTTTAAGACAAATATTTTAGAAGAATTTCATAAATATATACATATATTATCGGAGCAATCGTGATACCGATGAAAAGGTTTGCATCAAGGAGGAAATTAAATTTAAGTTTAGAAAGTTCTTGCCGTTGACTAATTTTTTTTAAAAGCAATTATCAACTGAAACGTTAAGCGATATTTTAAGAGCCAAACCTGATTCTTTTTTATCATCCGACGAAGATAATACAGTTACTATTAACTAGAATAAATTAAGTGTGTTTTATTTAAAATATTAAGTATTTTTTCTCTCTCAATAGTTTCTCGACTTTACAAAATAACTTACAGTGAAAGGTTATTTAATGTAAGAATTGTCAAAAATTTAAATTTTAGAGGAAAAACAGCATTTAACTTTAGCGACTTTTAGCGGAATTTAAAATAGTTCTCGTTGGCTTTATCCACTCAGTCATTAGTGGGTGGAATTTAAAATGATGTGTAAGAAAGTATTATACGCTGAATCTTGGTAACATAAGTGTTATTAGAAAGATATTGTAAAAAGGCTTCGTCGCATTTTAATTCGAAAAAATTCAAAGAACAATAAAATATGTTCATGATGAAAACTTCCATAGTTGACGAAGTACATTCTTCAAGAAAGTCCACTACAGGGAGGAAAAGAACATCGACTCTTGCAATAGCTGGAAGAAAAGGCTAGTTGTGAGGTGTGTATTTCGGTTATGGAACTTTTTCGTCATTCTGAACATTTTATTTCATTTAAATTTCTAAGAACAATAAGAATTATTAATTTATTCGTATTATTTTAAATTGCAGCATTTTCTTTTGCCTTACAATCGATTATTGTGCAGCAATTTGAAAAAAATTGCTGCACAATAATCGATTGTAAGGCCTATAAACTCCCCATTGTCGTCAGTCAGCTGTCTGTCCTTCCTTAATCTCGAGAATAGAATTAGATAAAACTTGATACCAGATACAGAAATCGTAGAGGCAGTAGGCCCCGATTTATTATAGAACATTGATTCAGACTGTAAATAACGTTTTTTCTCCTGAACGAAGCTAGATACATGACCAGCATGCTTCATTATTAACAGGAAAAGTATGATGTACAGCACAGGAGCAAGACTACTAAAGTGCATTGTGAGGAAAAATTTCAGCCCGGCGTAACTATAAATAATTGCTCGTTCCTTAAAATTTATACAAATTATTTATAAGTTATTTAATCAATGTGTATGTATATTACAATAACTAATGTTATTTATATAAAAAAATTATCATAAATTCTAATCTGAATGCGGAAAGTTTGCAAAAGCTATGCAAACCTCAAGGTCAAGAGTCTCTCGAAAATTTTAAATTAATTAATTTATAATTCTTAACAAGCTTATTTATTTCGTAACAAAGCACATTTTTTCACTTTTTATGAAGATAAATTAAGATAAAATTAAATGAGGATCGCTTGTATTTTATAAATCAAGCTAGTACTTATAGCTTCTAATAATGTATTCTTATATATTTTCTTAACTTATATAAAATAATTGGATAAAAGACTCAACAGTAATGAATTAAATTAAATTTTTAAAAGACATCAATATACCTTTTGACTTCATCTTCGAATGTAACTAAGCATTTTTGCCATTAGGGAATTAACATTTTAGTAAAATCATTTTCTTACAGTAGCTTAAAAAATATCAATAATACAAATATGTAAAAGATATATACAATGAAACAAAACAGAAGTAATTAAACTACGCTTAATTAATTACAAATTCGAATATTTATTCAATTAATAATATTTATTTATTTTTACGAGCTCGAGTAATGCCCTAGGCCAGAGATGACTTTAATACTTACAATAAGAACCCCACTAAAAATACAAAATAAAAACTTAAGGAAAACAACAAAATTATAAAGTGGATCAATTAAAATATACATAATGTAAAAAACAAGTATGATAAATATGTAAAAAGACAAAAATTACTAAAGTCAAGATAAAGATGCTTATCTATGGGGAAGAAGGCGCTCATGACGAATTACTAGTCAAAAATTTGGGTTATGTATACTATACAGGAGCTATTTCTAGTGATTGGGCTTGAAACAGGTGAAGGTAAATTATAGAGAAAGGAAAACATTCGTTAAAATACTTATTTATAAAATACGATCAAAGTAAGAAATGTTGAGAGATAGATTAGGGAGTTCAAGTCTAGAACCGGCAATTACGTCGCTATAAATGTAAGGTAAGTGACACAATTTCTTGAATGAAAAAAGTTTTGTTAAGCTCTACAGAAACCCTACGGCTATGTAAAAGGGAAGGCGTGCTGTAACCCGAAGTGGTAAACAATAATTGACAATAAATTAAAAATTCGGAAAAGAAGGCTCGAAAGGAAATGAGATGACGATGACGTCGAATCACACCTCTTCGAAGAGCCAGTTTTTTCGTAAGAAATCCAATCTGACATCCAGAGGGTAAATTTTTTGTTAAAAATAACGTCAAGATCATTAACAGAGTGAACATAATCGATAGGAGGATTCGTGCTTCGGATTAACGAGAAGCACTTGGCAACCGATTTATCCATGTTCATTTTCAAGTCGTACGAATCCATCAGTGGATATATTATGGAACGGTCATCTGTTCGAATACAAGGATCAGAATTAATGGTTTTGATGTCATCCGCATAAGCAATACAGCATGAATTAAAAGTTTAGAATAATATAATCTAAGTAGGCATTAAAAAGAATGTAGAGCTCTAAGATAGGTGAAAGGTCACTGAGTGAGAAGTTTCCTAATTTATTCATACATCCAGCTCTAATTACATGTAAATCATGTAATTAGAGCTGGAATTCAACATTGATTCAATGGGATAGTATAGATATTCATTGTTAGCAATATTCGAAACTCTAAGCTTGATTTTTACATAACTAGTAAATATTTCAGAAATAGAAATTAGGGGGAAAAAGCGTAATGTTTTGTAAGGAAATTTCGTATGGAATGTAATGAAACAGACCGAAAAAAAGAGCTGAAAATATTTCTACATTTCCTTAGTTATAAATTCCGCTTTTATACTACATCAAGTAGAAAATGAAATTTTGGTGACGTTATTTTGCTAATTGCTGGATTCGACAGATTAATTCGAATTAAATTGCAAAAAAATGGATAAAAATGATGAGTTTGCGACTGATTTCTAACTTTGCCTTGATAACGACAAATTTCGTATTGACTAGATATGACATTTCGCTCTTCGTTTGCATTTGTGATTATTTCTATTATCGGCTAAGAGAAATTCTCTGCTTAGTTTCTGGTGTATTAGATATAGAACAGAAACAGAATAAGAACTTTAACGTACGTTTTCCGTACGTTAAAGTAGGTTTATTGCACTTAATTATGTTAGTTAGATAGATAGATACGAATATAAAAACAAAGAAATAAATTGGATACAATGAGTAGAGCGATTTACGAGACACAAAAGACAATCATCAACTTTAACCTTTCATTCGAACATAATCGGAAGGTCACAGTTGTGTCAAAGGTCACAGTAGAGACCGTGACATCCCGACCCAGTACAATAAAAGGACAACCATATCTACAATTTCGACCGTAGAATAACAAATAAATTACACGGCAGATTAACACAAAATTTTAATACCTTGAATATTTAAACATTTAATTACTCTATTATAATAAATAATCTGGCAATTAAAATTATATATTACATACATAATTTGTTTAAATTTTAAATAAATAAACTTAAGTTAGAATTCGTTTATAAATAAGAAGTTTTACAACTTATTTTATATTTTATTTTGAAATAAAATAATTTTTTAATTCTTATTAAATAAAAATTAAATAATTTATAAATATATCTTTAAAAAATTTAAATTAATTTAATTTATATTTACATTAAGATAGTTTCTATAATTTTTTAAGTTTTTCATACCAATATAAAATTATATTTAGAAATTATTTAATTTTATTTAATAAGTAGAAAATAATATTTTATTTTAAAATTAGACAGTTAAAAATATTGAAACATATCTAATTTAATACAAAATTAAAATTTTCCTGTAATAATAAATTTAGCAATATAATCTATTGATACTAAGCCCAGTAAAACATCTGATTATAGTAAATTACTGTACTATATTTTCACCTTCTGGTTTTTCGCATTTTTAGAGAAAACACCCAGCTAACTCGGACTTTCATAAACTCGGATAACCTCCGATATATTAGCTAAAGTTTACTGTATTATCTTCTTTTACACTCTATTTACTGGCAATATTGAATTGCCCAATGAGAGAGTTTAAGCAAACATTGGTTTAAGATTGCACTTAAGTTTATCGAATTTATACCCCAAAAATTTTAGATAGAATCCATTTGAAGAACTTCAAAATATGTTGGCAAACAACAAGACAAAAAGGATTTTGTTTTATAAAATATATATAAAAGATAAATTTAAAACAATGGGATCGGTTGTATATGTTACAATCAAAACCCGTTTTTAGTTAGAACGCGTTTTAACTAGTTGAAACTAGTTTATACTGGATGTCTTTGTTAAAACCCGTTTTGTCTAGTTAAAACTAGTTTTAACTCAAATTCATTTTTGACTAGCGTAAATTCTAGTTTTAACTAGATAAAACGGGTTTTGTCTAGTTAATTTACTGGTATACATGTTTTGATTTTAGATAAAACTAGTTTTAACTTTTAACATTAGTTAAAACTAATTTTAGCTACATAAATATGTTTGGGGGAAATAAAGTTATGTATAGTGATTCGGGGGAAGATGCCTAACATTTTGCTTATGAAGGAAATTATAGCGATAATTTGGGTTTTGGAGGCCTCTAACGAAAATTTCATATTCTTGAACATGTTTTTCAAATAAAACTTTGGAGTATATGAAAAATAATTGTATATTGTGTTTGCAATGACGACATTTTTACTGTCTGGCATTTTAGGCATCTCACCCTGAGTATCCGGGTGAGATGCCAAATGCCATTAGGGTAAGATAACAAATATAATTGCATAAAATTAGTTTTCGAATATCTTAACCAAATTTAATTTATCGCATATGTAGTACAAAGTACTTCATAGTAAGTATAACAGCGCAGTATAAGTATTGTTACGTTTCCGCCCGTTCTAACATGCTCTATAGCTAGCTGAAAGCTCTTGTCAGTCCTAAAACCTTTTTGAGAAGTTCTTATATAATTTCTATACATATCCTGCAATAAAACGAGAAAATAAAAATTTATTAAAAATAGGCATATTGGAATTCAATTAACCAAACATAAGCATGTTACCCCAAGAAAAATGTGGCACCTTTCTCATTTGTCGGGGTAAGATGCCTGGCGGAGTCACGTGTTCTAGCGTGTCCGATCGGGATCGGCGGTAGCTCACAATGGAAACTTTAGAACCTTAACTACATCACACATTAATTGTTTTTCGCAGTTTTTAATAAATTATATTTTAACTTTTAGTTTTAAAATGATTCTAGAAACATTTCACAACAAAAATTTCGTTCTTATCTTGCTTTTATTCTTCTCGGATGTAGAAAATGGGGTAACGGTAGCCAACTACAGCTTTCCGCACTCAATATTGGCCCAACGATTCATCATACAAACACATGACAATATCTAACGTCACCGTTTGAAAATATCAAAAAGTAGGCGTCTTCCCCGCTTACCATCTTACCCCGAATCACTCTATATGTTGCAGTCAAAACCAGTTTTTAGTTAGAACGCGTTTTAACTAGTCGAAACTAGTTTATACTGGATGTCTTTGTTATAACTAGAATTTACTGCTATCAAAAATGAATTTGAGTTAAAACTAGTTTTAACTAGACACAACGGGTTTTAACAAAGACATCCAGTATAAACTAGTTTCAACTAGTTAAAACGCGTTCTAACTAAAACCGGTTTCGACTGTAACATATATATATATATATATATATAATTCTAAAAATAAACCATTTTCAGAAATATTTATCAAGTAAATGTTATACTCGTTCTATTTCGAATTCGAGAGATTTACGACAAAAAAAACCAAATAACAATCAAAAATTAAACATTTATTTAACGTTTTTTCTCCCATTAGAATCCACATGCATTTCTGCTCGCTATGGCTTTATCAGTGGATACAACCATTAGGTGACAGGAGTTCTTTTATAATAGACTATATATTGTCCCAACATGCATCTACGACAGCCTCCGTATTCAAATTTATAACATATAGATTTTTGTAAAACAAATATCTTCGATTCTTAAGAGATTTGACCTACCTTAGGGCAGAGAAGACTTAGAATATCTAAAAAATGCAGTCATGTAAGATTCTGTGTGTACAAAATTTAAATTTGGAATAGAATTCTATATAAACTATTGTATCTGCTGTAATTGGTAGAGATTTACATGTCAAATAACAATAAAAATTTTCATCATTTTTATCTTTAAAATTTTCTCCATTTTGAATCGATCTGTTCAATTTTAAATTAAAAATATTTCGGTTAAGTTAATGTTCATGTAAAAAAATTACGAAATAATTGATGTAATTATTTCTATTCAATATTAATAGACTGAATTTAAACTTATAATATTTTTTAAACAGTTAATACTCTCCTAATAACACAAGCTTATATCGATTTTATTAAAATTATTAAAAGAATACCATTTATAAAACGGTTTTCCTGATAAAGTTGAATTGTTAAATAATCAGAAATTTCATTGTCATTTTTGTTAACCTAATTACTGGTTTCCCCTGTATTGTAGTGTAGATATGTAGTGTAGATATGTATTGTAGTGTAGATATGTATCTAGTGTAGATATGTAGATATTGTAGTGTACATATGTATTGTAGTCCTCATATCTAGTGGGAACCTCTTCAAATTGAAAAAAAACGAATATGAAAAACGATTATCAAGGCTTGCATGTACAGCACCCTAAACTCCAATTATTTTTAAAATAATAAGATGAGCGAATCAAAACAGTTTGAAAGTTATTAGAAAAATTGAAGGAATAAAATAAAGGTTATTTTCAAAAATAAATTCTGAATTGGCTTTAGCGATATAGAAATTGAAATCAATTCTTGTTAGTAATCATTTTATGAATTTGGGAAAATATATATCAAAAGGAAAATACTAAAAAATCTATAATTGGAATACTAACAATAAAGACTTTATTTATTAAAGACCTATATTAAAAATTCTAAATAATAGAATAAAACGATACGTTTATTATTTACTCATCGTATTATATAAAATTCTAATATAGTTTAATATTTTGGAAGTAATATTTTAACTTTTGTAAACCAATATATTAATTTTTTTATAGATGATCTTTTATGGATTTCTTATATTAATTACTTTGATATACGTAATAGGAAATCTGTATAAATCTTTAATATAAAAACCTTTTGTTGGCAAATTATGTTTATAAGATTTAATATAAAATTTTGAAATTAATACTCAAGTAAATATTTTTATTAATTAATCTACATAAATTCCTTTTAAAATAATTTATCATGTTTTAATTAAATACATAAAGCTGGCAAAAAATATATAATGAAAAGGAGTGCATTATATTTATATATATAATATATATGTGTGTAATAGAAATTTATTGAGAAATGATAAAATATTTGTCAAATTTTTTATATTATCGCGATATACAGATGTCGAGAGTTTAAATTCTGACGTGTTCAAGTATAAGAATCTTGTATATCAACGCTTTTATATCACAGTATTACATTAAAATTCTATTTTCATGCGCTATCAAACTTGCATAAATCGACGTCGAAGAACGTCGATATCCAAAACTCTATTACCTGAATACGTTTCTAGTATTCAATTTTAATTTTTACACTTTTTTATCGATTTTTAACATAGTGAAAATTCGAAGATAATTTATGAAAATACGAAATATTAAGTAATAGAAAATATAATAACATAAAACTGATAAATTAAAGTAATTCAATTTCATTTTGAAGCAATTATAGGTCTACAATTTTTTTAATTGTAGTCCTATAAACGCCCACTGTCCATCCGTCTTTTTTAATCTCGAAAACATTGTTATATAAATGAAACTCAAGAGCAGATATGGAAAACTTGGGGCAGGAAGCCCTATTAACTATATACAAACGTCCGATACAATCCGGAAGTCATGTTATTTCAATTGAAAACTTTTCCCCTGAAAGGAGTTGATAGATGAGCGGCACTACTCTGTAGTTAAAGGAAAAGTATGATGTACAGGGGCAAGCCACTGCTAATTTGAGATGGAGAGCATATATTTCAAATTAAATAGATTAAAAATATGATTAAAAATTGCAGCTTGGCATTGTGACGATGTCACAATAAATAATTGCTCGTTTTAATTTAGATTCCTTACTTTTTATTGCTTTTATAAGTTTTTAAATAATGTTAAAATAAATTTATTTTATTTTTATATTCTTGTCTTAAGCTACTCGTAATTAATATATTTTATACTTATATAGAAAGGTTAGAAAATGTGGAGAACATAGGTTAAGTTTCTTGAATTCCTTAGAAGAGTGTGATAGAATTTTAACGTTGTAAAGTTCCTGAATATTCATTTTTGTTTCGAGTTTTAACGTATATTGAAAAATTTTATGCTCGATAGTTTTAGTTCTTTAGTATATGGGTTACATTAAAAATTGTAAATACAGTACACTGTATATATTAGATATTTCTTTGTATTGGTTAACTATTAGTTATAATTATTATGTTGGTGCCATGTGTTTGTAAGCTGATGAGGGGTCCTTGTACCCGAAATGCATCCTTACCTAAGTTTGAAATGTGATTATAAAAGACTAACTTTTTGTAAAAGATATGGTTCTTCTCTCTGTCGGTCTTGGTGTGATAAATCTTCCAAATTGTTAAATCCTATTTATTAGGTCATCTAACTCTATCTAATGTATTTAACTTCGTTCGGGAGAAAATTTTTAAATTGAAATAACGTGACTTGCGATACAAATCAGTAGTTCGTATATAGTTAATCTGGGTCTGCTGCTCTTAGGCTGTACATATTTTGTCATAAATTTTATCTACCTAATTCTGTACTCGAGATTAACGAGGGCAGGACAGACAGCAGACGGAAGACAGTAGGAAATTATAGGTCTACAATTTTTTCAAGATACAGCAGAATAAGTATCCTCCAGTAACCGAGTGGATAAAACTACCGAACACTGGTAGTCGGTCGTGGGTTCGTTTATGGCCAGCGGGCTGGCTACATGGAGTTTTCTAAGTTTTTCTTACATTAGTAGCACCTAAATAGGGACCAGCTTTCTATAAAAGTCTTCCCAGATTGCATCTCTTCGGCAGATCGCTCACATAATCAAATAAACCAAACTAATTCTAATAGTTTTTCTATAAACGCGAAATTTACCAGGACATGCTTAACCACGAAATCGCTCCTCCCCAGATTTCATCTCTCCTTATTAACTCATAAATCCATTGCTCTAAATTTCCTTCACTGATACTGCTTAAAGACATTCTACCGTTCAGCCAAATTAATGTACAGGTACAGTACATGCAACAATTTCAAGGGACAAAGTATAACTCAAAGTCTTTTTCTGTGCCGATGTTTATTTTTTGTATTTATTATCATGGCAACATTGCTTCATCCAAAACTTTCTATAGTTGTAGTCTGTGTAATGTTCACTTTATTTACATGTTGATTCTTATTGTCAAATCCGGTTCCACCATTCTTCTACCACAACTCTCAAAAGTTTCTTTTACTTAGACCCTTCTGCTGAGCGCTACTTTTTTCAACTTGATTTCACCAGTTTTTTTTTTAATAATGGGATCACATGAACGTAATTATTCTCGCATTTATACAGCAATTTTTATTTAAACAAGTCTTATATGAAGTTACGGTTAAGATTAGCAACTTCGATCACAACCTGTCTAATACGGATAATTTTTCAAATATTAATAGTAGACCGGTATTAATTTAGTGGTCGTTGACCGTACTCTCTTCCGGGAGGAGGTCAACGACTACTACTGAAATTGTGCCATTTCGTACCATTTGAGTATCGCGATAAACATGACAATGGTAGGCTGAAATAAACAAACTCTTTACATGGTTTTCGTCTTAATGTTTGTTATATTATAGTATTTGATTTATATAACTAGAAAGGTTATCTTACGTAAGAGTTTATCATACAGAGTAATCAATCTAACGCATTTTAAAATTCTTTATTCCTGTACTGTACACAATTTAAAGAAATTTTAATCGCTGTGATAAACCCTCTTAAGGGTTTATCACAGCGATAATATTACAAATTTTAATAATACAACAATTGAACTAGAAAGAAAGGCGATCACAAGCACAGGTGAATTCAACGTCCGTTCCGCATATGTCCAGTCTGAAAAGTAGTGACCTTTCTCTCCTCTAACCCCTGACCAAGCTCTTCATTCCCCTTCGTGACCCCTCAGTTTTCCGAATTCTCGACAATCGCAGATGTAGAGTTAATGGGGAAAGGTGCAAATGAGTAGCAGATTTTAAACTCTGCTTACAAAAATAAGTCAAATACTATAATATAATAGAAGAGTTAGAAGTACGAAATAATCTAATAATCTTAATCTGTGCTGTTGTTATTTTTTGTCGGAGCAACTCTGGACATACCTGATAGTATATATATATAATTATTTCAAAATAAACTCAATAATATCAATATTGTAATCAATAATATTAACTTTTGTAATTCTAAAAGATAGTATGCAGAATAACCTATATATTAAAGAAAAAAAATTAGTATTACAAACACAAATTAATGAATTAGGATTTATTAATGTTAATAAATAAATAATATAATAAATTTATTTATATATTATTAAATAATTATTTAATACTATAAATATTATATTTATAAGTAAAATAATATTTCCTTTTTTTATTTGTCCTTTTGGCTATCACTTGTAATAATTTAATTAATTAATTTTTCGATATCATATCACTATTATTATTTTTCATTTAGAAAATTTTCCATGGAAAAAATCTTTGCAAAAATTCCTTCGAAAACGGAAGTAGATGGAACCAAACAAATTTTTGCTTTAGAATCCTATTTAATTCTTTTATTAACGTGCGGTTCAGAATTTTGAAAATCGAATTCGTTAATTTTATACGAATTTTTAAAGTCGAAAACGTGTAAAAAATTAATGAATTTGATTTTCAAAATTCTGAACCGCATCTTAATAGAAGAATTACACAGGATTCTAAAGCAAAAATCCGTTTGGTTCCATCTACTTCCGTTTTTGAGAATTTTTGAAAAATGATCTTCCCATAAAAAAAGCATTGCATTTTTAATGCCATCTGCTAGAGATTGCGTGCATAACCAATGAGTTTATGATCAGTTTTAACAGAATATAAAACAGCATTTTCTGTAGAAAATTACAAATATCAAAAACAACAAAAGTCACTAAATCCACATAAATTGCAGAATAATTTACAATTAAAACACTTTTTCTAAATTTTTTCAATATTTTTGGTTGTTAGAAATTAAAATATCGCAGAATTGGTATTCAACATTCAAGAATTTCATATTCCTTATGGTATTTCTCATTCCAAAATAAATTTAATTTAAAAAAAGTTAGTAACTATTTTATTTAAATTCAATAAAGTACGTTTTAAAATTGTTAATTATTTTAAGTGTATAATTTATCATTGTTGGCAGAGAAATTAATATTTTATATGTCTTTTAAGCTTTACTACAGTTAAAACGAGCAATATGCCAGGTTGCAATTTTTAATCATAATTTTTAATTAATTTCATTTAAAATATATGTTCTCCATTTCACATTAGTAGTGGCTTGCCCCTGTACGTCATACTTTTCCTTTAACGATGGAGTCGTGCCGGTCATCTATCCAACACCTTTTAGGGGAAAAATTTTGAATTGAAATAACGTGATTTCCGGTTTGAATCGGAAGTTCATATGTAATTAATCGGGGCCTCCTGCCCATAAGATGTCTCGGCTTTCATCCATATAACTCCATTCTCTATCTAACTCTACAAATAAAATTATCAATAAACTAAAATAAAATAATTTCTATAAATTTCACAAATACAGTAAATTTATTCACTTACTTAAATACTTAAAATTTAAATACTTTACTGATTTATTCATGTAATTACAGAAAATTTTTGAAAGATACTAATCCAGTAAATAAGATTAAAATATAATCATCAATTATAAAAGTTTACAAATAATATAGAAACTAATTATAAATATTAATTACTGTGATATTTGAACAAAGACATGGACTGAAAAACATTGTGTCAGTTTTTCATTTTAGCAATTTTACCAATACTTGTATTTTATATAGAAAGACAATAAAAACGATTATAAAGAACAAATATTTATTATTAAGAAAGATTTTAATTAAAATTTAGTAGAAAAATTAATTTTATACAACAAAGGAAATTGAATTCTTTATTTTATTTTTTTATTAAAGTAAAGGTTATTTAAACTGAAGGTTTTTATTGTCTCCAACTTAACAAATTCCCAAGTAAAAAAGAAATCAATAAAAATAGCAAATTTTTATGAATTTTACGAAACGAAAATACATGGCTTAAAAAACAAAGAAATTGTTACTCTTCTAAACTTGATTAATTGTAATTGCTGTACTGTACACAGGTGACAGTTATTGTTTTTATCAATTACTTGCTGTAATTATTAAACGTAAAATTATACTGTACGAATTACAGGAATTTAAAATACACTATTTGTAATTCTCCCCATAGATATTAATCAACTGAATGCTTATTCTAGTTTGTAATCGTTTAATAATTGTTATGAAAACTTGAATAAGAATGTACATAATTATCATTATCTTAAAAATAAATTATTTCTAAATATCTAATACAAAGAGAATTTTACATTAACTTGCTTGAACTATAAAAATAAATGTAAGAAAAAAGTTTACTTATCAATTTTTTGATGCAAAATGTATTTAATATTTAACAATAGTTTCTTTTGTTACTTTAGGTATGTTAGGCATTAGAAAGACGTGAAAGTTATGTTCATTTCATTAAAAGAAAGGAAACATAATGCAAACCATTTTTTAAAGATAAATTCTTAGTATGACATATCATAATAGTTATGAGTTAGCTTTTAAAAGCAACAACGTACACTTACGGAGGCATATTCTTTTCTTATGTTAAATTTTTATGATGGCAGAAAACACTTTTTAAGTCAAATAAGCCATGAAAAGCCTGGAGAAAGTGAATGATAGATGGACTTTATTCATAGAAGCAAATTTAAAAAGAATGCAATTGCTTTTTAAATTTTGCTTCTGAGAAATAAATATAAAATGAAAATAAACTCGATCACTTGTTAATTACTCGGTAATTTGTATAAAAGATAGAAATTTATATAATTTAAATAAAACCCAACTCGTATAAATGAAGAATTCTATAACGAGATGAGAACTAACAGATTTATCATTTTATTTCATTTCAACATCCGATGCCGAATTTTTTATTTTTGTTTCTGATTGATTTTCTCCATGATATAATAGAAATAATAAAAATATATTATAAGAAAGTAGAAAAAGAATTTTTACTGCTGGTTAATAATTCGAAAATTATTATTTAATTCCCTGTTGCTGTAAAAAATGAAAAATTACTCCCTAACATCACAATAAATTTTAAAGCATTAGTTAATTCAACACATTAAAAATGACTTAAAAATGTATCTCATATTTACAGCTTTGAACGGAAGTACAGAATAGGATAACTGTAAATCATGTCAGTGTTGACCAGAAAAGATCATTTATCTTTCTCGTGAAGAATTCCCTAATAAGCAGTTGACCATTCCGTCTCACTAAGAACTAGAACATTGATTCATTTATTAATATCAGTTAAGTAATAGTTTGCCATATCTATATTTATTCAGTATTTTCTTATATATATATATATATTTAATCGATTATTCACATGACTATTTATTTTACTTGAATATATGCGAATTATCTATAGAAGAATTTAACTTACTATCAATATTTTCATTCAATTTTCCAAATGCTTTTGAAAATAAACACAGGCTATCTGTTAGACAATACTAAATCGATTACTTCGTTGAATTTGCTAAAATAATAAATCATTTCTGTACATCTTTATCAGTTTTAATTACTGTTTTAAATCTTACTACATTAAAATATCTTACATACGAACATCAAACACGTAGTCAAACCACTAATCAAAATGCGATTTATAAATTTTAATGATAATATTTAAGTTCTTTGTTAATCAATCATATATTAATTTATTGTTGTAGCAGTATTTATCAAAAACATGGAACTAGATATTAAATAAACAATTAATTATTTGTTAGTTGACAGACAAAATTATTAAAATAAACCAATAAAATAGTTTTATCTGAATATCTGCTTTATTTAAAAATATATAATTTATTTACAGATGACATTTACTTTCTTTTCGACTTTTCGATATGTTTTTCTATGAATATATAACGAAAAATTTGTCTTTCTATATATATATAGAAATTGGTTATTCAAGTCCGGAGGCAATAACCGCTATTTCTTCCAATTTTAATGCTATGGAAGTGACAATATCTTATCTTTTCTGTAATAAACAAAACGTGAATTTTTTAAAAATCATTTTTATGATAAAATTTTTATTCTTTAAAAACACTAATTTTAACTTTTTTTCTTAACTGTTGTATTACACAAATATACTTTAAATATAACCTACAAATTTTATTTCTTTTTAAATTACCTTTACCTATTTAATTTTTTTATTATTCAAAGCTTTAATGAAACGGTTTATCAAAGATTTATATAGGCTACATTATATATTATATAAAAATCTATAATCAGTGGCATAACCAGGATAATTATTAATTTCAAAACTTTTTAATAAGACAAATTTTCTTTAAAAATGTAGATTATTTAGATTAATACTGCCCAAATTTTTCGATTGGCCGACCAAATTTCTCACAAGTTAAGTATGCGGGTCATAAATATTTTATACATTTTATAGTTATAAATGATAGAAATAGGCCTAGTTTCGGTATATAAGTAATAAGTCAAATATGTTCGCGGGCCGAATTTCGCCCGACAGTCGGAGTTTTGGCAGGACTGATTTAGAACATTGGCAAAAAAAGATTAGAATATAAAATGCCAATTTTTTGAGGGAGGAAACCTGTTTACTTTCACATTAAATGATGTCTTACGTGTTCTTAATGTGGTTGTACGTTCGTGTTATTGGAATTGGATAAATGCAAATTATATCTATCAGATTTCAAGAAAAGAATTCAGTTAATATTATTTTTATTGCAACTTCCTACAATTATACAGTTCGTGAAGAAAATTCAAGTGTAAATAATTATAAATGTATTCGTATCTTTCTTTGTAATCGTTAAGTAAGGAATAACTGTAAAGTTATTTGCTAAATATTTTGATTCTGCTTCAGGTACAAATATGCTTATATGGCTTTTCTCTAGAAATCGGTATCTAAAAATCAATCACAATATTCGAAGAACATTGCTGCTTTAGGCATATACAATTTAGATTTCTGCCTAGACAAGCACAAATATATTAGTACAGTCGTCGATATTTGTTTATGATCGTTTACCATGATCGATATTTATGCTATTTGTTTATGACTCTTTACCATGATCGATAGAATACTAGAACTTGTACAAAGCAAGTATTGTGTGATACTGTTTTTACATGATATAAATTTTTTTTAAAAGTAACCTTAAAAGTTCACACTTACCTAGGACCACGCTCAATGTAAAAACTATTAGTGGAGAAGAGAGATGACGGTCTTAGAACTACTATAAAATTGTCTAATATCTAGTTTAAACCATCTGGTAACTAATTATTTAATCTATTCGGAATGTTACCTTTAAATAAAGAAATATTACCATAAGTGCTGTACAATATATACGTCTATATAAATACATTATTGATATTGTCAAAAGGTACACATAATATTAAAAAAGCAAAACAAAATTTTGACATTCTCTTTATACTTTTTTCCTAATATTTAAAGTTTAATTTGATATTTAGAAATAACAAAAGAAAGAAAAAGAAACGTAAAATGTGCTCAACTTATTGCATTTATTTATCGGAATTTGATGATTAGGGGCTGTCCATAAATTGCGTAACGCATGTACGGTTTAATGGGTGTGCAGGTAATCGTTGTTACGCATTACAACGGAGTGGGGTGTTTACAGAAACGTTACGTAATGCTAGAGTCTCGATCATTGGGTAACAGAATGATTCACGTTTGTTTTGAAGTGTTGTGTAGATAACTGTCCTATTTATGTTATTACTTTGAACATTATGCGTATAGTTAATTAAATAATGTAATGTTCGATAATCCATACTGTGTGTTATTCCTTAAACAATTAAAGAGGTTGATCAAAAATATGCATTACATAATTTTTAGGGTAGGTATGTGCGACGGGCGTAATTTATGGGGGTTCCCTTAGAAAGTTTTAAAGATTATTTTTACTTTTTATGCACTGTTATATATAACAAGGGGAAAGTATGGCGATCAGTAAAAAAATGACTCCCAGATTTTTTCATTTTTGGACTCAGGAAACCTTTAAACGTCGAGAAATGCAAAAAACATTCGGGGGAGGAAGATTTCCGTACTCGTATGTATGGATGTTAGTGTGTGTATATGCGTATGTGTACGATTTTGTTTACCTTGTTTGAATCTTAATAACTTCCGTGCTTTTAGTCGAGAATTTCTGAAATTTTGCAGGGAGGTTTATATATTAGGAGGATTGATGCTATTAAATTTTGGTGGTTAAAGTCAAGGGGTGGGGAAATAAAGAGGCTCGTGTGTATTTCCAGTAGAGTCGGACTTAATGACGATTTTACTCGATATTACTCGATATTAACATTTATAATTTTTTTTTATAAAACCCACACATACTCTAAAAATTACGCTTTTTGCTATTTTATAACAGTTAAAAATCTAAAAAGATTTTAATTAAAGAAAAATAATTTACTACTAGTTAAATTTTAATAAATGATCCCGACTAGTAGAGTTTTAATAGTGACTTAAACTTTAATAATAAATCTGAAAAGTTTCTCTGTAATAATATGAATAATTCATAGAAAACAAGAGCATTTTATGATCGCATTTAGTAATTAAATTTGCAAAAGATTTTAATTATTAAAATTCAATGCCGGCAGTATCCAAAATTTATATTAAAAATGAAAAATTTTTACTTGTCTTTAATTAAAATCATATTTCTAAAAATATTTTACTTGTATTTTAAATTTACATCATTAATTTATTTTATTTGGACGCTACGACGTTTAAAACAAAATCAACAGAAATTTAATATGTTGTTTACAAGAAGAAAATCATTAGGAAAAAGAGGAAACGTAAGATAACTTACAAAATGGGATGGAGAAATTGCTAGGATTACGATTCTGAAGATTTTTCTATCTCAAAAGATTGAGAAAAATACTTGAACTTGTCACACTCTGACAGAATATATTTATATTTATGTAAATCTGTCATGATGATAACGATATAAAAATAGGAAAAAGTCTTCTGTGTTTTATTTTAATTCTGTAAGCAACGAATTCGTAAATATATTCGATATGTAACAAAAATTCTTCAATTAACTTTCGTGTTAACATGAAATTTTTATAAATAGTCTTTATAAATGCATTATATGAAAAACGATCACTAAATATAGAGTGGAATGTAAATTATATTTACAAAATATACATTGTTTGAAAACAAATAAAAAAAAATAGTCAGGCTACAAGAACAAGGCAATTAAGCACTAGAAGAGTCGATCTTTATTTATTTTTTCCTGCCTGAAACTATATAAAATTATTTTTAAAAGTCCCTCTAGCATTGTGGCTTGTAAAAAACTTAATAATAATAACGAAAACATAATTCAAAATATGCACAATCTTAGGCAAGAAGGAACGGTCGACTTCGCTTGTTTTTCTTTTCCTGTAACATGAAAAGACGTAATAAAAGTTCCAAGTTATCTTTTTGTATTCGTTTTCAAATTATGTATATTTGAAATTAATTTTTCTCCTTGGTTTTTATTGTTAAGAAGTTCTTCCTGTTCTAGCGCCCAAACAGTAGTGTTGAGCTTATTATTTTTACTTTACACTTTTATTATATTATTTTTTTCGAATGGAAATGTCTTCTGTATATTTCGAAATGTTACTATACCAGATTTGGTAGCATTTGAACTGCTATATATCTCTTTAGACGGCATTGAATATGGATACTTGAATACGATCACTCGGTATAACTTTTTATTTTATTAATTGTTTATAAAATTGCGGAAGATACTAATGTAGAATCTTTAACTATTTTAAAATTTCCGTAATTATACGCAAATTTTTAATTAATTCAGTTCTATTCAGTAATTAATTTCTGGATAATCAACGAAATTAATTCCAAAATCAATATTTAAAATTGAAATTCACAAATAATAAAAATAAGAGAAAGAGAAAGGAAAAAAAATGACTATATACATATATATATAAAATTAAATGAAATTGCTCTTCACCATTCCATTTTAAAATGAAGAAAGTTATTATACTTCACTCGTGCAATATATATTTTAGAACGTGATACAACTACAAATAACAGAATTTTCTTACATCTTTCAGTTAAAAAATAAAGTTTAATTAGCATAAAAATGGCATATTTTACTTAAAAAAAGAGAGAAATTTATATATATACTTACTTTTTTCTTAGCACGATGCTGCATGGTAACATTCGCTGTAGTTTTATTGCCGGGTAATTCGCTAATCCAAAGCTTCCATACTATTAAGGTATAAGCAGTTAACATAATCATTATTGGCATGAAAAATAAGCAGACTGTTATAAATAAATAATAAAATTTTTTCGATGGATAATGGGTGACACATTTGTTTAAATCCTCGTCGTAAGTTGTAACGGGAGGCCATTTTTCAGAACATATTTTCTGAACAATATTTTCCCACTAAAAATAAAATATGTTATTTCATTTGAAGAATAACTTAAATTATTATTATTATTACTATTATTATACCTGCAATTCTTTCTGTTCTCTATATATTAAAAATGGTACTGCTGAAGCCATAGACACTATCCATATTGTGGTGATTACAAAACTGGTGCGTTGTTTGGTAATACGTGTGTGAAGAGGAAAAATAATAGCTACAAATCTATCACAAGCAATGGCTGATAATGTCAATACACTCGATGCTAGGCTGGTCACTGAAAATATAAGTAGATATCTTTCAATTTATAAGAATAACTTTATTTTCTCAAATTTTGATAGCCCACCAGTAGATGAAACCCATTAAACCAGTAGTTGGTTTTCAATGGGATGGCCACGCGGGGTTTTCCGTGTTTTTTCACCTGTCTAACACCTCAATAGGAACCAGTTTCTGAAAGAAAATCCTCTAGGGATGAAACCTCTTGGCAAACCGCTCTTGTTGTCTGGCTTTATTCCATCAATTCGGTCCAATTTTGATAAACAGTTAATAGTAATATAAGATATGAAAAATGATGTTATATTGAAATAAACAAACGTTTACATAATTTTCCTGCAATCATTTAACCATTGTTATGGTATTAAAGAAGATAGACTTGAATAAAGGATGTTAGATAACAATGGATTTTCCTGTTTGATGATCACTGCCAAGTGCTCTATTGGATATAAAATTGAATCCTGTTTGAGGTCTTTACTGCAAACAAAACATTTGTTGTTTTTATCGAATATAACTTATTTTTGTATGCTATTTTATATAAAGAATTACGAGATGTATAAAAGAATACATTACAAGAAAAACAACAATTACGAAGGTCTATAATATTTTCATATTTTATCTTTAATACTTTACATAATGGTGAAACATTTAGAAATTTTTATATTTTTCACCACCTTAATTGGCATGAAACGTAAAGATTGTGTTTATGTTTAATTCTTTACGTTTAATTTAATGTAATAATTTCTTATTTTGAATATAAATTTGCAATAACAAAAATAAATTATTAAGTTAAACAAAACATTTAATTTTATAAAAGAATCAGTCGTGTAATTAGTACATTTAATTACTTCAAATGGAAACAATTGGATAATTTAAAAAGGGGGTGGTTATCTTCGATAAAATGACACATCTTATCTAATTTAAAAGTTTAAAAATATAGAAAAATTTGTCTAATTTTAAATAGATTAAAAAACTTTTTAGGAGTTGTGCAGATTAAATTATTTATCGCATTGCTATTAAACGAAAAAGTGAAAATATAGTAGAAAAAAAAGTACTTTCTTATAGACTTTCTAATTTCTCGAGAGAATTATTTATAAAATCAATATTATTAAGTCGTTTTCTAATTTCAGAATGAGGAAAGTTTATTTTACTTTTTCCTCTAAGCTCACTCTATCAAATTTTATTTAACATATCAAAGTATACTTAAGAAAAAATTAAAATTTAGGTCACAATGTCGGGCTACAATTTTTAACAATATTTTAAATAACTTTTAAATTTAAAATATATGCTCTCCACCTCAAATCAGTAATCTTGCCCCTGTAAATCATACTTTTCCGTTAGCAATAGAATCATGCCGGTCATCTATCTAATTCCTTTCAGAGGAAATTTTTATTAAATTAAGGAAATTAGAATTGGTTTTTGATGTTTTATTCCTGCCACGATATATAAAGCTTGAATTTAATAGCTGTTTAGAAACACAAAACCACCATTAATATATAATTTTTACATTATAATACTATGCCTTGCGTGCTGATATCAATATATTTATATAAATATCAATTGAATCGACTAATTTCGGCAACCATTTACTATCTTCTAAAGAGGAAAAAAGTTTTTACACGACTATCTTTATTGAAAAAGTATATTCTGAGCTCAAATATTTTGATTAAATTTTTCATCATGAGAGCTGTCTAATTTCTGTTGTTAAAGGAACGCGATGTCCGTTTTTTTTGCATATTTGCATATTTTCTCAGAGATTTGCGAAAGTTAAGAAAGTTCTGCTTTATAAAATCGATCGTACTAGCAGATATATTAATGAGAGTTTATTTTACAGCTTCCTCTATAATTCTTGACACGAGAACTTCTCAATGAAGAAAACAATAGTTCATTAAGACATTTGTATCTTTGACAAAATAAGATAAGCCTATTATTCAGTTTATTATGACGATATATTTCATTTTTTGAGGGATGCAATTAACTCGGCTACTAAATTTAATTTATTATTAGTATATATACAAGTCATTTGTTTTGTGAATCAGAAATCTTTAAAATTAAGCAGTGTTTTATTGAGTTTAATATAATCAACATCACATTCATTTAATAAATAAATTTGTTTAATGTTCATTTTAACTTTTCTTGAACCATAGCTGTATCTAATAGTATTTCTTCTAAACAATTTATAATACAAGTGGGCATTTTTCGTCTCCAATCAACATAAAGAGAAAGAAAAAAGTTTTTGAGAAATCGAAGATCAAAAAAATATTGGACGTTCGCAAAGACGTTATAACAATTGGCAAACAAAAAGATTTTCATATAATTAAAACTGCATAAGGATATCCCTTTGAAGAAGCATTGTCTTTACGACATACAACTCATATTCTGTCGTCTCTAGTGAGAAATTTTATATACAATAAGAAATTAGCATATATATAGTAAAGTAACACAGAGCCAAAAGAAATAGAAACCATTGTATATAAGGATGTATCCATTATAGAACGTTACTGAGCCAATGTTTACACAACATTTAACTTAATTTTTCATAATTTTCTTTGGACCTCTTGACGATTCTTTTGTTTGTTAAAGTTTAATGTGGTTAGAAAGTTTAAAAACTTTTCTGACACAGATACAAAATTTTTCTCATTGCTTCAATTCATTAGTCACAGAAATCCAACAGTTATTGTAGTGAATGAAGAAAAATGACAAGAAATTCTTATACATCAAGAAAAAATTCGAAAGAAAACTGAATAATAGAAAATATTAAAATTAATGATTGAAGCTATAAATAAATAACTGCAACCGTAAAATAAATGAAAATGTAATAATAAACACAAACTCGTTAGATGAAATTATTAATATGCTATTTATATTTCAGGAGACAAGTCTAACTAATTTTCGATAGAATTTCGTTTCGTGTAAAAAATTTTTTATGTAAGTATACTGGAAAAATATATATATATAATTCTCTCTTGTCTTCAATTTAGACCGTCTTCTGACTGTATATTTGGGTTATTTAGCAATAAAAATTAATTGAAACTAATTAGAGATGAATTGTTTTAGAAATGATTAGTCTTATTGAAAAAATAAAAGAAAATGAAATATTTACTGTATAATTACTATTTGTATTCTTCTTTTCCTTTATTATTTGTTATAGATAATGATTATTTTATATAACTTTATTTTTTCTTTTGCTTTCGAATTACTTAGTCATTTGGCTTTATGTCAAAGTTTCTATTTTATTTTTAACGTATAAAACAAACAATTTTCTAATATTCGAAAACATTATTTTTTGTTTTTTGGAAATATTTCAGAATTTTTATTAAATAATCAAATATAATTTCATCTTTTCTCTTGAGATTTATTCTGTTATTCGGATAATTTTTAAACATATAGTTGCTTGTGTAGTTCTTTTTTGGGCTGAAATTTGAAAAAAATATAGGTCTATAAATTCCACAGTCGTCTGTCTGTCTGTCTTTGCTTAATCTCGAACGGAGTTATATAGTTAAAATCCGAGACCAGATAAGGAAACCTCAGGGGCCCCAATTAACTGTATTCAAACTTCCGATGCCAACGGAAAGTCACGTTATTTCAATTCAAAACTTTCCCTGAAAACAGTTAATAGGTGACCTGCACGACTCTATTGTTAAAGGAAAAGTATGATGTACAGGGGCAAGCCACTGCTAATTTGAGGTGGAGAGCATATATTTTAAATGAAATAAATTAAAAATGTGATTAAAAATTGCAGCCCGGCATTGTGACGATGTCACAATAAATAATTGTTTGTTTTTTAAAACTCTTCGCCCAGTGGACACTAAGTAAGAAGTTCGTTTCTCCATGCCCATCATGGGTTCGGCTAGGCTCATAAATGGAGGTGCCTAGATGATAAGGAATGGAATCCACCCATAAAAAATCCTAATAAGTTGCTCGCTCGATTAGTTTTTATTTATTTTATATATTTATAAAAGTTTTTATTAAAATTTTACATATTCATATACAACCCTTTTCTGATGGATTTAAATAAATATTTCTATAAACTGTTTATTTTATTTCTTTATTTTTAAAAACATACAAGTTATTATTACATATTAAATATATTTTAAAAAATTCTGTAGTCTTTAATAATAACTTTTTATGATAGAAGAGAAAGATAAACTATCATTCATTAATTAATTTATTCCCAAGAAATAATATAAAGCCTTACAAGTGGGGCTTAATTCTTCCTTGAAAGTTGATACAACGAAAATTATCTCCGTTAAATCGAATTATAAATAAAGAATTTACTGATTAATTCATTCATATATTATAAAAATAAAAATTATTAACCGATTTATGTCCGCTTCACGATATCGTTGAGGAAATCGATATGGGATTAACTCCATTATTGATTTGGCATTAGGTTACTTCCCTTGTTGGATTATCGATCGATTCCTCTTACTCCATGTTAACTTCGCATGAGAAAAACATAATCGGGATTAACGACAAGATCGAGATAAACGTTAGTGAACTAAATATAATGATTATTGAATAAATGATTTATAACTATCGTTATTTTGAAGTTCTCTGTTATAATAAATAATTATCATTTTTAATATTTCGAACACGTACATAAACATGTCAAATTTAGTCAAGTACATTAATATTTTAATTTACTTTTTATGACTTAATAGAAAACATTTCAGTAAAGTTCTTTGTGACTTTCTCTTTAGTTTATATTGGATATTTTAATGGTAATATATAGATTATTAAAAAGACAATTTCAATTGTCCTCTAGACCAAATATATAAAGATACAAAATGATTAGAATTTAAGTTAAAATGGCGAAAATTTTCTCTATACGAAATCTCCAATCTCTTGTTATTTTAATTAATTCTTCTTTGTATATTTTGGAATGGATTATTATGTATACCAACTATTTTAATTTATCTTACAATTTTATAAGCCACACAAGAATGCATTAAAAACTTCATAACATTCTCGATATATAATTAAATTATAAGTTTTAATTTTTTTTCCCCTCTTATTTCGCGTATCAACTTAAAAGATAATCATTACAGTCATAAAAATTATTCAATTTAAGTTTTATTACACTTATATTACATACTTCACACGTTCTAGTTTTTGTTTTATTGAAAAAATAAAATAAAAATGAACACACCATAGCATTATATTATCATTAAATGAGCTTTCCAGTCCATAAAACAAGTGAAAAATTTGGAGTTTTTTTGAACAAATCATGTTACCCAATTTTCTTTTATGTTTAAAGCCACGATTTCGTCATTATACTTCAAAATAATAAGTTAAAAATTTAATTGACGAATAACATTGAAACTATATAAGGACGACGAAAAGATTTATAACTTATTAAGTTATTAAACAAAAAATTGAAATTTTAAATATGGGCTTCAATTATTTAACTTTTTAACATTATATAAATTGCAATTGACGTTTTATAAAATCTCAACTTTCTGCAGAACTTTATACTTTAATTTAATATAAAATAAATTAAAACTTTAGTATTTAAAAATAACAAAACTACCTTGAAGTAATTTGTATTCTGTAAGTTCTTTGTAACAATAAATAACATCTAAGACTTTGTCGACAGCACAGGATGCTATTTAAAGATGGGGGGAAACCCTTTAACATCTTCTATCTTTTCATAACTTTTATAGATGAAGAAATAAAAATTCTAAACATGCTTATTTTGACTTTAGAATTATAAGTAGAAGAACGTTAACAGATATGAAATATCTCTTTAAATAAATTAAGCAACTTGAATAATTTTTTAAAAATATTTTTGTAACGATAAAAGGTAGAACAAAAAGTGAATTTTGGCCTAATTTAATAATGTTAAGTGAACCTTTATCAAAAGAAAAATATCATTATTGTTAAAGGCAAATGTTATAATAACAGTAGAATTTGATAAAATATATAAATATTATTCAGAATGATTAAAAGATTTTTATTTCATTTAAACTACAATTGTTTTTTATTACTGTCAAAACAAAAATCAAATTGTTATTATTAAAGAAGCTTCTAAAAGTTAAAGAAGTAAAATTATTAATAAAAGGATTATTTAATTTTACATGAACTTCTCTAACTTCCAAAAAAAGCTTTGAATATTTATATACTGAATTTTTAAAAAATGTATAATGTAATTTATATAAAAGAATAATTTGTAGAAAAGTTTTTAGCAGCAATTAAAAATTGTCTAAGGATGAAAGCACAGAAATCAACTGTTATTCGATTTAATAAATGTTATTAAATTTATTTTAAAAGTTTTAATGATTGTCGGTACAAAAAAAAGCATTACCAGTAATTTTGTAAAAATTTTATTTTTACAAAATTACTGGTAATGCTTTCACAAGCATGAATTTCCCTAAATTTAAAATAAAATAAAATAAAATAAAAACAATAAAAACACAATAATTACAAATTAAAATATAGACATTATTTATAAAGTTGATATATTTGTAAAACTGAAAATGAAGTGTGTCCCCGAATTTTTCCATATTACAGGTGGAATCTAAGATATATAAAGTATATTGAACCCTCCAGAGGTTACGCTAAAAATAACGAACGAGGAAACCGGGGGATTCCCCCAAAAATTCCCGAAGATAAATGTCTAATGACAGCACTATACAAGGGGCCCAATTCAAATTTGTCCGGATACAAAGAGCTATAACCTGCCACTGTCTGAAGAGGGAAAATTTATACGGGCAGGAAAAACTAAATAATTTTCTAAGTATAAAACTATGCGAATAAATAATTTCATTTGTACCGATTTTTCATTTTAATCTTAAAAGTATAAAAGGAGAAAGTAGTCGTTAAGCCACGCATGAAAAGATGCATTAATATCAAACTCATTATGTAAAATATCCAATAATAAACTTATTATACCTGAACCAAGTGAGATAAATCGAGCTAGATTATATAAAAATGATAGATTATTTTTACTCGTAAAATTCCAAATAATTGTGGATTGAGTAATTACTCACTAATTTTAGAATCGGTTTCAGAATACGGATTTATCATCCTACACTTGATGCTGTTTAATGTTTATAAATAATAGTCTATTTACAATATTCATATGAAAATTTAATTTTGTCTTTAACCACTCCACTTAAAATATCTTTGCAAGACGTTCGTTCCATAAAAAAATAAATGCTCTTATCTCCCGTATATATTATACAATTCTTTTGATTTTTATGTCTTTACCGAAAGTTGGTTTACCTCTTTGACTTATATCGTTAATTTTATTTCTTTATTGGGTTATTCACATATATGTTTAGAACACATTAATCAAAGAGGTGGTGGAATACTTGTTATCTTCCCCCCGTCAATACAAGCCTATAAAGTTTTTGAATATATTGATTCCATTTATTTTATCCACTGTCTATGCACCTCACCCTAAGATAATCTCTACATATCAAATTTTTCACCGTTTTTTTATTTACTTTTATTATTCCTTCTGGTTTTAAATTCGTAAAATGCGGCGATTTTAATTTAACTAATGTTTACTGGAGTTCCTCGTGTCCATTTTATAGCATTTTGGATTCTGCTGAAATTTATTTTTTTAATTTAACCCAGATAGGAATTCCCTCTTGATGGAAAAGAAACTATCTCTTGGTTTTCATTAGTAATTCCCGTGTTACCGCCTACCCGACTAATGGATTTCTGTCCGACCACATATCTATTTGCCTTGAAGTTTCTCCCTATTTAAATTCTGGTAAAACGAAGTGTTTTCTTAATATTCCTTTATGGTTCCAAATTAACTGGAGAAAGTTGCCACCCAACTCTGTTCCATGAATTGGTCTTACTTTGATTTTAACCATATCAGTATTAATGCAAAGTCTGACATTACTTATAATTTTTTTTTCTACTATACATAATTATTTGCAATTCCGTAAAATCGATATTTCAGCACAAAAGTGGTTTACTTATTATCTATAAAAACTACGTAATGTACTTCGAAAACACTGGAACAAATGGAGAAAATCTGGTAACCTCGCGATCTTTATCTACACCATATCATCCGAAAAAGTATTACCGTGAAGGCCATACTTCTTTCCAAAACTATTTTAATAAGGTTAGTCCTTTTCGTCCGATCCTCGCACTTTTTGCTCTTTTATACCCAATTTTTCCAAACGATTATCAAGTAAATTACTTCTTGTTCAGGACCATGTTGTTTATAATGTATACAATAATTTTTTTAAAAAATTTACCGCAATACTTCCTAATGCCATATTTTCTCCATTATCCCCTTACTTCTATTCATATAAGCTTGCCTTTTTCTTTAACGAAGTTCTTAATGCCATAGATACCTTAAACAATTCTTATAACAGCCCTGATCTAATTTCGTCAATCTTTTTTATAAGTTCTTAAAACCAATATCTGCTGTTGTTCTTTCCAGATTTTTTACCATATTTGTTCAAAATAGTTTTGTCCCTAAATAATGGCTCTCTTCAAACATTATAGCTATACCTAAAAGAAGACAAAAAATTCTTTTCGTCCCATTTCCATTTCATCTGCCATGTTGAATGTTTCCGAAATTTGTTTAACCCGTAGAATTTATTCAACAATTTTGTCTAAATTAATACTGTGGCCTACAGCATCATTCCATCACCACCAATCTTTTGGAAATATTAATTAGTCCTTATAATTTTGAAAGTAAGCGATCTGTTTTTATAATCTATATAGATATTAGCCAAGCCTTCGATTCTGTATTTACCAAACTTCTCTTCTCTCAATACTCAGAGATTAATTTGAAATTGATCCTACTTTTCAATCCTGGCTTAATAATTACTACTTCCTCTGCACCTGTAAAATTACATTTGACAATTTTGAATTTTTTGATTTCCTTCTCTTATGCGGAGTACAGAAAGAATCCACCTTAAGCAGCCTATTTTTTTCTGCTTATTCAAACAATATATTGCTTGGTCACATTATTTTGCCTATATTATCCTATTCTGACGATATTAAATTGATTAACCACGACCCTCATATCCTTTAGTCTGATCCACTCCGTTTATTTTCTCTTTTAAGAAAAGCTAACCTAAAAATTAATTTACGAAAAACTGTGTTGTCATGTGTTTTTCACTCATTCGTAATCTTCGGTTGCCCACATTCTATATTTACAATATTCCCATAAAATAGGTTAATTCTTATAATGAATTGTCATCACCTCTCACTAATATCACTAATAGGCTCCTCAAACCGTTCTTCTTTTAGGAGCGTATTAGGAAGGTAAAGTGTGTTAGTGAGAGGTGTATATGTAAATACTGGAGTGTTCCTACAGAAAAAAAAAGGATATTTTAATCCCGAAATGTATAGCGAATAAAACTTTACTTTAGCCCACTGAACTTTATCCTCTGGTTTAAACAGACTTGGTTATAAGACAAATTCTTTGATATTCTTAATTGAAACACCTGTAGGCTTCCTTCATTTTTGCCTAATTTATATGTAAACGAAATTTAAATTATAGCAAGTTTAGTATATAAATTATTTTAAAAAATTCACCGAAGTAATTAATCAAATTGTAGTTTAATTATATTATCGTATTTTAATTTCTTATTTCTAATGCCATCTAAAAGAGAAGATTATAAAGACTTAAAGATTATCTATCGCGTACGAATATTTGAACAGTGATATTAATATACAAAGAAAAACAAACATATTGTTAAAATATCATCCATCATCTCTCGGTGATTCTTTAATCATTTTTTGATTTGTTTTAAAAATTTAAATTAGTTTATGAACTTCTCACGCGGTTCTTAATATATTCACGAAGTAAAAGAAAATAAAGTCTACACAGGGTAAGTCAGAAGTCCCTTACATCATTTTCATTCCAAAAGTATAGAAGATATATTAATTTTGTTAATGTAATTACATTGGAAATCCTAAATGGAGAATGGATAAAACCTTAAAACAATCACTTTTACTCCTCACGAATTTAAAGTTCGTTTTTAAAAGGATTAATACCTCGAACATCTGTTCACACAATATTGATTAAGAATCCAGAAAATGGTTTTAGACTAATTAAATGGCGCTTTTTAACTTTTTTATTGGAGCTATTACGTTACCTCTGCTCTGTTAAAAAGTTACGTTTAAGATCATTTTCAAGATTAAAACAGATAACGTTCTATTCGCTGACTTCCTACGTAACTGCATTAACAAAATTAATATATCTTCTATACTTTTGAAATGAAAAAGGATGCAATGGACTCTTAACTTACTCTGCATGCTTCAGTATTTGCATCTTATGTGACATGTTTTAATTTAAATAAATAAAGCGTGCAAATTTTGTGGTTTCCAATATAATATAAGGAACATAAAATAACTTAGTAGAATACTGAATGTACAGCACAATAATGCTTAGAGCATGGTCTTCGGTGATTTTCTTGAAAAATATATTACTTCAATGATAATTTCAGGATCAATCATGGCTACAGGAATATTTTCTCCTTGAATATTTTTAAAAAGTCATATAATAAGTGTTTTAGTTAGGTTATAAAATCACATATTTATTTAATTATATATTTTTGTTATTACTTATTTACTACGATATTATACTTTTACTATTGTTTATAACATTAATATAAATGAAATAACTTCTGCCTATTATTTGTATTATTTTACGTTATTTTTCTTTGAAAAACAAACGGATTTATTCTTTAAAGACGATTATAAACTAAAATTATAGCAATAGAGTAAAGTCTAGTGATTGTAAATAATAAAAATTGCAATTCTCGAAAAGAGGAATAAAGTTTTTCCAGATAAAATAATCATTCTTTTCATAATAAAAAAAAAATAATTTTACGCTTCAAAAATGAATAAATAATAAATTACTAACACTCTGAAATTACTTTATTAAGAAATAATTTATTAAAGTAAATTAATTATATTTTAATTAAACAGAAACTTTTGATTGCAGTCTGCTGCATCGAGATATGAAGGAGTAATATTAACAATCTAAATCATGATTTCTTGGCAGATAAAGTTAAAAATTGGAATCGAAATCCTAGGAAAATAGACAATTTTTTACACATTTAATTGCACTGTCAGGTAGGAGTTCGAACTTGCGATGATTCATTGTATAACTTGATAAACTAGTGTGATTTAAAGTGCATAATTAATTTAAATTATGCACTTAAATAGCACTTAAATATCTACCAAAACAAAATAAAATAAGAAAATTTGGATATTTATTAGTATAGTTTTATAAATAAAATTTATAACCTTAGCGTTATAGATCTACACGTTAATTTATCCTATAAATACATAAATTTACCACACACACTGCATACTTAATTACACACAATAAGCTGTAATCGTTTTGTTTCATTTTCGAAAAGATAATGAATTAACTGAACTTCGTTTTTTACACTCATATAAAAAAAAAGCCATTTGTAAATTAACTTCGTTTTGTTTTCACTTTACACTCTTAATCTTTTATTTCCTGCTTACAGCATTACGTAAATAAATCATAATAGTAATCGATAATAAGTCTTAATTATCGTATTATATTCTAAAGAAAGGGTGTAATAAGTTCTGAAATGCAAGAATTTCAAGTAATGAAACTTGAAATTCTTACATTTCAGAGTTCATTTCACAGGAAGCCATTATTGATACAAGTTATTTAACTATAAAAGTCATTTCTGTACTTATATAACTAATAGTAAAACAATTTGCATTATGTATACAAATAAAATCGCACATTATTTACATGAGGTGAAGGTTTCCAGTGAGTATCAGTTTGTAAAACCGACAAGTTCTTTCGTAATAATTCAGATATTATATCTACGAACATATTCACGCGTGAAAATGACAGTGAATTCTCTATTCATTAGGTAAAAAAGAAGAATTTTTTTAAATCTTGAAACAGTTTTACATGTTAAAACTAGATACTTTATATACAAACTTGATCAATGTGTAATTTTAATACAAACTACACGCTGTTAAACGATTGTTAATAGGGTATTTTGTCTTATACGATATGATTATCTGAGAAGATATAGTGGTAATGAATATAATCAGCACATTATCTGAATATAATGATTTATCTCTATATATTTGGTAATTATTAGAATCACAAAATTCAATATGCTTTGCATTAGATTCGAAGCATCTCATTACAGTAACAGTTACTTGGATAGCGTGCGCTCTTTATGCAGTTTTTCTAGTTAATAAGATCGTAAATTATATTACAATTTTATGTCCTTCTTCTTTCTCTTTTATTTTTTATTTTTTTATTTTATTTCTTCAAGTTTAAGTCAAAGCGCCGAGTTGTATCAAGTTGTATCTATTCACTTGAAGAATCACATTGGAAAAATCGTAAATAGGAACATAAATCATTGAAATCAAATTTATAGAGTTATTATAAGTGTAAAAAGAGTCAAAAATATAGAAAACAGGTCTTGTTTTAGTTCTACGAAGTAAAGAACAGCCGAAAAAAAGCGAATATCTTGTGTCTCCTGATAATGAAACTCATCACTTAACACAGAGAAACAGCACTTAAACAAATTAATGCGACTTTCTTTGCAAACAAGTACAATGTATATTTATTTTTTGGTACAGATTGGTTAATTTAAGTTAGTAAATAAATAAGCGAGGTTCCTGTAAGCGATTCAAAACATATTCGTTTGTTTGACGATCTTTAAAACAACGTTACGGCCAGTGCCGTAACTAGACAGGTTCACCCGCACAGGGCCCACTTGAAAGGGGGCCCAAAATGCATGTATTTGTTTTATTAATTTCGCAAACCTGATTAGTTAAGGGGCCTAAATGCAAATTCTTGCGCAGGGCACAGGAATGGCTAGTTAGGGCCCATCTCGAGTTATTGGCGGCAACATTCTATGAAGAGGGAATTGCAAACCTCGTCCACATATATGACAAATGCCTCAATCTTCACGGTGATTATGTCGAAAAGTAACCATGTTTGTACCTAACTTTTGGTAATAAATTCATTTTGTTATTTACACTTGTCTTTTTTTTATGGACCATCGGAGCTTGAAAAAACAGCTTACGTAAAATTGTAGTGATACTATCTGTTACAATATTTTATTTTAAAAACTTTTTATATTATTAATTATTATAAAATGACAAAAAAGACTTAATTTTGAGGGTACAAATGTATTTTATTTTTTAAAAAATTGTAACGACCCTACTCGACATATGATACACAACCCTCTCTATCTCCCAGCCCCATCGACCTTTAACCACCAAAATTTAATAGCATCAATCCCCTTAAGATACAAACTCTTCTGCAAAATTTCAGAAAATTTCGACCAAAAACACAGGAGTTATTAAGCGACAAACAGGGTAAACAAAATGGTGCCCCCCACATACACTAACATTCATATTTACAGTAAAAACCCCCAATTTTTTGCTTTTCTCTATATTTCAAGATCTCGAGTCCAAAAATGTAAAAATCTTGGGCACTATCTTTTCATCGATTGCCATACTTTTCCTCTGTTAAATTGACATATAACAGCCAGAAAAGTAAAATTATACACGCATGAGATTACAAGAGGTAAATAAACTATCTCTAACATTACATAAATTATAAATTTTGTATTATATAAATACATAACCTTTATATAAATATAATATACGCCTTTACAGATATTTGATTTGTGTTGTTAATTATGTAAAGAAAGAAAAATGTACAAATTTCTTTTAATAGAAAATTGTAAAATAAATCAAGTTTTGTTTGTTGAGAAGTATTTGATATGTTTGTAGAAAGATCATTAGAGAAATAAACATGATATATAGAGTCGAGTTGTGATATATCAACTTCTGCCAACTTTAGGTATTGTATATATGTCATTTATCGTCATTTTTCTGCTACGTTCCTGGCAAACCAAGCTAAATGATCGAAGAATTAAATTTAATGATTGACGACGTACTGCATAAACTATATTATTATACCTGATATTTTGTTATTATTAATACTTATATATTATTTTATCTTATTTTTATATATAGAGCAGTCTATAAGGTTTATTAATAATCAGAATAAGTCGTAAAAATTAATTTAAAAGAGTACGAAATAAAATAAAATATTCTTATCAATTTTATAAGTATTTTAAAAATAATAATAGTAAAATAAATAAATTAAATATTTTGTGCATTTTATAACTTTTTTTTTGTATAAAATTAAATATTTTGTGCATTTTATAACTTTTTTTGGTATAAAATTAAATATTTTGTGCATTTTATAACTTTTTTTGGTATAAAATTAAATATTTTGTGCATTTTATAACATTTTTTTGTATAAAATTGTATAATTTTTATACAGTAAAAAATCTCATCAAAACATTTCGAAAGTAATTTTAAACAGAGGAATTTCTATTAAAGTATATTGTTACTCTAGGTCATTTCTAATTACGTATTAAACAAAAAGTAACAAAAAAAAATACAGAATAATAAACAATAAAATGAAGTTTATTCCTGCATTTTCAAACATCATTTTAATGATAAAAAATGTTATTTTTTACTCGAATTTTTTATCATATGTGTATGCTTGAGGTCATAACAACGATAACCTGGACACAATACGTCAATGTCATATTAGAAATTGTACGGTGTTTTATTTATAACACATGTATAAAGTTATTAAGGATCTATATTCTTATATTAATAACTTCAATAGCCTTTCCTTAATAACCTTAAAATAGCTTTTATAACCTATAGTTAAAATTTCTTATTTATTCTTTTATTCGATGAAAGCTGTTTGAGTACAATAACTGTACGAAAAATAATTAGAATTAATATATTTATAGAAAATATAATAAACTATCGAAATACAGCATTATTAAACCTATAAATTTAAAAAAAAGATACAATAGATTAAAGTAAAGAATTCTTTAGACACATTTTAATAACTCGAATAAACAATGAAGTGAAAAAAAAAATTATAATACGGGAATTAATTGTCAGAAAGTCTAATGTCAGTCCATAATAATACTTAATTAAGTTTTTAGCTTCTGCTTCTTTTTCTTTTCTTAACACGATAGCAATCAATTTATCAAAAAAATGTACGAATTAATAATACGTAAAATGTAAATTAAATTCTTAATAATTGAATAATTCGACTTTGAAATATTATCAATTATACAAATATGTGAAATTCGAGAAGTTTTATAATATATTAACTTCGAAATTATTATAAATAATAACCAAAATAGGAAAAAAAGACCTGTATAAATATTTATATATTGATATATTGTACTGCACATTGTCTAAGGCCTGTAAAAATATCTACAATATCCAGAATATTAATCAATCTTTTACGTTTTATCAATATTATCCACCTATTGAATTTAAATGTTTGGACAGAAAATAGGGCATTCCGATTAAATTCCTGTTACAATTGAGAAATTATTGTAGAACAAATGTGATAAGGTGATGCTTAAGGAAAGATTACAAACAAACTCGAATCACTTGATCCTTATTTTGTGAATACAGACAGTTGCTAATCCTATACCGAATCTCAACCTGGACTGATTTCCATTCAGGCTGGTGAATACGACCATAAATTTCTTTTAGACGTATCGATTATGTCTTGTCACGTTATAATTCGTGTATAAAATATGTACAGTTCCTGCATACTAATTTAAATCAATTCATTATTCAAATTTCTTGTTAACGAAGCTTAAATAAACAAATTTACTCATGGATATCCAATAATTATTCAAATATTATCATAGAAAATTAAGGACTACACCTTAAAACATTATTTAATAATTTACTTTAACATGTAGTGATATTATACAAGTAAAAAAAAAAGTAAAATTCGTGTTAATTTTTAATGTAAAAAACTGTAAAATTAAATGTGAAATTACGATTAAAAAATAAAAAAAAAGACAAATTTAATTTTATGTTCATTTATATTTTTATTACTTTAACAAAACTCAGACGAGAAAACAATTTTCTATTATCATTATTTATACTGCACAATAATTCGTTGTATTAAAATATACTTTTTATAGTAGGTAAAAAGCCTTTAAACTAAGCTTTTATAAATGAAATGACACCGTTATAAATTTAAAACTTTTGTCACGGAACCAAGTTAAATCGTGTTTATTAATTTTTCAGTAGAGATAAAACAGCAACAAGTTTTTATTAAAGAAATAATATTTATTTTTAGTAGTAAAACTTGTATTAAAAGGCTAAAAAAAAGAGGATTTGTTTACGAAAAAATATATTTTAAATAACAACTGTATTAAATTAGAAAAATGATAATGAAATCAAAATAAAAAATTACCATAATTACATTTTTTTAAGGGAGGAAAGAAATTCAACAGATGTTTATTTTGCATAGTAAATGTACTGTACATATTTAATATACAAAATTTAAGATTTTTTTTCCTAACGAAAAATAAAAATCTCTCTCGATACTTCTTTTTATATGAATGAAATTATAATATAAAATATATTTACTTGTTTTTTTCAATATCATTTAAAAGACTAATTCAGTTTATAAATATATTATTTAAAATATTTTTTATTTATTTAATAAAATATTCTATCATGACTTTATAACACCATTAAAAAATATAAATTTCTACATTAAATAAAAGATATATTTTAAATATTATTGAGGGAGAATTATAAATATTATATGATTTCATGATTCATATGATTTTCATGATTTTTAAAATAATTTCAATGTACATAGTTTCGTGCATATTTGCTCTAAGCTTAAATTAAAAACAATATACAGATGTATACCATAAGATAAAAATTATATAAAACTATAGTTTATATATTAAATATCTAAATATTTAATATTATTATTAATAAAACTGCTAAACTGTCCAGCGTGGTGCTGAAATATAACACTTTAAAAATTATAAAGTAATCATTTAAAAGATAAATTAAACTACTTTTACAATTTAAATAAAAACGTTTGATTTTTCTGTGTTTAATAAATATACATACATATAAATGTTTGGGTTTTAAAAAGTTATTACGAGTATATCTATTTTTTTACCGAATAATTGTCAAAAAAGTCAAATTACCCGTATATTTACCGATACATTATTTGTCTGATGCAGTAATGCGATCCTTTGACTTAACTGTAGGTATTATCTTACAGACGAATTCTATTAAAAAGAATATTACGAGATAGGACCTAAATATTTTAGTTAAATATTTAGATCCTACATATTTACTTCTATCTAAATTTAAAAACAACATAAAATTTCCAAATCGGATTATGGAAAATTTTTTCGTATCTCCATTCAATTTGATGTAAAATTAAAAAAAGAAGGGGGGAGTATTGTTTACTTTCACTTTTCTCGAAATTATCAAAAAATTTTCATAAATAATTAAATACAAGAGCGATGTTTCACTGATAGATACGAAATGTACAATTAGATTATTATTTTAAAACATTTCTGTTTTGTTTTGCTAAACTTGAGAAGAAAATATTTATAATAGTCACAATTGAGAGGAAAATAAATCATTATATTTGGAAGTATTGTTCTATTAGATCGTATAAAAATAAACTTTAATATTTTTAAATTGATATATTTAAGGCAAAAGCTTTTATTCTCAATCACAGAAATGAATTTTGATATTAATAACTCTTATGCTTTTTGTCGCAAATTTATTTCTGAAATCTTGCAGGGAGGTTTGTTTGTTAGGGGATTTATGCTATTAAAGATTAGTGGTTAAAGGACGAGGTGGTGGAAAGATAAAGACGATCGTGTGTATCTCCAGTAGGATCGGACTATTTTACTCGTTTTAGCATTTACAATGTTTTATAAATCCCATCCCTACCCTCAAAATTAAGCTTTTTGCCATTTTATAATGGTTAAAAACATAAAAGTGTTTTAAGAAAAAAAGCATAACAGATGGCGCCACCAAATGTTGCCGGGAAAGTTGAGCAACTCGTTGTTGGTATTTTGCTAATTACACTCGTAACTTCTCACTCGCATCTGTATATAATAAAATCATAGGATGTTTCAAATAGAGTTTTTTTTAAATTTTTGCTCGTTATGGCATGTCACAGATTGTTAGTAATCAATATGTAGCCTATATTTTTTGGCAGGACTCTGAAAATTCTTTACTTTTCAAAACCTGTAATATCATGAATAATTGCGCTGATATTGTCTTCATTTTTAACCAAGTCTAGTAGCTTTAATAACTGCATTATGCCAGATTCTGCAAATTGGGCAAGGATGCAAACGAGTATGAAGTATGCTGAAGGTTTCTTCATAAACCTGATTACCTAATTATTGGGCTATAAGCTTGATGCAGCTATTAAAGCAGACGAGGTAGACAAATCAAGAATACTAGAGAGCAAAAGAAGTATTACAACACATCTCGAAAACGAACTAGAAACCTTCGAGGCTACCGGTGAGAAAACTCAAACAACTGTCTTCTCTTAAACGCATTAAAGACCATTACACCCACATCAATTGAATTAGAAAGAGCATTCTCGGTAGCAGGACTTTTTGTAAGCAGTTTCCAACAAACTTTAATGAATTTTTTCTATTTGTAAAAATTTCTACGTAATTCAATTGTAATTTTTAATACATATTTTACACAGGATCATTAATATTATTATTTTGGAGGTTGCAGAACGTATAAAATTATTTACATCATTCGATTCCAAGATTTATTTTATATCTTAAAAATAATTAATTATGGGATCTCGGGGAAAAGTTCAGTTTTTCTCGAAATTCCGCGACAAGCAAAGGACCGGAAAATAAGAAATCCTAGTTGGAAGTAAGTTATTAATATAATGAGGAAAATTGGTTATTTAATGTGTTTAAATCTCTTTCTTACATTCTCGATTAGATCAAATATTCTAAAGTTTCAAGTCTTAGATTTTAACAGTAGTCCATTTATAGTTCCAGTGTTCTAGTAATTTATAGTGTTGATGTATAAATAATGTATTCCATACTGCTATTATGAATTAAATTTACATTGAAGTGGAGTGGTTTCAATTCAGTTTATGTTGTTGCAATATTTCCGAGCACGCAATTTATCCTAATAGTGTTTAAATGTGACTGCCAATAGTTACTAGTTCATTCAAAATACTACACAATTAACAAACTAAAATCATAGCCACATTTCTCTAAAGCATAATTGTTGCACTAACTAAATTGAAAGACATGATTTGGAATCGATACAATTGTCAGCAATAATAAACAGATTTTTCTTGGCATTCAGATTTTTTTTTATTTTAGCAAATAGATATCATATTCTATCAAATGAGCAAGATATTCCTTCTCAGCATTAATCAAGTCTATTTCCATTTCCGGCCTTAATATTATACTACACTTACTTCTAACGTGCATGATTGATGACGAGCATAAGTGGAATAAGTTCGTAAAAAACAAGCTGTATTTATAACCAAAATATAGTTAATGGCACAAAGTTTAACTGTATTTTTCACATTAGTGTTAATCTGTATCCCAACATCAGACCACACGGAAGATTCTCCTCTAATATGATATTATTTTTATTATTTGAAAATTTTCTAGCAGTTTCAATCATAAACGTACTGTACAATTCTATTACACAAATAGAGGTATATTTTATTCATCCAATTATAAACGTAATCTTTATTATTTCAACTTCGCATTTAAAACTGTAATTACTTCTATTATCTGCACATCTGCTGTACAATTGACACTCATTATACAGCAGCAGTATCAGTTTCTTGCACTGACGATCCATGAATTAGTTGATTCCAAAATTCTAATCTTAATACACGTATTTATAATTACATCTTCACTTGTCTACATTCTTTTAAAATTAACTATTTATTTCAATTTCAAAGATTTCTGAAATTCTTACGAATTATTTCTTCTTAACAGCTGACATAACATCGGTATCATCGCCATTCTTTGTTTTTCTGAAGATCTAACAGCAATTCTTTCGATTGCAATTTAAAATTCCCCAATAGCTTTCTTGTAAAAAATACAGTTTCTATTTCTAATCATTCATTAAAATTAGCAATATTTTTGATTCAAGCAAAAGTGTTAGTTTTTATGTATTTTATAATACAAAACGCCAACAGTAAAATATCACGACTATAATCTCCAAATTACCCACATTGGTATGTTGTTTCTTGTCTTTCTCATCTTTAATCATGCCAGTACAATGCTACACACTTGAGTTGTAAAACTTAGTTTAATAAACAGAATTGCCCAAGAATTTCACTAAGAAATTCTTGGGCAATAACGAATTCGAGACAAAACTATTATCATGGGACAATAAAAACCGTGCAATTTAACCTAATAAGGCACTTGTGCGAAAAAATAATAACTAACTAACTACCTTACTAACAATAAAAATTTTATTACTTTTACTATCCTAGGTTAATGTTATCTTAGGTTGGATAATGCAAACCAAGATCCTTCAGAGATTACGATAAGAATTAATTTAGTCGTGAACGTAAAAAACAACAAAGAAAATTATCAGTATATATGTACATGTACAGTACAGTACAGTACAATACATAATTAGATACATTTGAATCATTAAGTAAAACAAAAACAGCTGTCTGATCTCATTGTAGAATGCATTCAACCTCTAATGATCACACTTTTGATGTGTAATAAGAAAATTTAGAAAGGGGCATCGAGCTTCCCTCATATAAAAAATATTCACGAATTAAATATCTAATATGATTAAGTATTTTTCAAATATTCTTAAAATTTAGTGTAAATACTTTATCTATTGATCAAATAGAAATAAATCAATAGAAAAGAAATATTCCTAATAATAAAAATTTCTAAAATGTTTTAAAGATTTATTTTAAATGAAGAATGAAAAAAAGTTTGATACAAAAACTTATGTTTAGAGTTACTGAAAAGTTTCATATATATAAGCAAAAATAAAAAGGTATTTGAATTCTTCAAGAAATCAATATTAACAATAGAAAGATAAAAGAAAAGTTATATAATAATAGCAGTAGGTTACGTTTAATACGAACTTTTATTGACGTATATTGCAAAATGACTAATAGAATGACAATATCTGTTATTCACATTTTAAAATTCTATACAGTGAAAGCTCGATAAAATGGACCACCAACGGAAACGAAGGTCCATTTTATCCAGATTATAATATTCTATATCAAACTTAGTTACTTCTTAAACAACGTTTATAAAAAAGAATCAATTCTTCTAGAAATTGTTAAAATATATTTTTCTAAAGAAACTTAATTAACGTTTTATCTTTTTTAAAAAGTTGTGAAAATGTGAGATGTATTGTAACGGAAATAAGTAAAATTAAATTTAACAATTTACATTTTATTATGTAAGTAATACAAAAATGCAATATGGTTTTAAAAGCATTTTAAAATAAAAAAATATATATATATACATAACTTTTCAGAGTAGTTTCCTAGTCTTTTTAAGTCGTAATTTACAGTTTACTTCAAAATTGAATTCTTAACAGCGAGATATTTTTTTCGACTTATCGGTTAAACACTTCATTTATTTTCAATGTAAACCTGATTAATTTTGAAAATCCGTAGTGTATTTTCTCTGATATATATTATATAACTCTATTGTATTAATGAAGAATAAAATCTCCAAATCTTGACACAATCAACAATGTTTAATGTATGTAGAAGAAGCGAATGAATTATTCACGAAGGTAACCCGAACGTGGCATCTGTATATAAAAGTCTGTATATAAATTTTAAAAAGTCGGAACAGTTTTTGTAAAATATAAAAAATGAAACACAAAACAGGAGAAACACGAGCTAGAACAATCATAGATGCTGTTGGAATCCATCACTCGTTAGGAGGATGTTCATGTTAACAATGTGAATGTTAAGTTCAGTAAAAATAAACTGTAAAGAACAGCAAGGTTTAAATTTAATTAACATTGACACTTTTCATGGTACTTTAAGAATTATCGTCTCACACCTAATTTTTTTTTCTTTACTTTCTCGGCTGTTATAACAGAGGGAAGGTATGGCAATCCGGAAAAATTGACACCCAGATTCTTACATTTTTGGACTTAGGACACCTTGAAACGTCGAGAAATGAAAAAAATATTCTGGGATAATTTCTGTATGTATTGATTTTAGTGTGTAGTGTATAGTTTAGTGTGGCACGATTTTCTTCATCCTGTTTCGAGCTTAATAACTGTTGTGTTTTTTGTCGAAATTTATGAAATTTTGCAGGGAGATTTGTGTATTAGGGGGTTTGATGGTATTAAATTTTGTTAGTTAATAATTCTGAGCACATAATTAATATACATTAATTTTATATTAAAATTATACATATATATTTAAAGCGATTTTTTTTTATTTCATAATGTGTAATATTTTTAAATATTTTACGTATCAAATTCACATTTTAATACTTTTCAGCGTATATTCAATACGATCAACGGCATAAAATACCGATAATTTATGAAAAAAAATGGCAACACTCGATTTATTTCAGCAATAAAAACGAATATGGACCAGGATTAAATCTTAATTACAGAATATATCATAAAATTTTTCTCTAAAATTGATTTAAGAAATAATGTAAATTTATGTGAAGAAATAAAAGCTATTGTAATGAGATTTCATATTCAAACTAAGCTAAAAATAATATATTTTACATTTATATTTTTGTTAAATATATTTTAAAACAGAAATTTATGAATTTTGTTTATGTTTTCCACAATATTTAATGACTATAAAATTCATAATGATTTTTTTTAGATTATATATAAGTTACTAGGCATAAATTAAACTCTTAATTCCTTCATATATTTTACTACATTTATCATTTTTCTTATACATTAATTATATTATTTTTATGTTGTAAATATTGTAAAAATTACTTTAATGTTTTTATTATCTTTAAAAATATCATTTACAAATATATAAGCATCCAAAATAATGAGAAATAAAAGAAAAGCAGAGGAAAATGGAAAGGAAAGTTATTGAAAACATTTTTTTTTCTTTTATAAAAATACAACTTTAACAAATGTTTTGTAGGAACCAAAACAACAATTCTCTAAATAAGAGAAAGGTTATATTTATATTTTTTCACTAAATAAAATCAGTTTTAAACTTATTTAAAAGGTTATAAAATTATGTTCTTTTCCCCGCTTTAAACTTTAATTCGGAGTAATTACAATTTGCAGGGATACAATTTTAATTAGATTTTAATGTAAAAAAAAAAAGTCATATCCGGTCTTTATCTCGATTTTCACGTATTTTAATTACATGTTAGGAATAAAATAAAACTTTATAAAAACTTTTAATTATTGGAGAGTTTTTACTGACCCTACTTAATACTGTTTTTAAATATAGATAACATTGAGTATAATTCTATATATATATATTGTATTCCGGATAATCGAAAATCTATTGTATTGTTTTTGTAATTTAAACAAGATTTTATAACAGGAGTAGTGTATAACAGACACACATCGATAGCTACTTTGAAGAGTCAACATCAGTAACGGCCAATGACGTGGTAATGCAACATTGTGATGTTGATGGTACCCTCACAATGCTTGGGTGTTGTCAATCAGATTAAGTTTGTCGACTGCATCGACGTTGACATAATGTGATTTATTCCTTCTAGCACAATATATATATATATACAATTTTATTTTTTTGAAAGAGTAAGGTAGAGTGATGTTCTCTAAAATTTTCTCACTCAGAATCTCCGATAATTGTGATGAGTTACACTCATTCTCGTAATTAGCTGCCTTGTGCAAGGTTTTATATTTAAGACCCTTAATATTTTTGGAGGAATAATAATAACAATAAAACAAAGAAATAATTCTTACGTACACAAGAAATATACATAATCATTAAACGAAAATATTATTTGAAAACATTGGAAAACATTTGAAGTAAATTTAATGAAAATTAATGAAACTAAAACAAAACATTACGTTAAATAGCAGATTTGATTACTGATGGCAACTGTTTACATGCATAAAAAAACAATAAGATATGTATTTTTTCGCACTACTCTAAATAAAAGAAAGTTGACTTTTTGTATATTTATATTATAGTTTATATAAAGGGTTATTCGAATTGATCCAAACAAGACCAATATTTATAGACCACCACCAATACGAGAATTCCATTTTCAATATTTATAGATATTTCTGCCAGAAGCAAAACGAGATTTTGTCGGGATGCATTCTAAAACAAATGGGCATATAAAACAATCTGATATGTTAAAAGTCCCATCTTTTGCCAGAAAATAGTCTACTTACCAATAAAAGTTTCATATTGACAGGAAGATATCATCCGATTTTTCTTCTATGGAATCGAACCAGAATCATCGATTTTGTGGAAAAAATATAAATAATTTTAGTACAGACGTTTATTTTTATCTGTTTGTTATGTGTGAAGTACCTTAAACTTCGTCTATTCTAGAGTTTATCCGGAAAAATTTCGGAATGATTTTAAACTTGATAATTCAAAATAACGAATCAAGTAAAGAACAGGAAAAAAGTTAAACAATTATATGAATTTATAAGTTAATATTTACTGATTCTGTTGAAGTTCATAATTATCAATTTCAATTATTTCTCTAATAATACGAATTGATAATTATAATCTATAATTTAATATTAATGCAAGCACATTCTTTGGAAAATATTCGATGATATTTTCTCGTCATTTGTGACTTGTTGAGAATGCAGAATAGCATTTTATTATAAATATATCGATAACAAGTGGTAGACAACATTGAAAAGCTTAACTTTAGAAAGATTTTAATCAATCGATCGCGCTAACCACGCAATACGACGTGGCTCGACTGAGTCTCCTGTCATCCGTGAAATATGTCGAAAGCACCTGTTTGACACGTGATGTCAAATTTAAAGCTGGACTATCTTACTTGAACGCTTATGTAGAGTCATTCGTGTTATTGGGCTGATAAAATTAACAGAAACACAAAAAGAAAAACAAAATAATTGAGTTAAAGACCGAAATTTTTAAAGGTCTTTCATTCGATTTTCGATTTTAAACTTATGAACGTGATTTTAAAGTATTATCCAAGATCATTTTAATCATGTTAATACGAGTGCCTCTAATATTTTTGCCGGTTGTCTGTTTAATTAAAAAATACAGTTTTGTACAGTTAAAGTAATAATATGACCTGTGACGAAATAATTACATAGATAAAGATTACTTTTATACGAATGGAAAATACTCTGCCAACGGTTATCTGCAGGCTACTAGAAGTGTGAAGTGGTTGGCTGCTCCGTCTGAAATGCATATTCACATACAATTTATAAAATACATACATTTTGAAACTTTAAAAGCTTTTTTATAACGTTAAAGCTTACGTTATGTAGTAGCTACAATAAAGATCGATAAAGTATTCTTTTTAAGGTGGTCATCATCTATGTAACTCTCGTGTTGTAATTCGATACTTTTCTCTTTTAAATTTCTATTAATTCTTCAATTTTCAATATGCAAATGTTTTGTATCCTCTTTTATTAATAGGACTTATTACACCAGTATAATATATCCTATTAATAAACAAGGTTTAAGTACATAAGGATGCAAACAGAAATTTATAAGAGACAGAGGTAAAAAGAATGAAACTTTGTTCGTTTACTTCCGATCCATTAAAGCTCACCAATTATAATTTTTTTATTATTATTTACATTATTCTGACAAAAATAACTGAAAATTTCTGTTAGATTTCGAAAATTGTTCCAAAAACACACAATTTTTTTCGCAAATTTTCTACTATTTATGATGTATTTGAATTAATTTCTTTTGTATTATTCTTGGCTACCTGATCATTCTTATTTAAGTATTTTCATTAAAATATGTAGAAATATCAAAACAAATGAGCTTTGATTACGTGTTGTATAAATCCAATTTGAGAAAAAGTATTAAAGGCACGTACTTAGTTTACCCAAATTTAATTTTATCCTTTTATGGTGTGTATATTAAGAACACCAATTTTAATTCTGCAAAGTTAATCAATATGCTTTGCCTAGCATAGATATAACTCCTATCTTAGCCAAAAAGCATCGGAAAGTGTCTTATTTTATTAACTTCTCCAAGAAATTTAAAAATAAAACTTTACTTTCTAGAAATTTCATATTGATTACAGTTAAAATAAATTTTAATATTGTATAGTTTTACATTTATACACCGCCATATTTTATTTTTAATTGTCCTCTGTAGAAATGCGAAACGTTATCTCTCTATCTTTCGTTGTAAGTTATTTGTTCGCTCTTCTATTTCTTTTATACCTTGTAAATACAGGAATAAATTTAATTATAATAATTTATTTTTTTAAATTTATAAATGTAATCAAAGCGCCAATAACATTATTTTTAAAATTATTATTATTATTTATGTGAATTTTTTAAAACCTTTGGAATCGTAAATATTTTCTTTCTGACTTTATTGGTAGTTCTAAATATTTAATTTTGATGTAGATAGTATATAAAATATGTAAAGTTATTTATATTTTAGCTATTGTGAGTAGATTCAAGTTATTAAATATGTCGAAGCTCGTTCAACTGTACTGGGTACCTCAATAGGAGAACTTCTTTCTAAATCTGGATGTTGATGCTTATAATAAATTATGGAGGAAACAAATACAGCATAAAATACACTCTAGAAGTGATTTATGAAGAAATATTTTCTACAAAGTGTAAAAGCATTATTATATTTACTTCTTTTAGTGTGTCACATAAATACATCAATTTTAAAACCATCATATACAGAATTTATATTATAAAATTTAATTATAAGTGATTTAAAAAATCAATTAATAATTGGGCTGCAATTTCAAAAAAATTATAGAGCTATAAATTCCCACTTTCGTCTGGTGTCTGACCGTCTTTAATCTCAGGAACGTTGTTAGATAGATGAAAACATGTGGGGAAGGTAGGAGCAGCAGGCCCCAATTAACTGAATAAAAACTTCTACTTCGAGTCGAAAGTCGCGTTATTTTAATTCAAAAGTTTCTCCTGAACGGAGTTAGATACACGACCAGCATGACTTCATTGTTAACAGGGAAAGTATAATGTACAGGCGCAAGACACTATAAAACTTAAGTGCATTGTGACGAAAAATTGCAGCCCGGCATTGTGACGACGTGACGATAAATAATTACTCGTTAATATTTAATTTTTATAATATTTTTGAATTTTATAAATTATAATTTTCTCACATTTTAAAATAATTAATTAATATATATCGATTTTTAATTCATTTTTTAAAATAAATAAATCAATAGCAGTGTTAATTAAAAAGAAATAAGAAAACAAAGTAATATTTAAATAATTAAAAGTAATTTTATTAAATTATTAATAAATAAAAACTCTTTAAAAACCTTCAAAATTGAACTCTGTAAGAATACAGTAGACCCCCCTATAACACGGTAGATAAGTTCCGTGTTATAGGGGGTCTACTGTACATTTTTTTAAAAAAATTTAATTAATAAATTAATGAAAATTCTTACTAATACTTTAATAATGATTAATTACTTTGTTTTATAATAATTATCATTAAAAGTAAATCTGTAAATATATCTATAGTTATTTGGAATCAATAACTAATTCTTAAAGCTATCTCTTTTAAATATAGAACGTTGTTTTATCTAGTTTCTAAGCTGATAACTTTAAAATAATACAGATTATTTTTAAAAAATCTGTGAGAATTAATTTCTCAGAAGCTGTTTAATAATGAGAAATTTTGATTGAAAACTTTACAAAAATTAAAAAAAATAAAGGAAAAATCAATGATAAATTCCGAAATTTTTCAACCTTAACAAAAGATTTATTTATCTTGGTATAATTAATTACATTTAATATAAAGCTTAATCAATTTTTACACTTTAAAAATTCTTTGTTGTTTATATAATTTTAATTCTAAGAATTCTAAGTTTAAATTATTTAAAATAATAAGTAATAAATTTATTAATATGCGAAATATTTAAAAGAAAATATCCAAATATTTAAGTGACGTCCAATTATTTATACAATGACAAAACGAAGGAAAATTTACAACAAAAGAAATAAAGATTTGGAAATTAATAAAATATGTAAGCATGCCCTTAAAATCGTTGCAATTTACTTCAATTTGCTATTTGGAATTCATGAAATTTTTGATAAAAGTTTAATGATTGTTTTCTAAATGTTTAGACGTGTATTCAACCAGAAATGACACGAATATTTAATTTGATATCAAAATGGAGAAATGCTTGCTTATAATGCAGACAAAGTATTTCTGGAATTTGTTTATCAATGGATAGAGATTATAAAGGTTATCAATGCAAATTTTATACTTTGTGTTGCGATGAAAACATTATTTATTGTAAGTATCAGAATACTTCAAAGGGAAATTGATAAAAATCAACGTGTAATTTGCTCAGAAACGTCTTGATGCCATCAGAATTTTTTTTTATTTAAAAATGGCAATTAGAAAGTTCTGATAGTTATCTACAATTGTGACGTGAATTAAGAAACAAATGCCATGCAGAATTTCATAGAAGTTTAATAATTGTTTGATTAAAGGTTCGATTTCATATTTTCTATGAGATTTTTTAGTTTTTATCGATTTTCTCTCTATTACTCTTTCGTATACAGACAGAAATGAACTTTTCCGATTAAACTTTAAGGAATGTTGATACTTGATGTATATTATACCCGTTTTTATTATTATTTAATCATCAAAGCTAAGAAATTATATTACACTAGTTGTACCGAGAAAAATATTTTCTGTAAAAGACTGTTGATATATTACAAAACGGGAAAAATAAAGAAGCAAGCAAGTTTATTGATATAAAATTCATAGTGTAATACATATAAAATATTTCGGTATAAAATATTTTTTGTAAATATCTTCGCAGTTACGCATTCTTTTCTTCATGCAAACTAAATCGAGAGTATTTAATCAAATATAGTTTTAGTTTATTTTTCGTCTGCCTGTAAGAGTTCTTCTCCGCTTAGGCGACTTATTAGAAAAATGGCCTCTTGTCCAAAATTTAATTTACAATAATCTATCCGTTAGTAACAAAATTAAAAATTAATCGGAAATCAATGAAAGAATGTCACCTCGAGAAGTTATTTTCAGAAGCGTTTTTATAAGTTCAATAGCAAGAATGACAATGGCAAGCATCACAAAGGCAAGAGCGAAATTGGACACGTATTTTCGTTTCTAATTATTTTCAATGGAATTAAACAGTAAACTAAATGTAATAGAGGTAATTTATACTAAATAAGCGTATAAAACGTACGTTTAATTCATACGCAAGTATCTTAACAAATTGGATATATTTCGCCTGTATATAATATAATGTATAAGAAGAAGAAAGAATAATCAATCAACTATTATATAAACATAGCTTGTTTGATTTAAAATTCCTTTTATAATTTATTTTTCTGATTACAAAGTGAGTTTTTGACTTACAACGAGATCTGAAAATGTCGGAAGAGAAATAGAATAAGAAGGTAGACACAATCTCTTGATAAAAACTCGCATAGAACCAAATCTCAGTCGATATGAATCTGGATCCTTTCAATCTGAAATTCCTGAAGAATTCTATCACACAGAAACCGAGCTTACTCTCTACAAAACTGAAGAATCAATTTCACAATAACTTTCGTCTAAATACTATAATTAAAAGAACAATATCTTTAACAGAAAATACATATATAAGATTTCTTTGAAACCAAAGCTATTATCATTTAAACTAATAATTACAACACTTATTTGTGTGGTAGAAGTTTACAGTTAGAGATAAAGAAAATCTCATAAGAAATAAGATGAACAGAAAAACCTAGCTGAATGGACCCAATTCAGTTTCTGAAAAAATATCGATTTTCAAGATAAAATTGCTACATCTTGAGCTTTCGAGTTAAGAAATTGTTAATACCCTTTTAAAATTTTATATATTCTATTGTGTAAAATTCTGCTATATTTTATTGTGTTTATCTCCTTATTGTATCTCTTCCTGGTCTCACTAAAAGTCAAAACCCATCTTGTGATACGAAAAACAAAAACTATATGATAATTTTTAAAGTTATTTTGAAAGCAATAAAAGCATAGAAAACGTCCAAATATTTTAAAAATTAATTATAGAAAATGCTAAATATAATATCTAAAACTAAATATTTGAGAAATTATAAATAATTTTTTAGTGATAAAACTTTATTTATATATTAAAACGAATTAGATATTTAATATTTTAATCCACGAATTTATTTTGTAAACTGTTCATTAATATAGTATAAATAAATATTAAATAGAATAGTCAATTTATATTTAATATTTGAATATTTATCGTGCAAAATTTGTATGAGTTAATTTATTTTTAAATAAATATTTCTAACACTCCGAACATAAAAATTAAATACGTTGATAATTATTATGCTACTTCATACCAGGAGAATGCAAGAAGAACGTATACCTCAGATGAAGATTGACTAGAAATTACAAGGAAAAGGTTAAAAAGAACGAGGGAGGCGAGAGGAAGATAGAAAGAACAGGGAATATTAAGGTAAATATAGTGGTTAAATCTCCTACAGGAAAGAGAAATACCCAATGCATGATGAAAAATCTCGAAGCATAACACAAGGGAATTCACTTGACACTTATTATGTGGAATACCTTCGCATAAAATGAGCGTGAAATTGGAATGATTTCATGACCAAACAGTCGACTAAGATATGTTTTGTATTACATGTTATTCAAATATGACTGTGCAATTTAACATTAAACAAAATATTCAAAGTGTTCAGTGTCGAGTGAATTATCTATATTTCATGTTATCTGACGAAATTTTAACTGCTAACTTGCAGTATAATCCATGAAATTAACGTTATCTTTTTTCTAAAATTCTAGAAAATAATTCTCATGTGTCATTCATTTCATATTTCTTTTTGAAATAACGATTACTTTATGAAATTGATAAATTGCTTTAAATTGTCATTAAGAAAATTTCTTAAAAATTAATTTTTTTTCGTTGATATTAAATTCCTTTCAATCTATAAATGATTTAAGAAAAAAAAAACATTAAAACAATTCTAAAAAATCATAAATTTTTCTAAAATCCTAAAAAGTTACATTGAATCTCCTGCTTATCTTTTTCTTGGCATCATTGGAAGAACAATTAATTTTTTTTAACAAGAATAAAAGGATTTTAGCAAATCTATCCTTTGATAGACGATATCTTTATAAGCAGTACCAAAATACGTATCTTTTGTTTTAAAGATAGCCATAAAAATTGGACTTTTTACGATGAAAAAAAAAATCACTTACTTTTGTATCATTAAGAAAAGCAATTATCTTTTAACTCTAATTGTTTAGATAAGAAACCATAACAACTTTATTTGGAATCCTCCTATGAAGTCTGAAGCTCAACTTAATGACTGTTTTAATGGTTCTCATATCATTCAATTTCTTTTATTTATTTTTTACCATTGTTCAAATACTTGAATTACTATAAAAAAATTAATTCAATTCATAAATTAATTAATTACACTTTAACATTTAGATCACACAATCGAGAAAATCAAGCAACGTTGTAAAAACATTTATTTCATTCTTATCAAAATGCTGTTATCTCATTAATATTATTCTTGTTTTTAATACAGAAAGTCTGTCAGTGCGATGTTGATATCATAATTATAATCTTTAATACTGTAGAAAATTATTTATAGTTTCGTAGAGAGAATGTATGAGAAAATACATAGGTTAGTTTATTAATATCTCCTATGAATTCCTTGAGATTTTCGGTTATAATTTTAATCTATTTAACGTAATCAACTGAATAATTACAAAGCCACTTATTAGAAATGTATAATTTATATCAAATATTTGAGAATGATTTTAAAAAATATATATATTTTTTTGACAAGATTTATTTTAGAGTAGATAAACATAACATGATGCGGAGGATGCGACATTTCTAGAAAGATGCCAACTCCACTTCCACGATTGTTATTTTGGAAATCAATGACTTTCAGTTATAGAGGATGACGAATTTTTGGTATTAAAGTTTTCATTTGATACGATTTTATTCGATTTTAGTTAAAATAATTGATGGCAGATACAAGATACACCAATCAAAACGAATATAATTGCTGTTTTCGTGATATATAAGAATGTATAAATATAAAAAATGATATATATTTTACATGAAAAACTTAGTTATATCCTCCCTGTAAATAATTACATTACATTAAAATGAGCCATACTTTTATAATTGGTTAGTTAGAATATTAGAACAATTAGTGGATGTGACCGTCGAAAACAATTGACCATATCGTAAAAGCTGAAGACAGATTCTAACACGATTCATATTTCTGATAAACAGGCTTATTACTTTGTCCTTTCATTGTTTAGATAATTAATGAAATTAATTACGTCTGTTTTAAAGTATTACAAAGTGCCAGAAACAAAAATCTGTTAGAAAATTTATATGAAATATTTGAAATCTACGCCCCGGATGATAAAACCACTGAATATATTCGTAGTTGGTCCCGGTTCGTGCCTCAACAATGAGCTGGTTGCGTGGCTTTTTCAGGATTTTCTTCGTGTGTCGAACATCTAAATGGGGGACAGTTTCAGAATAAAGCCTTCCTGCATGTACTAACCTTGGTACTCGCCCTTGTTACGTTGTCTGATTTCATTAAACTACCAATTTAAAATCTTCACAGACGACATCGATATACTACATTTTATATAATACACTAATATTAATATTTCCTTATAATTTTTGCCGTATAAAACGTTTGAAATTATTATTTAACGTTGAATGTATCGCTCACTTAAATTACAGAATTTCTTCTGTAATATACTGTACTGTACATACGGGAGGTCTTTTATAGAAAACTGGCCCCTATTTAGATGTTACTAACGTGAAGAAAACCCCAAAAATAAGAAACGGCCGGTGTGAAGAACGGGCCTGGCATATTGGGGCCATTGATTTCATGAAAAATTCCTGGAGATTTGTTTGCCTGGATTCGATTTCGAGTCACCCAAAGCGGTAGGGTGTACTGTACAGTACGGCCTTGGCCATTAAACAGTCATATGTCTTGAATTGTAAATAATACAATATCAATAATTTATCAAAATTTAAATTATTTTGTTATAATAGAAATAATTTATTATACTGATAAAATGCATTAAATTTGATCAGAACACATCTACAATAAGTCAAATCGTGTTGCATTCAGCAGCTGGCATATGGAGAAAGTTACATCATCAATATATATTTTTTAAATCGCATCACATCATTAAATTAAACTTTGTTGATTTGATTCTAATAAAGTGAAATTATTTTCTAGATTCTCTTATGGTACTGCTGATACATTGTCTTTATTCTCAAAGATTATATAGCAGAGATAGTGAAAAGATATCATTCTTAGAGAAAGAATTCCACAGAAGGAAGAAAGGAATATTTCAATTCTTGGAAAATAAATTAAAATTAATCAAGCATCGTTGAGATTTTAATTGACAATTTTGTTTTCAATTCTTTATTAATATTTTCTAAAATAGATTTTCTATTTATTTATTATTATAATGGTAAAATGTATTGATTTACATAACAATTGATTCAATTGAACAACATTTTTCAATCATAAATTATTAAAGCTTATAACAATCAAATTTGTTTAGTTTACCCCTTAACGCCCATTCATTAATTCTCAAATTACTATATTATCCTAAGAGTCTAAATTAAATTATACACATAATTTATCTCGTCCATATGTAGGATTTTAAAACAAATTTCCATTTTTCTTCTTTTTAACTGTAAATTTGGTTTAATGTTGTTAACCATCACAAAATTGAAACAATATTCTTAAAAAATTCTTTTATAAATTATTTATAAAATCTAAAATAGAACACCACAACGCTTTTAAATCAGTTAGAAAATTTATAAAAACTCGTATATCATAAATTTATATTACATATATCATCTAATAATATAGATTTTCTCATTATATATTCCGATTTTATTAAATATATAATGTTAAATTCTTTTATAAATTTAATATATGTGTGATTATATACTGTACATGTATAAAATCAGTTCCGAATTTTATATAGTAAGACTTCTGTGAAAAATTTAGTACCAAGACTCGTAATTACGGCACATTTGCGCTTTTAATCCATTTTCGGTTGTGAGTAGACACGTAAGAAGTGTAATTTATCGATGACATATTAGAAATTTGATTCTTGAAAGACATTATCACGCTGTATATGAAGAGCAACACAAAGGATCAATTACAATAAGCCGTTTAATACGCTTCATCGCCGTCAGTCTCTGTGAAGCATGAGTGTGTCTTGTACAAGAATGTTTATTGCTTGGAGCCAAAAGTGACAAGTTTTGGTACTATTTTTTATGAACATGTTTCGCATGTTTGTTAAACGTCACGATATCAAGTCTGGTTGCATTTGGTCTGTTAAATAATTCTCTAGGCAGCGTTGAACAGAGGTTTTCTATACAATCACTCGGTATATGAAATACGATTCTTGGATAAAAATATATTTTCTTTTTCAATGCTTGTGTCATGGAAATTCAACGAAAACGATTTTACTTTTATTTTCATTTTCGACAAACTACTTTACAAATCAATACTTTTTAAAAATGTGGTGATAACTTTTTTGTATGTCACAAACTTGAAAGTTATGTCAGAATTTCATTGATAAAAATTAAGTAAAGAGAGTCAGCTATCAAAAATATTTATATCTTCTTTCCTCGTTTAAAAATATATCATTGTCATTATAAATTTTTCGATAACAAATATTCTAGAATTTATTCTAAACTCTCAACTTCATTGTCATTCCTTTAAAATCGACTTATCCAATCATAAATGTCACTTGAAAGTACTATAATTCTATTCTTTTGTAATGTTTCCATTTGAAGACTTTTAATTTCCTACATAAATTTCGTTCAAAGTAATTTTTTGAAATAGAATTTTTAAATTTAAATGAAGTATGCACATGTCTCATCTAAATTCTCTTTTAACTTTCTCTCGTAACGTTACTAATTTTGTATACAAAAATCTGGATGTAAAAAAACATTAACAAAAGTTAAAATTTTTAAAATAGATTTTAATGATGGTCCGACAAGTCAGCAAGGGTAACCAGGTAATGTGGGGATGACCCTACAGGTCTGGGATGGCCGCCCATAAAAATCCCTGAGGTGGATCGCCCGGATAATTCTTTGTTGTAATGAATTATAGGATTGTATTCTAAGAATTTAATAAACTTTAAAAAACATTTTCGGTGGAAGGTTAACTACAGAGAGGATAAAAACTGCATGTTTCAACAGCTTACAAGAAAAACTTCCTTCGTCAGTCGATGAATTTTGCACATTATCTCATGAAAAGATATGAATCTGCATTTATCAAAGTCTTCTGTAGTAGAATACACTACATAATACATTTATTACAGGTATAAGAAGAATGAAATAAATAATCAAAAAACATTTCGTTTACTAAATAACTTCTATCGTCAAAAACTGAAAAATCTTTAAAGAAAATTATATAGGAAAAAATAATACGTCGATCGAATGTTCCAAATCGAATTATATCAGTGCATGTGTCGAAACTAAGAACATAGAAAGAACTAAAGAAATAATGCTTTCATATTACTATAATTACCTTATCACACAAGCAGTCAATCTCTTTAATAGATAGAAATAGACAGATAAAACCTTAGAAGGAAGTAAAAATTAGACCTATCTAAGCAGATAATGATGTGTGAATTGACGTTGGTTTAGAATTAAGAACAGAAAATAATTTTTTCGTGGAAAAAAACGAAGATGAAAACCTCCCACTCCTTGTTTTTTTTGCCAATAGTTATAAAGCTTTTTTTTATCCCCTTCTTATCTTTTACATATCGCCCATTATAAAAAAATACTAGAAGTTACAACATTTACTTTTTAATTATTTTTGTTATTTAAATTAAAATCGTTCAGACATTTCCATTACATTATTTAATTTAAATGAGTATGTCTGTTTTTAAATAAACAAATTCAGTTCAATTTTATTAGTAGAGAGAAAATTTTTAGAGTAACAAAAGACAATTTACACGAAAAATTACTAGAATAACTCATACAAAACATCGATATCCCCGTGATTTTCCTCTCAATCACTATTTGTTTCGTATCTTTAGAGAGATTAGTCACTGAATCAACTCCCATTAATTTCATTCCACTAAATCTTTGCTAAAACCTTCAATTGGTTCTTTTTAGATTGATATTCTCTTTTTTACAATATTACAGAAATTTTGATACCATTTAAATCAGTTTATTATTATGAAATTCTGCAATTTTGGTATTTAGAATAATGGGAATATTACGATAGTTACTTTAAATTTACGGAAAAATATTAATAATTGATTTAATTTTTTATATTTCAACGAGTAATTACTTGTTGTGACATCGTCACAATGCCGGATTGCAATTTTTAATCATATTTTTAATTTATTTAATTTAAAATATATGCTCTCCACCTCAAATTAAGTAGTGGCTTGCCCCTGTACATCATACTTCTCCTTTAACAATAGAGTCGTGCCGGGCATCCATCTAACTCCTTTATTTGAATTGAAATAACGTAACTTTCGGTTTGGAACAAAAGTTTGTAAATAGTTAATCAGGACCTCGTTCTCTAACCTTTCTATATTTGTTCTTGCCATTCATTTATCTAACTTCTTTCTCGAGATTAAGAAAAAACAGGCAGACAGATGACAGCGGGAATTTATAGGTCTACAATTTTTTCAAATTTCAGCCCAATAACTACTTCTTTTACAGTAACTGCAAATAATGTGTTAATTTTTTTTTAAATTACAAGTAATTAATGTAACTTTTTTATTTAATTTAATACAGAAGAATATTTAAAATTTTTCCGTTTAGTTTTAGTTTGACTAATTAAATTGTTCTTTTGTGAATCAAAATTTTATACTTGTTTAAGTTTTTATATTATAATTACAATAATTTGTAATATAATATAATAATATTATCATTACAATAATGTTTTAATTTGGCAAATTTCTGTTATTTACGAGGAGCGTTCGGAAATTATTTACAATAGTAGTTTTTTGTACGTTATTTATTATGTAACGTAGTTCAACACACATGGGATTTCTCAATTTACTCCCCATCAACGTCATTGCACCGTTACCATCTCTCCGGTAAATTCATAATGGTGGTGCAAAATCATTGAGGGTATTACGACACCACTCATGGACTCCTTCAGTTCCTCGTTATTTGCGAATTTTTTACCTTACAGTGAGTCCTTTATACTGTCGAATAAAGCATAATCAGACGAAGTGAGGTCTAATAAATATGGAGGGCGCGGCACAACAGTGAATAGTCGTTCCTTGCTGAAGCCAGTCCATTAACAATATGCCTGAAGTGTCCCAAAAGACGGTGCTCATCTGCTTGCCTGCAAATGGAACAGCACAAAATTTCTTAGATCGGGGACTTCCTGGATGTTTCCATTGTATGGATTGGAATCTTTTCTCTAGTGTATTTCATTTTAATGTTGCAATTCTTTGACAAATTATCAGACATGATTAGGTAATTTTATCATGTTAAACAATTTGAAGCATGAAATGTTTTCTACTATTTTACAAAATGAAATTAAAAAAAATAATGTAAAAAGATTAACTCTTAGTTTTAATACTCAATTATATAAATTTCCATTTGATTAAATGACACATTAATGAAACTAAATTTGTTTTAGTTAGGAATTCTTGTATTTCAAGCGAGACGTATTGACCTGTATTATTTCCTTACATCATTTCAGTGAAAAAATAAAGTTAATTATCTCAAATAATGAAAATTTCATTATTTTTATAAATTTTTACGCAAAACATCACTGAATCTATAACCTGTAGAATAATCTAAATTAATAATTGTATCTATTTTAAGCAAGTTCTTTATATATACACCCTCTTTATTATTCTCTTAGAAAGTTTTTCTTTATTATGAGTTTAGTACAGAAAAGAAATACATCAGTCATGTTTTTATAGAGTTACATCAATAGCTCCAAAATTAAGCGTATTATTATTTTTTGTTAATGTAGTTACATAAGAAGTCCTGCGTGGATAATTGAATGAAACTTGACATCGAAAATAGTTTTCGAGGTCAACAAAAAAAAGTTTCATCCGATTCGCCTTGCATGGCTTCCTGTTGCGTTAATCTCGCATGCTAGGATATCTGTATTCACAATTAATCTAAGCCTTTAAACAACATAACAACGTTATTGTTAACTATAAAGATCTCACAAGCTCTACATGGAAGGTAAGCACACCTTAAAGCTACCAAGACACCCTCTCAGCAGATATGTATCCGCGATGTATCCGCCGCCCTCCCATAGCCAAATTATAGCCATGGCACTTCCTACGTAATTGCATTAACGACATTAATATACGTACTTCGAATTTAATTCATAACAGAAGACCGTTTGAGCTATAAGTCGTTCAAAGCCCGAATCAATTTTTTCCATTAGAAATAATGGAAAGTGAATTAATTCATTCCCAGCCTCTAAACAATACCGATTTCCATAAACTTAAAACAGCAAATACTGTACATATAATTTAAGGTAAAAATAACACAATTAAATGCCAAAATAATAAATTAAAACACGAAAACAATAAATAAAATCTTAAATACTGTATAATAAAATGACAATTCCATGGTTAAATAGTGTGATTTAAGCGCAGAGGTGGCGAATGCCTCTTTAGGAGATCCAGAATCGAATCCCAACGAGCAACCCAAGGAATTTTTCGAGTGGTAGTCTGGCCCTGAAATGTCGGGGGCCAAGACTGTACTGAGTGTGGTCCAGTTCTAATCCACGTAGGATATGATTAAAAAGTGCTCACAGAGAGGTAAGATCCAAAAATGAAAAAGAAAAATATAGGTTGCAACGATAATAAATTACAGAATTTGAAATATCATAAATTATTTCATTTTAATTTGAATAAGAATTAAACGAATGAAACTTAACATTTTGATAAAATAACTTCGTTTACTGTATTTACCATTTTAAGTGGATAATAATAACAGATTACTTTAAATAATGGCACAAATTAAAATTTAATTCGCATGCTTTCTGAAATAAAAATTGATATTCTTATCTTAACACTACTAATTCTTTTATGAGTAACTTCTAATTTTATCGAGAATAATTTCATTTATTAACTGTCGAGCCAAAGTTTTTAATGAATCGAAATTTTAGCTTATAAATAAGCTTTTTCGCTCTAGACATAGACGATTTGATTGTAATTATTGGGCTGAAATTTGAAAAAATTGTAGACTTATAAATTCCCACTGTAGTCCGTCCGTTTGTTTGTCTGTCATTCCTTAATCTCGAGAATAAAGTTAGATAGATGAAAGAGAAAACCAGACATAGAAATTTTGGGGGCGGGAGGCCCCAATTAACTATTACGTTATTTTAATTCCGATATTTTCTCATGAAAGAAGTTAGAGAGATGACCGGCACGACTTTATAGTTAACAAGGAAAGTATAATCTACAGGGGCAAAACACTACTAATTTGAAATGGAAAGCATATTTTTAAATTTAAAAAATTATTTAAAAATATGATTAAAAATTGCAGCCCGGTATTGTGACGATGTCACAATAAATAATTTCTCGTTTTATATTTACATTTTTCTCTAATCACTACTTATTTATTCTATTTTTGCTTGCCACGTTTGAAAAATCAGCAGTAACAAGCTAGTTATATAATACATTTTAAAATCATTTTATCAGAAATCTAAACAATCCATTTTTTTTATTAAAATGTAGAATTCATGTTGAATGTCAAACGTAAAAAATATAATCGGAATTATAATATCCGAAAATATATTTATTTCGATATTAAAAAGTTCAACCTTAACGTCCAAACATTGAAGTTTAACTTTTCAAACGTTTAATGTACAGGATTGCTGGTTAGGGTTAAATTTTTAAATAATCAAATCAAAGCTCCATTTTTTTAAAAGTCTTTGCACACTCTGGGAACTAAGAGGACCTCTTTTAGCAAGCCCATTATGGATTTGGTCAGGTCCACAATGGGGAGGACAAGTAGCGAGGGATAGGACCCGACATATCCGGACAGATCACCACGAAAAATTCCTGAGGTTTTTTCGACACGCGGGGATTTAATCCCGGATTCCCCAGAGCAGTAGGCTGCCGCCTTGACCGCTCGGTCATCCGGCCGTCCTAAAGCTCCAATTTAATAAATATTCAGTATTCGTTAAGTGATAAAATATTACGCACCTAGCGGAATTGTCCAATACAGCAAAACTCGGCATTCAGCTATGTTTCAGACAGGTATGCCCAAGACTCGTTCGAAAAGTACTTTGTATGATTGAAGGATTGATAAGGCAATGCAACACGTAGGGATCTGCCAAGGAAGATGCCGCCCGGAATAACTCTGTATGATAAACCCTAATTAGGTGTTAAATACACGAATAAAACCCGAAAACTTCACGGGCCAGCAGCTAGTAAGGTGCAAACCCTAGGTCAACAACTACCAGTGTTCAATAATTTTATCCACTCGGTCATTGGTATTGTGTTTCCTCCGAATAATGACAGACATAAAGTAACGTGAAACTTTTAACCGTTTCATCGAAAGAATGTCATCAAACTGGGAATAAATTTTCTGCCACTCAATATTAAATCTTTAAGTATTCTTCGGACAGCAATGTTCGATATTATGATTCTATATATTTCATTCGGTCGAAAATGTATATAGAAGCAGAAATAGAAAATATTTCCCATTCAAACTTCTAAAGATTTTCTCTTGTGGCAGAGATTTGTAGAAAAAATTTAATAAACTCTCCTCTTAAATAAAGAGATGAGTTTGTTGAAATTTTGTTATAATATTACACTATATTATACCAGAGACTGTGTCTTTAATGATATATGTTTTAAATTCTAACCTTCTTGGTTTAGTTTACAGACCGTCAGGAATAATCGATTCGCGAGTTACTGTAATTACTTATATAATGGTGCAAACCGGCAAGGAGACGTCCCACCTTATAATTTTCGCAAGGGGAATTTCTCGGAATAGGCGGGATTCCTGCAACCTCCCTTGAAATGTAGCCCCTGAAAAGTATGAATGTAAATTCCGTTTCCATTCTGAAGCAAATTAGCAAATTTTGAATTGTTTAAAAACATTTCTATTTGGGTTTCTTGAAGTTTATTACATTCACTAGTGAAATAATTACTCGATAAATAGAAAACACTTTAAAAAGTGTAAATATTACAGTTTAATTAACATATTACAGTAGATTATCTCCATCCGGCCTTTCAATCATCCAGCATACTCCTCAGTGTGATCGTCTATGCACTTCCGTTTCCAAGAAACTGTTACTCACGTCAAACATCCGTTTTCTTATATACTAGAATTTCATTTCTGTATACGGTATTTCAATTCAGCGCGCCGTATACGCCCACCTGCCTGTAATAAGAATCAGTACCGAAGAGCGATAGTTCACGCCATTCATTGTCACCTATACACTATCAGTATCTCGGATTCTCGCTAATCTGGCGCCCCTCTGTGCAAGAAATGGCCGGATTAGCGAGAGTCTACTGCATTTTTATTAATCGATATATCAGTAAGTATTTCATATTTTCTTTTGATATGAATGTGAAAACAAAATCATTAGACAATTACTTAAGTTATTTAACATCTTAGCCATGTTAATAGGAAGATTCAGATTAAATAAGTACAAAATATTAACTAGACATATTTTATTGATAATCTTTATAAATAATATCAAGATTTAAACATACTTTATCAATATTTTTATAAAGTGAATTGTATATTTTGCATATTTACATTATACTTAATAACCTATTCTCTATCATAAAAAATGAATGTATTATTCTAAAATTTTTTTGTTACTATCCAGACAATTTCCCCGAAAATAGAAATCCCGCAGTATATAAATTTAGTTTCTTTATTACATCGAAAGTTTATTTTGAAAAGAAAACTTCTATGAAAATTACTAAATCAAAAATAGGCAACAACTCCTTAAGCTGGATTTACAACAGACATCAACTAGATCCATAAATGCTAAAATATGGATATGAAATACAGGATCGAAAAGGATATAAATCATTTGACAAACACTACGTGAATTATTATGATTATGATATAGATAAAGAGAATTATAAGAGAATAAGTGGAATGCGATACATTAAGAAAATGATAAATATGATTTCTAAGAAAAGATGCGGATTCCCATTTTGTAGTATACACTCAAATGAGAAGACAATACATAACTGTAAAATAAAAAAATACTTATATTGGATTTAATTTAAAATATCTTGTGAAGAAGAAATATTTCATAACAAAAGAATTACTACAATAGCCAAACTATAATAACAACAAAGTCAAATTGATTAGAATGGAAACAGTGTAGAAAGAAATGGAAATAAAAATATTTGAATAAAATATTTGAAAGATCGTCAATCAATTTCTACAAAAATAAAATCGATTCAACAGAAATAATATATGAGTACCATTTCATATTGTTCAGTGTTATGAAATGTGCTACTAATGAGAATTACATACAAATTTTAGTTTTAAAGTCTACGAGCCTCGTAATTTGGTGATAAAAATGCTGTTAACAATTAAAAATCCTACATTTAATAATTCACAGAGGATAAAACATATTCAATTTAATATTTGTGGAAATGATCCGTTCGCAAGTTACGAGGACGACACTATATCGGGGTTTGACTCCGCGTAGAATATTTTGGTATAATATTATAAAACATATTAAAATCCAATATTGATATCCCTATCTTCCAAACTTTATACGAGGAACAGCACAATAGCTTCTGGCAAAAGTAAAGCGGAAAAAATACCATTAGAGACGTACTGTACTACGTATCTTGAAAGTTTTATCAATAAAAGTTGCTACTAAAACTTAATTTTTAAAAAACTAGAATTATTAGAGAATAAAATACATTTTTTCACGTTGTTGTAAATGAAAAAAGTTTACATAATGCATAAATGCAAGAAATAAAAACTATGATAAATATTCAAATATAATTCTTTCCCTATCTCTCTCTCTCTGTCTTTTTTATCATATTAATGAATAGTCACCAAGAAAATTTATAAGAACTTGCTTAAGTACATAGAAAAGAAGAAACTTTCTAATGCATGTTATAATTTCTCGACACAAAATTTACATAAATATTCTTAATTCATAATGACTACACCATATTAAGATATAAAACTAGAATGCATTTTTAAAATGTTCTGGTTTTCGCCCACTATAAATCAGACTGAATTATAAATTTAATAAATTTAGTATATATATATATATATATCTACACGTTTATTTTTATTTGTGATAATGTAATTTCTTATAATAAATTTGAAATGGATATTAATACAATCTTACCTACACTTTTTCTAATCATTTTATACTAATTCTTACTTAAATAAAATTATTTCAATCATTATTGAATATAGGAAATAATTTTTTATGGTGTAGGAAAGGCGATTAATATCTAAAAGTCCTATCTATCATCAATTGAGAGGCGTAGAAAGACACGTTGTAAGTTAAAGTGATCACGACAGACCATCAATTTGAATAGTTGAAAATAGGTTGAAAGTGTAATCGATGCTCGTTGCTTAATCCTGTAATCTCATTTCAAGATTCCAAGACGAACACTTCATTTAAGTAGCGAAAACTATTCGTAAAATTTGCAAACAGATTGAATCGTATATTATTCTTAAACCGAAATGAATTCCAGAAAATTTAAAATCTACTCGTTAATTAATTTAATGTAAAAAAAATTAATATAAAAAGACATATTTTAGTAACTCAATTTAAATATCACAAGAGTTATTCTTTGTTCTTTTTTTTAGAAAATTAATCAAAAAAATATATTAAGAAAATTATATTATAATAATAAAATAAGTATAAGTAAAGTAAAGTTTTGAGATATAATTAATTAAAAACATTTTAAAAATGTTCTTAATTAATGGAAAAATACAGTACTTCTAAAATATGTCTTCTATGAATTCTCTTCCCTGTGTATCTAAGTTACAAGTATACAAGTATATTCTAGTTAGATTCACTGTCAATGCGTGTTGAAATCTTTATTTAATGCTGTATGAAAATTAACTTTGTAGATAACGCCAAGAGTTATAAATATATTTATTTCTGAATTAAATCTCATGCGAACAGGTTAGGCTTATTAGAGAAATTCGTAATATGGAAATTACTCATTTAAGATACGACTAACTCATCGAAATCTTGGTAAAGACATCGATTACATAAATTATTTCTATTCGTATCTTTTAATAACAACAATATGTTGAGTCACATGTAACATCAATATTTTTTTGATTCAGATTTTATTGGAAAAAAACAATAATTATGCTTTAATTTAAATAATACGAAAACTGAGACATTTGATTTCAAATACGACTAAACGTATTTTTCTTTGTGAAATAAAAAAGAAATTTAGAAAATTTCGGTTATATTAGTTTATTTGGATTTAAATTGATAGGTATTTGAAATGTCTTAATGGGCTTGGACTTAGTAATCCTGAATATAAAGGAATTTGATGTTGTTCTATTGTTTATATTTCCTTAAGAATTCTTTAATTATTCATATGTTTACTAAAATTTGTGCGATAGATTTTTTTTTGGAAGCCACACTCGACAATACGTATTCTTTCATATAGCATTTGGGGCATTTTTTTGCCCTTCTTCAGTCCAATCTTTAAAAGTTTCCGTTTAACATCACATTCGAAATTACATAATAATAATTTTTTTCGAACGTTATCATCATGTCTGTCTTTTGTTTGTTTTCTGTATAATTTCACATTTAATACAACATTTAATCAAGACACAGCATTCCACAGAACTTAAATAACACATCAAGTTATTAAAATAACTAGAAAAAGTAAAAAGTTTTAGTAAATATACAAGAGAAAATGGAAGCGAGTGAAAGGAAAAATTTAATTATTCATTCTTTGTTCGCAAAATTGAAAAATTTGTGATAATGAAAAAGGTAGGAGTTTAGAAAACGAAATTCAATTCAAAATCAATCAAAAAGCCATCATAAACGATCGTCATCTTTATTCTTACATATTGAAGTTTAGAAATAATTATTAAAAATTATCCCCCAAATAAATATGAACTGATTTAAATTAAGTTTACGAGAATTTAAAATCACATTTGTTTAGTATTTATCAATATATCAAATTTCAAAAAGATGTGAGAATGTTAAAAAGGCAACGTCTAATTTAAATTATGAATCCGGATTCACATCCGATCCTTATCCTCGTGACTTTTCACGGTTAATTGGATAGATATATATATTTACTTTTTATTCGTACTATTGGATTTCAGTAGAAGAAGGAACCATAGAAGAAACAAATCTTTTATGGTGTCCTTGTATAAGTTCTAGGCTCTTGCCGCAAGAGATGCCATTCAACCAAATTCGTAAAAAAAATTCAATGAATGAAAATCTCTAAAGAAATGAAGAAATGAAGGGTCGAATTAATAATAAAAAATTCAATTGCATTTAATCAAATTACACACTAAACTTCTACTTTTAACATTACATAGTTAATCAAGTAAATTTTTAATATGAAATATTTAATAAATAATTTAAATGCTATATATTTATATTTACATTAAATTACTCAATGTAATCAAAAATTTAAAAATAAATTTCATCGATCAGACAAACACACGATTTCTTGATATTACAAGGGATCATTAATATAACGAAAGTTTTCAGTGCATTGAATTTGAAGCAATATGTTGATGACTTTTAAAAATTTCAGCAAATTCAAAACACTATTATCTAAAATATAACATATTTAATTATTATAAACTAATTTATTTTCTACCTCATTAAAAACGAAAGCTTTTTGGTTAAGAAAACATCATTATTTCAGTTAGTCTCCATAAAGTTTCCAAAGTTTCTAATGATTTGAAATGGCTGTAATTAAAGAGAAAAAGTAAGTCAATCACTGAATGACTCAAATTCGATTCTTATTTCGAACAAAACAAATTAAAAAATAAACTATGATGGAGAAATATAGATTCACCTTTGATTTTTAGAGATAAAAGATAACAAAAGACCAGGAAAAAATTGTATGAAAGGATTTAATCAAGTGAACTATTCAGGATCATACTTGCTTTATAGTTTTTGTAGCTATTTGTTTTCATATAAATGGAAAATAACTACATCTACACATTCGTTTTAAAGCTATAAATCAATATCAATATAAACTAGCAATTAATAAATGATGATAATAAGAGAAGCCAAATGAAAAATAACTTAAAAGCACATATGATAACATTTGACTTAACTTTGTGTGAAGAATTTTTATAATTTATTAGTTGTTCTAATGAAGTTTATTCAAGCCAATACACTGTTACTTCTGTGGTGGAGTAAAAAAAGGATGTAAGATAGACTCGAAAATTTTATATTTTTGTAAATAGTCATATTTCAATTCTGAAAAATAACTTTTTGCAGATTCAAAAATTCTATAAAGTTCATTTGATGTTTCAACATCAACACTTATGTGATTAGCTTTGAAATTTTTTGAGTGGTGAGACAAATAATTACTGAATTTTCATATAATGACAAACATGTAGATATTTAATAATTATTAATTATTATAATTGCTTATATTTACAACAATAAATAATATATAGATTATGAATTATTTATTAATTCATTCAATTTTATCATAATTAAAAATTTATGTATATAAATTGTCGAATTAAAGTACGATATTATATCAAATATCATTAATTAAAATTTCAAAAATAATTAATTTAATAATTTAAATCTTTTATAAATAATATCAAAATAATAAATAATAATCCCAAAAATAATTTAAATCTTTATATTGCAGACTATTAGTATCATTTAAATTTACTGAAGAATAGGAATTTCTAATGTAGATTGTGGAACCATCACTGCAACCACTCACTGAGACCTGAAAGGCCTATTGTGCCGATGAGAGGCAGAGACGATCTATCAGGTACCCCACTCACCCGAATATCCACGGGGGCATCTTCTTCAGTTGAGTCTAGTGTCCACCACACAACACAAAATCTCATAGAGACACATGTCTCATACTCTGTTTAAGTGCTGGAGACCGCCAAGAACTGGCAAAAAATCCGGAAAATCGCAGTTCATACTTTTTTTTAGACCCTCAAACTGGCAAGGCAAAGTTAAGCTCTATCCATAACCTTCAACCTACTTAACTAAATATCTGTTGTTGAACTCAAAAGGAAACATTTATTTTTCTTATTTTTATTGGAAAATATGATTCATTAACTGTAAAAAATTACTACGTGAGTATTTATTAATGTAATTAATTAATATGAGTATATAATTGATGTTTGTGTTTCTGAAATAAAAAATAAGAATAAACCTATTTCAGTAAAATGTTACACAGGAAATATTAATATTTTAACAAATAATAAATATTATATGCAAAAATATAGAAGAATAAAAGAGAAAAATCAATAAAGAAAATTCGAAAACTTTATTTCTTTAAAAAGTCTATTTATAATACTAAAATACCTTGTATGAAAGTATACTTTCACGGTGTATAAATTTGAAAAGTGGACACTGGGAGATTAAACTCGTTTTACATTTTTCTTGTTTCCATGTTGATTAATACATCTTTTATAAGTTTGTAAATGTAATTTAAAAAATTTCTACACAACTTTTAATTTGCTTTATTAGTTATTTTTTACATAAATATAAAAAATATTTGATGTTAGTAATTACTTCTTTTGGTAATGTCGACATTTTATTGAAAACAACAAGATTGATCTGACTTATTCATTCTTTTATTATGCAAGTAGTAATAATTCGGTTGAAATATTTTATTATAAATTTAATGTCAACGTTGACAAATTTTATATAAAAAGTTATTACATTTCTATATAAATGGTTTTGTCTGTACAAAATTTTTTATTTTCATATTTTATTTCAGAAGTAGAACATGGTAATTTTGACTGTTTTCCACTTCCTACTAAATTTCTACAAGAGTCTGAGATGGAATTGGACGCAGAGACACTCGACGAAATTAAAGATCATCTCAACAGCTTATCCACATTTCTTACCGAGTATTTTCCTAACTTGGAGTACAAAGAATATTATTGGGTACAAAATCTATTCACAGTAACAAAAACACCAACAGGATTTCTGTCAGTGGATTATGAGAAATTAATAAAAATTTCACCCGATATTCAGGCTAAATTTGAAGAAGTACCGTGAGATGTATTCTGGGGGAATCTACTTGAAGAATATCCTGAAATATCCAAACAGACCGTAAAAATACTTTTCCCCTTTACAACATATTGGTGTGAATCAGGATTTTCAAGATATGTAGCACGAAAACTAAGTATCGAAACAGACTGGATGCCGCCCCAGATATGAGAATCCAGTTATCAAGTATAATACCAAATTCCCAGAGGATACTTATGTCAAAAAAATGCATTCGTCTCACTAAAATTTGATATTCCAATATACGGTAAGTGTGTTTCAAATAAAATATTTCTTTTATTATAAATAAGTATTAATTTAATAAGGGTTCTATTATATTACAAATAATGTAAAAGGGTTCCATTGCAAAAAGAGTTTGAGAATCACTGCTCTAATAAATAACATCTAATTCACTTTAAAATTTCATTAAAATACAGTACTGTATTTTAGATTTTACCTCACATTTTACTCAATTGATACAAGGAAGATCGTCATTAAGAAAACCATCGTATTTCCCGTCATAAATTGAAATTATGTTACTAGAAATATGGTTTTTAACTACACAAAATCTCAAAGAGATGATAACTACTATATTACTATACAGCAGTTACATATGATGTTTCATATAGTCATAATAGAAATTTTATGTCAGTCGTAAAACGTAGTCTGCAGTAGGAACAAAATATTAAGTTATAATAAAATCTTTAAAACATCCCTGGACAATTACATTAAATTTAACATAATAATTACTAAAAACAGTAATTATTATGTTAAATTTAATCAAAAAGCTGCGTTTATATAAGTTTAAAGATGAAAACATTAAATTAAAAAAATATTTTAGAAGACTACGATAAAAAAAATCAATTATTTTTAACATATTTAAAACGTTCTAACGGAGACTTACTCCTAACTTTTATCATTGAAAATTTATACCCAATTTTATGGTTCATAACAGTTCAATATAATAGAATTTTTAAAATTTGTGGATAACTTAGACCATATATTCAACTCCCGGTAGATGATTGATTGAATGGTCAATCGATCATGGTTAGTATATGTTAGAATGTTAATACAAGAGCATAATAACACAATAATTATCTATTAAAAATGAAAAATAGCATTAAAATTATCAGTATGGTTACTCTATACTGCTTTTTTAGTTCCTCTATCATTTTCAATAAATATGGATTAACTAATAATCTATTATATTATACTGTATATTATTATATCAATAAAATGCAATCGAAAAATTTATTGTTATAATAAACTTTTATTAATAATTAATATAATAATGTAACCAAATAATTAATAAAATATTATTTCTATGTTTTATTTAAAAACAATTTCAATATAATATTTCATATCACTTTTTTTTTATTTTTAACAATGTAACAATAAATTTTAAGTAATTAAATTCGTTAAATTTAACATGTAAAATTTCGTGAATAAATAAATTAAGATTGAAGTAACACTCCTAAAAACAAGCAGCTATTTTGATATAAGATTCATAGAAGTTGTTTATTTACAAAAAGTTTATTTAACTGATAAATTAATTAATTAATTAACCTTTCACCGTTACCATATGAAATGCCATATAAGACTTAAGATACAATTCCTCCAGTTAACAGTTGAATCCGATTAAAATACATACATAAAATAAACGAATAAGGTTAACTAGTTTAAAATTGAACTTTCAGCTCTGGATAAAATAACTGCTGTCAGTTAATTTCATTCTATTAATAACAGTATTTTTTTCTTTCTTTGGCCTTATTTACTTTATTTGACATACTTCCACTTAAAATACCGCAGAAAAATAAACTGTTCCTTTTCTTTAAAATCGTTTTAATGCTTGTGATTTGTTTCATTTAAATTAAAATACAAATTTATTAATATTTTCAGGAGTAAATAAAAATGAATATTTTAAACTTCTATTAGAAGAATTAATATCAATTAAAATAATAAATAATTTTTATATAAAAAATCTTTTAAATATTTAAAATTTATAAGTATTTTCAGGTTTGAATTAAAGAATTTAAATACTTCTAATGATGCCAAATAATATATTCTAATTAGATTAGAAAAAACTTTAAAATATTATTTAGTTTGTCCTTTTAAAGGTATTTAAATTAATTAAAAAAGTTAAAATACTTCTTAGATTTTATATATTACTATTGTAACAGATATGACTGGGTGCTATCCCGAGAAAAGTAATAAGAACAATTATTACAATGAAAACTATATTAACAATTTGGTTATTTTAGCTTATCATTTTTACGTTTATCACGAAATGTAAGCAAAGGAGTGGGATGTCAAATTTCTTGGTAGTCTATATATTCCACAGAATCCCAGAGAGTAATTATGGAAAGTTGGTCAAAGTGTTTAGAAGTGTATACAGAACAGAACAGAAACACAAACCGACACCTCTTTTCTTTGTTACTATTGGGCTGTAATTTGAAAAAATTGTAGACCTATAAATTTACACTCTCGTCTGTCCGGCTGGCTGTCCGTCCTTAATCTCGAGAACATAGTTAGATAGATTAAAGAAGATACTATACGTGCAAACCGTAGGATAAAAGGCTCCGATGAACTATATGAAAACTACCGAAACTCACGTGATTTCGATTCAAAACTGTCTCTGAAAGGTGTTAGATAGATGACCAGCACGACTCGATTGCTGAAGGAAAAGTATGAAGTACAGGGGCAAGCCGTTACTAATTTGAGATGGAGAGCATATAATTTAAATTAAATAATTAAAAATTCTAGCTGGTATTTCATTTACTTTGTGTTTCTTTTTGAAATGAAATAAATCACATTACTTTTTATACACATAAATGACAAACATTTGTTGATTTTCAAGAAAATTATTTAAATAAGAATATGGTTAATTATTTTTGTAAATTAAAATTTAACATTTGCCATTCTTAAAACTATCAAAATGATTGAAATTAAAGGTATTTATATAAAATAAATTTATGATTAAGTATTAGAAAAATGTAATGATAATTTTAGTTATTATACTAAATACATTAAGTCGAAGCATCAGGGTTTTTTTTATAGAAAATTGCTAAAATTTACTTAAACAAATTTTATTATAAATTTAATTAATCCCTTAGTACTTATCTAATTAATTTACTATTACGTGACACACTGAAAATCGTAACTCAATTAAAAAAGTCCATATCTTTGATGGCAAACTTAGTTATGTTTCTATTATAAATATAACTTAAACATTAACTTCGTGTTCTGTTTCAGAAAGTGTCAGAAATTTTAATCATGAATATTTGGCTTTTAACAGTTTAAGTTTAAAAAATATATATATTTTTAAAAATAAAAACTTTTATATATAGGTTACATTTTGGCAATTTTTTCTAGCGAATTCATAAATGTTTACAAGTGAACTGAAGCTGAATTAATCATTTCTGAAAATATTATTTTATTTGTAATAAAATACATTACGATTCCCGAATTAGAAAGAAATTCGAACAAACAGAATAAAAATTACACAAAAATTAATAAAAATTTTTTTTATTTTATTCACATTTTTCTTGCATTAAGAATTTAAGCCAGGAAAGTAAAATAATTTAATCCATTCTGTTTTTATAGAAGTATGTAAATCCAATAGAATAACTAAAATTTTTAAATATTTATACATTGCAACATGTTAAATTACACCAATTTTCTAACAAGCAACTTAATTGGTTGTTTATTTTCATTAGGAGAATTTTAAAAAGTTAAGCATTGTGGAAAGCTACAAATAAATTTAAAAATTCTATCATTAAATTCATTCTAAAAAAGAAATTTTGATCTTAAATACAATCACTTAAAAAATATCCATATTTCCAGTATTATATTAATATATAATTTTATGTACAAAAACAATAAAAATTGATAATAAAAATAGATCTGACGCCAAGAAACTTTACTTTAAGACAATAATTCAAATAAAATAATTTATTGTTGAAATTTTTCTTCATTTTAAATTCAAAATGTATATAGATCTGTATACGTATACTTAAAAATAACTATTTTATTCTGAGTTATTATAAGAAATGCAGAAACTGTAGTTGACGAAGATTTAAAACTAAATATATTCTAATAAATTCAAATATATATAAATTATATTAGTATAAACTCGATAAAATATTAACTTAAATTAAAATTATCGAGTTAACTAACGAAATTGTCTGACCTGAAAAAGTTAAAAATTTATAAACATGTTATGCTGATTCAAGCAAAATTAAACTAATGCAAACTTTTGAACTTTCTGCAATTTTCAATTTAAATAACTACATGTGTGAATACGAAGGTGTACTCTAAAATGATGGATAAGCTATTTTTTAGTCAGAAATTGTTAATATTCTAAAATCGATTGAATATTTAACACCAACATTCAGTCCCAAATGAGTTTATTAAGTTTCCTACCTTTAAATTCTCTTCGTATTTTATAGACATTTTGAATTTCTCTATAAAATTATCCGTTTCCATTTTCAAGTACACTTATTAAATTCCGAATTTATTTATTGTGACATCGGGCTGCAATTTTTAATCATATTTTTAATTTATTTAATTTAAAACATATGCTCTCAACCTCAAATTAATAGGTCTTGCCCCTGTACATCATACTTTTCCGTTAGCAATGGAGTCGTGCCGGTTATCTATCTAACTCCTTTCAGGGGATATATTATCTTATTATCCTGATATTTATATCTGTAGAATAGTAGCTTCAATTATCAATTATAATTATCTGATATGCGAGTTCTAATTTACCATTTTTAAGACGTTACGAAATGCTCCAGTCTTATTTAAATTAAAATTTTTTAAAGCAGTATGATTTCTTTCTATGGTCAAAGATAATTTTAAAATCTTTCTTAATTGTAATCGGAATAATATATGTATTAGTTTGGATTAGAAGTGACAGAATACTCCTATAAATGATCTTCTGAATCAATATTACTTGCATTATTCAATAACGACTTAAAAGAAATATGCAAACTTAACCCTTTTCCGATATTGGGATTTTATGTGAATTAATAAAGAAATAAATTATCTCTAACTGTATGAACGAAGTTTAGTTAATAAAAATTCTACTGGAACACTTTTATAATGAGACAAAAATCATTTGTAATCTTGACACTTCAATTCACTAATATGAATCAAACATTATAGTGAATAAAAAATTGTTGTATACTAAGAAATGGATACGAAGATTAAAAAATTCTTCTTTAAATAAGTATTAGAAAATCCTAAAACTAGCTACTTATCAATGACTGCAAGACAATATCAAAAAGCAAATAGTGTCTTTCCCTTTAACAATATATTTACAGCAATAAAACCTGAAGAAACAATGATTTAGCTCGATTAATTAATTCACATTTCACACATGATATTAGAAAACAAAATTACTAAAAGTATATTTTAGTTTATTAAAAAATATAAAATTATACATTCACGTTTCTATTTATATAATATAAAAAATGTCTTAGGTAATATGAACGAAACGAAGTTATTAAATTATCATTAGTTTTCTTTAATTTTGAAATTACTTAATTAACACTTGTTATTTGTAATTTCATAAAAATATGTAACGTACATTTGTCAACTTTGTTTTCAATGGAAAATAAAATAAAATGATATATATTATTTTTAAGTTATTTATAAATGTAGCGTAATAAAACGTCAGATAAAATTAGTTTTTATTAAAACACATTCACTCAAAAATAATTGTCGTAAAATAATTCAGACGTTAATTATAATTAAAAAATTCTAATTATTAAGTAAGTATAGAAGAGTTTTGCAAAAATTTTATTCATATTCGTTATGATTTTGGTGATATAATGAATATTTTAACAAGAAATTATATATTGTGACATCGTCACAATGCCAGTTTTTAATGATATTTTTAATTTATTTCATTTACAATATATGCTCTCCACCTCAAATTAAGTAATGGCTTGCCCCTGTACATCATACTTTTCCTTTAAGAATAAAGTTGTGCCGATCATCTAACATCTTTCAGGGAAAAATATTTAAATTCAAGTAATATGAATTCCGGTTTAACACCAGAAATTCCTATATAGTTAATGGAGGCCTCTTACCCCTACGATTTGCATATCTGGTCTCGACTTTTGTGTATCTCGAGATTGAGGAAGACGGATAGTTCTAAAGGGTTTTTTTTTCAAATTGCAGCCCAATAATATTTATTATTACAATTATATAATAATAGACAATCGGCCTATATAAACATTTACTAGTATAAATTGCATAATTTATTCACTGTGTTACATAATTTATTGAGTTACATTAAAAGTTTTTCAATTTTTACCGACAATAGTATAGTATCGTTAAGAATTATTAATAATCATCTAACATTACATTTAAGAATTTTATCCATCAAATCTGTTAATAAACGTTTTATTTACTACAGCATGCCATACATAATACTGTGACTATTGTAACACTTTTCAAAGTTAAAAATTTTTAAATATTAAACAAATGTTTACGTATTTTAAATTGATGTAAACATAATACTGAAAGGCGATCTTCCATATCCAGCATTTCAAAAATATATATAATTTCATCAAGTTTGCAGGAATTTAACAGATGCGAATGATTTGATAATGATGAACGGTTTATATTGTAAATACCGACACTTTATTATGTAATGTTTTCTCCGTTTTGAAGAATAACCCAGATAAATGATATTTGATGATTCACTTTGATTTAAACTGCATTCGTATAAATTTTTTATTCCGTTGAGAATTTAGATACTTTTCGTAAGAGTAAATAAATTATATTTACTCGTATGATGTAAGATAGCAAAACAGATGTATTTTTATGACATTTCCGATTCTTTTTCCTACATTTATCTCATATTACAAAACTAAAATTCATATTTTCTTCTAAAAATTATTTATTTTCAATTTATTTGTAAATTATATTATCGTCGCCGGCAAATGCCAAAAAAGTTATTTTAGTGAAGCAAAAAAAGTAATTAACATTGCATATAACAGCGTAAGATTTTCCTGGATGAAGGTTCTTTATAAGTTGTAATCGAACAGTTACCTACATTTACTATTGATTATGCATATTCCACGAGCCTACAAAATTTTGGCATAAAACTTATTTGACCCGTAGTGGCGCTTACGAGATTTTCGTGTGTCAACGACGACATAAACTGATCATATAGAATAGATCCTGTATTTATAATTTAAAGGAAAAAAAATACTATTTCGCATCTATTAATTAAAATTTTATAAATAATTATAAATATTTATAAATAAAATAATAGGTTATAAATAATTAATAAAATACTTAAAATACACATAAATTTCTTGGTGTATAATACCTAAAATCAGAATGTTCTTCGAATTTAAGTTTTGAACTTCAAAATATTTTAAATAAGTCACTTAGTCCAAATAATTAAAGTAATAACGAAGAAAATTAATCAATCTCGAGCATTATCTATTTCATAAATATGTAATAAGAATCAATAAGAATCAACCTAATACATAGGCCTATGTCTCATCTACCTGGATATGAAATAGTATAACTTTCTTTTATAACAAGCACAAATGGATATATAACATTTATACTATATAAAGAATGTATTCTTTCGTAGGAAACAGGTACAGCAACATACATACTATACAAGACATTAGATAAGAAATTGAAGTTTCTTATAACTATTTTATATAAGTTTATCTAACGTATCTATTGATATGGGTTTCTTCTTTATAACTGTATCGCGTGAAAAAGATACACAAAACAAGCTATAAAGAATATATGTTATCACATACAGTATATAATTTGTCATATAAACTATACTGGATTCTTAATCCTATATTTTATGATATAAGATGTATATTCTATGTCACTCTAACAAAAATATATGTTTACACTCTTACATACTAAAAATATCTTTTTATATTATAAAAATTTCAAGATTTTGTAAATGGCCATTATTTAGCAGTTTTATTATTAGTAAAATAACTCACAAGAAATCACAATTTTAAAGTTATAGAAAGAATTGCGTTAAAAATAAATATTTTTATTTTTAAAAAATGATAGAAAAATCTTATTTACAAACACGAAACTTTTTAAAAAATTTCCATTTATACTGAAGTAGCTGATAGAGATTTCACGCTACAGAAATACATCGCACTTCAATGATAACATATTCATCGGTAGTGTACGTATTTTATAGAAATATTTTAGTATTCAAGGTAAAAAGTTTGATATTCCCAACTTTAATATTATGTTTATATTTTTAAACTTTACGAGAGATAATTTATTATTTTTTTACTGTAATACTTTACATAATAAATTACAGAGATATATCAGATTACGACGATAATTTATTAGAGATCTATCGATTTTTTACTATCATTAATTTAATTAAAAAGACTTTTTTGAAATGTTATTAAAATATTAAATCAGATATTTTTAGTACAATTTATTTACATAATTAATTTAATATTTATACTGCAAATATTACGGCGGAAGTTCGTTAATCCGGCATCTACAATACCAGAGTAGTGCCAGATTATCGAAAATTCCATTTACCGAATGTCTTTATATTTTCGAAAAATTCAACAGGTTATATGAGATCGAAACATTACAGAAATTAGAGGCATTTTATATAGATAATAGCACATATTGCTGTATTTTTCTGATTTAAATCGGAATGATAAACTGTACTGTGTCAAAATTGATTTAAAAAGGAGGAACATCTGATCGTCGCAGCTGTTGGCGTGAATTTTTCTCCACTTCGAAAGTTTGTCTAGTTTCTCAAAAGATGAAGAATATTAAATTATTTTGGAATAATATGAATGATGTTAAGCTTATTATATTATTGTTACTAATTGCTGGAATAGAATCGAATCCTGTTCCCTTACAGAAAACTCCCATAAAGAGAGGAAGACCACCACTAGCTCGTCAAAAATTGCTGACTAATAATACCAAATCATTGGAATCGGAATCAAATCTCATTACCGAACATACAGAACCTAGAAGAACCGAATTATTATTCCAAACAGGTGAGCTAATTAATTTAACATCCTCGCAAGAACAATTACCTACGGAACAAACAGACATTTCAACAGCAGAATTATGGAAAAAGATAGTTGAATTGATAACCAATAGTAATGATAAGCTGGTGAGTCAATTTTCACTTATAAGACAAGAAATTAATATAATTCAAAATGAAATTAAAGATTTTAAAGATCAATTACAACAAATTAATATGAGAAATGATAAAATAGAAACTGAATTAACTCAATATAAACTGGGGTTAATGTTACCCTTGGTGCCAAGATGGCGGCTCGTCTCCGATTCCAGCAAGGAAACAGTGGGACGCACGTTCTAACCTAACCTAAACCTATTCTAATAATTTGGTTGCTAATAATTATGGTAATTTATTAGAATAGGTTAGGTTAGGTTAGAACGTGCATCCCACTGTTTCCTTGCTGGAATTAGAGACGAGCCGCCGTCTTGGCTACCTAAGGTAACACTAACCAAAACTTTTACCATATTACATAGATTACAATTAAAAAGGATTACAATTAAACAATTACAATTAAACAAGGATTGCGTGACGACTATTTGATAATAAATCGTCAAAAAATTGCATATAGTTATATTCAGAATCAGTTAGTATACGTTAATGATTTCTTGTTGTATTCTCTACAGAAAAACCCAATAACATAATTAATCCCGAAGAAGAAAGTGAAAATAATCAATATAGTAAAGTTTCAAACAATCTTAAATTAAATATCACGAACTGGAATTGACAAAGCTTAATCCACAAAAATAAAAAGTTAGGAGTTTTCACAATTACTATATAATACTGATCTCTTGGGTATAACTGAAACCTGGCTAGTCACACCAGTTAATGAAATTATTAAAAATAGGATGGAATATACAATTATATCTTCTGATGCACAGAAACCAGTAGGACCAGGGCGACATTATGGAGGCCTTTGTCTAATGATAGAAAAAAAACAGCGGTATTGTAAAATTTATCCAAAAAAGCAAATAATTATATTTTAATCTTGTTTCAAATCGATAATACTGATATGAAATACTTATACAATTATAGTTACGTTAGTTTACGTTCCGCCAGATCAGACGAAATATTTAAAAATCTCGAAAGATGGTAAAATATCTCTCCATATGTATTGTTATTTGGTGATTTTAACTCCAGGATTGCACAGATAATAGATACAGAATACAAAGGGCCAAATAATCTAATTCACTTTAACCGAGAAAAAGATAAAAAAGCACAACAAATTGGGACTTCAATTAATAAAAAAATACTCAACAATCGCAATTAATAGTTTTAAAAACGGAAGAAAAAAAATGATTATCCATCCGAATTCACTTGTATTTCTAATATTGGAAGTTCGGTAATAGACCTAACGATATGTTCTGAATTGCTGTCTGACCTATGTGTAGAAATTCAAGTACTAAATTGCGACCTATCTGATCATTTTCCAGTCAAGACTGTCTTTGAAATGGCAAATATCCAAGTAAATAATAGAGAAGTTCAACCTTATCAAAAAATAAATTATGACTATCTGAATTTTCAAACGCAAATTAGTGGAAAAATTAAAAATTTGTCTAAAATTATACCGGGAAATAAACTAGAGATATATTCCCTATTAGAAAATCTAATAAAAAAATTCAGTAATATAAAATAGATTAATAATATAAAAACCAATGAGTTTAAGAAACCTTGGTATGAATTTACTTGCTATATCTCTAAATTAAAGAAAAATAAAGCCTTAAAGCAGTTTAGGAATATGTCAAACGAAACAAATCTTATAAACTACAAGAAACTTAAAACAATGTATCGTAATTTGTTAAAATCCAAGAAAATAAAATATTTTAAAAATCTAGAACATCAGTTAAAGTTAAATAAAGATAATACTCCGTTTTGGTCAACAGTACGAAAATTACGTAAACAGGATACTGAGAATCAATCGCAAATTGACTTTTTAACCTGGTCACTCTATTATAAAAGAATAACTGCTATAACTAATATAGAGTCGCTAAATCTGAAAAATGAAATTTTAAATCCGGTAATTACCTATGATGAATTGGAGGCATCAATCAACAAAATGAAAACAAAATCTTCACCAGGTATTGATGTAATTATAGTTAAATTCTTAAAATTACTACCACCATCAGAAAAACTGGTATTGCTTGAACTATTCAATTCATTCTACAACTCAGCAAACTTTCCGGAATCTTGAAATACGGTAAAACTGCCAATGATCTATATTAGATATTAGATATTAGATCAAAGGCAGAGAGAGCTATCCGTTACTTGCTTACGGACTTGGCCCTGTTGGAAGAGGAAAGAAGGAAGAGCATGTGGTCGAAGTGTGAAGAGAAAGTAAGATAGGAAAGTGTGAAGTAAGGCCTGGGAGACGCCATGGGCGCTCGCATCGCATTTATTAATAAACTGATTACAGACAATTACAAATAATTACAGTTGGTTGTAACGTGACTACAATATAGACTTTACATCGATGATGTGTACACAGAGCATGGATGGTCAACATAAATATAATTACAGGGTAACAAGATTAAAGTAGGAAAACAGGTACAATTGGCTAGCTCCACAAAAACGTGGCGGCGCTGCGCTCGCCGCGCGTGTTACAACAGGAGACTTAATACTAGCATATATGAAGTAAAATTTCTACATTAATAGGTTAGAGGAACAGAAAACAGCATCACGGCCATTATGCCGCGTTTACAACACATGGGATAACGAAAACGCAATTTGACATTTACAAGGAGCATTACCTTACACATACGCGAGTTAAATAATCCAATACGTAAGATACATGACTATACAAGATGATACGGCTGCCTACACAGCCCCTGTGGATACCAGAAGCTAATACAGAGTTACCAATCCACCGAAAGTACCGTCCAACAGCCGTTCGAATGACCTTTAACAATGCGGCTCTACACCGCCTGGCATTGGTGTGGTTGGTAGATGACGAGTCCTATGTCGCGGTCACAGTACGATAGTTGTTGCACAGCGCCTTTGTGTTTTTGATGTATTTCTTGAGGCTGTTCCAGACATCTTTGTTCTTAAAAATGTCATTCGGTCTTGGGGGCTAGTTGAGACCGTTTTTAAGGCAGGTCCCCATAAACGGGAGCCTTTCTTGCTCGTAGATTGGACAGTCATAGAGAAGATGGTTGCCATCACCTTCGCTTAAGTCGTCGCAATTACATGTGTTAGCCTCTCGTTTGCCGAATCGGCAAAGGTAAGAGGCGAAGTTGCCGTGGCCAGTAAGGATCTGCGAGGTTTCAGCGTCAGGAGTGTAATGTTTGGTCTTTAAGCGGAGATGGATAGATGGGATGTAGTTGTGAGTAGTCCTGCCGGTATCGGCAGAGTCCCAATCACGTTGCCACTGGCTGATTTCAAGCGTGTGCAGTTGATTTTTAAGCCAAGTGTTAGGAAGTCTTTTATAAGTAGGTTCACCGTCTAATATGCTAGCCCTTTTTGCCAGTTTGTCTGCGAGTTCATTACCGGGGATTCCCTGGTGTCCCGGTACCCAGTTGAAGATGACTTTCTTGGTTTTCCCCAGATTATTGGCCGTTGATATTAGCCAATGATCTATAAAAAAAGGAGACATAAAAGATCCCGGAAACAATCGACCTATAGTGTTATTACCAACATTACGAAAATGCTTAACTTCTATACTGGCACAACGATTTCAACGATGGAATGCGGAACTTAACTTGAACTCAAAATTTCAATTCGCATTTATAAATAAATTGAAAATCTGTGGGTGTGGAAAAAAATTCTCAGATTCAATCGCGAAATTATTTTCAATATACAGAATTAACATTATTCATGGTAACCAAATATTCCCAGAATTAAACATAAACCGTGGATTACTACAAGGAGAACCTCTATCTCTATATTTGTTTAATTTTTATGTATGTATGATATGGATAAACTATTTCTACTCGATACTGAAGGAATTCAGATTTCTAGAAGAATTTACCACTATATATTATATGCAGATGATCTAGTACTACTAGCACCAACAAAAATCGTATTGCAACACAAAATAAATATAGTAAACAATTATTTTAATTCTCTGTTTTTAACGATCAATATTTCTAAATCCGAAATCATTATATTTAGAAATAATGTTAAACTTCCAAAACAAGAAAAATCATTCTATTTAACCCTTCAATATACTATGCAAGTCCCACATGGGCACTAGATTAATTATACGATTTAGAAAAATCCCACGTTATTTACTTACTAAAACTGTATAAAATAGAAAGAACTGTTCCAGGATATGCAATTCGAGCCGAAACAAATAGATTCCAACTATATCCGTTTTATTTAAAGAGACTGATTAAACTTTATTATAGATTAAAAAATACTAACGAAGTATAACATAAGATTCTTACATCAAATAATGCAAATTCAAAATAATAACTCAGATAACAATAAAAATCTATGGACTTATAAATTTAATAAATTATTACAATCTTTTGGTGTATCAAACAGATTATTTGATAATTTAGAAACGAATTGGCAATATGGCTGCTCATTAATGATCGAATTAGCATTTTCTCAATCAATAATAATGGATTAAAACTTATTAAATCATCCAGTATACCATCCATGGTACATCAACATTGTAAATATCCAGTCTGCTTCGAATATCAGTATGAATATAAAAAGATTATTAATCCAATTAAGACTCGATAAATATTCATTTTTTATTAATAATACTTATTTGCATTTTACCAAAGACAGGTGTTATTGGTACAACTCAAGTGACTATTCTTTGAACCATTTACTAAGACAGTGTGAAGGACTAAAGTAAAATATTTAAAAGTAAACTAATGACAGAATATACTACTAAATGATTATTATAATGTTACTTGTGATCTTTAAGAAAATGTATATGTATGAACGATTGTCATGTAACAAATGTATACTAATAAATTACTAAAAAAATAACCCCCTGTAACAAGTCTTAGCCTTAATGCAAATAAAAAAATATTTATTATTATTATTATTATTATTATTAAATTTGATTGAAAAATCTGCACACGTTACTGCACAAAATCAACATTAACAATGATTTGTGTGCATATAATAATGTTTATTTTTCCACACATGTACGATATTTCCGCCAGGGAATTTAGAGCACTAGGTGTCACACAAATTCCAATTAGCAAAATACTAAACATATAAATTAATTTCGTATTTCCGACTACTTTTCAGAGAGTGACGGATTACCGGTGGTGTGCCGGATTATCGTGTATTATGTGAAGGAATTCCCGATGTATTCAAAACTTTATTTTTTTAATCATATATTTTATTATTTACTTAAAAAAAAACATTTTCTTTTTAAATTTTATAAAATGAGATAAAATCGATATATTTTGTCCCATACAACTACAAATCATCAAAGCATTTCGATAGCCCATCTAATGGTCTGGAACAAGCACTGAATTTATATATGAATTTAAGAATATTTTTTAACTCATCCTTATTAATCTGTTAATCGTATAATATCCTTAAAATGAATTTGTAAGAATTATAATTAAGTAATCGAATTTTAACAATTTTTATTTACAATTTTATTTTTAAAAATCAATATTAAAAAGTACATAAATTCTTGTATTTTTTAAAACTTTAGTTTTTAAGGTTCATAAAATAATATATTTAAATGTTTATAACATTATAAAATACTTTTTTCTTGTGTATTTTAATGAAATATTCAATTTATAAATTAAAAATTTTAGTTTTTTTTTCCCTTAAAATTTTAAATTAAGAATAAATACATTTGTGATTTAATAATTTTTTTAAAAGAATTTTCAATTATAAGAGTTTCAGGTGACGTTATTTGTGACTGTAATTTGTCATTTTATTGTTACTAAAGTTATTTAAATTATTATTAAATTATTTCATTTAATAACGAAAAATTGTTTAAAATAATTAAATTTATTCATTTAAATGAATAAATTAAGTTAATTTCCAATTTAATTTCATTTAAATCAAATAAACTATTAATTATATATTTATTTTACAATATTTCTGAGGTATAATCAAGATACTGTAATTAAAATTATATCATTTTTTAAATTATAAATAATTAAAAATACATTTTTATAATTTCTATAAATTAAAAAGTAATATAATTTATATAATTTGATTTTTTTAAATAAAATAAATGTCATATATAAAAAATTGTATAATATAAAATGAATAATTAAATGGTAAAAAAACAAAACATGATCTTACTAATTAGTTTATTTGATTTTTTCTGATTTAAATAATAATACTAAATTAAATTATATATAATCAATTTATAATTTATTCAAATAAATATTTATTATGCTGTATTTATGTTTTATTTTAATTTTTTTTTTTTAATTTATAAAAATAAGTTTGAACAGTCTACGAAAGGAAACAGAAATACAATGCCAATTATTCTTTATTATTTTATATATATTTTAATAGTTTATAATAGTAAATGACTTGCCAAAATTACTTAATACTACATAACTTCATGTATAATACAGATTTTTTATATTTTTTCTTTTAAATATTTTATTTTAAAAAATTGATCTATGACCCCCTATTGGTAAGGTCCACCTTTCTGCCCATAGGATACGCAGGAATATGAGAAAATTAGGTACTGTACGCATTTTCAAAATTGCCTGTAATTAACATACAAGTCTGTCGATTTAACGTAGGAAAACGCTTGACTAATAATGATATACAATACTTTTGAATTATGAATTATTCTGATTTATGAATATTTGTATATTATATTTATAATATTAAATTATTTCTAATGTTACACAAATCTAATATATGGTATGTCAAACGATAATTTCATAACGGTTTGCATTTATAATAATAATAATAATAATAACAACCGCAATGAATCTTTTAAAACAAATATTGTAACTTTGGTCGTTTATATTAATGTTTTGATTTTCATTTGTCATTTAATTTATTAACGAAGTAGAATGTTTTCTTTAATTTGATGCACTCTTCTCGTGTTACGCTCTACATCACAATAAAACAATAAGAAGAGTAGAAAAATGAAATTAAAGACAATTTATTTTGAGTTGTAAGAATGTTTTCTTTTTTATATAAAAATCAACTTTTGATGAACTTTTTATAAACAAATTGTACAAAAATTGTTTAAACAAGTACGTGATGTTACAGATTTAACTTCACTAATCCGACAAGCTTGGAATAAGACATGTGCTGTAGTATCGGATTTTATTCACCCTCTTTGAAACTTAATAACTCCTGTGTTTTTTCTCGAAAATTTCTGAAATTTTGTAGGGAGGTTTGTTTATTAGGGGAATTGATGCTGTTAAATTTTGGTGATTAAAGATCGAGGGGGTGGAGAGATAATTGGGTCAAACTTAATGACGATTTTACTCGGTATTAGCATTTACAATATTTTATAAAACTCATCTCTATCTTCAAAATTAAGCTTTTGCCATTTTATAATAGTTAAAAATATAAATTTTTTAAAATAAAATATGATAACAGATGGCGCCAAGAAAATTTTAAATGATGCCCGGGAAAGTTGAGCAACTCGTTGCTGATTTTATTTATTTATTTATTTTATTTTGAAGCCAGATTGAACTTTTCTCTTACATCACTTACATTACGTAGCTATTGATAATTTCGGATATTTCGACTTTCAGAATGGGATAATTATAATTTTATCTATAGGAAAGACTGCACAGTTGATCAAGAAACGGTCAGCAAACTAACGACCACCAGATTCAAATTACATCCCGAACTATTGACTCCATTAGACAAGTGAATCCTGAATTAGTGAGGATCAACCTATAACAACTAAAACAGTGAATTAACACAGATCTACTTATTGAGAAGCTATAAAATTGGCATAAGTTCTGTAGAATTTATACACTTCTTAATATAGAAATATTTTATATCACATATAAGAAAACTTATCAGTTTAAGTTTCTATAAAAAATAAAAGTTCTTTATTCCTTTATTTAAGCCTACTTTATGAACTGGTTCTATTTTATAATATAATAAAAAAATTCCCCCCACTGCATTTTTCCTATTATTTTTAGTCGTAAATAAAATTGCTTATATTACAAAAGTAACATTAATAAACTCATATTTCTGTACATTAAATGCTAGTTTCATCCTTAAGAGATTGGTTTACAAGGAAATTATCATTATATAAATTGAAATGTGCTGCAATAAATATTTGATTTGATAAATTGTAACGAATTCTTTTATAATTAACTTAAATAAAATTTGATAAAAATACGAAGAAGTATGTGAATGTAAGTGGAAAAACAAACAGATTTCTTATTTTTAAATGAATAAAAGAAATTATTATTTACGTTTATCAGTGTTTTCTCCCTACAAAATTGTTGTAAATTTATCTAATTATTATTATCTAATATAAAACATAAATTTTATAAAAATTAATATTTTTATTACATAATAAGCTTGTTTGACATGGTATTTTAAGCGTAGTAAAATAGAAAGAAGGAGTTTGAATGAAGTAATTATTGTTCACCTGAATGAATAATTTAACATTATTATTATTATTATTAAAGAAAAAGCGAACTTCATTAATAATAATAATCACTAATTAATCTCACTATTTTAAAATGCAATTAGGAATTTTTAAAAATATATTTATATATCAAGGAATTTTAATTAAAAATTCCTTCAAATTTTTAGTTAATAAAATTTAAGTTATGCGATTTTAATAAAATAAAACACTTTTTAAAATTATTTCTTAATTTTTTTAATGTTATAATATTCGTAATTAGAATGAGGAATATTTAAACCAAAACAAAATTCATTCACTATTAAATAAATATTTTAAAAAATATTAAATTTAACCGTATGGACACTTGATAGTTACATTTCAGTTATGTATGAACAAATAATATATTTAGATATAATATTATTTATAAAATTTTATAAATCAAATCATTTAATTCAGAAAAGGTACATAAATATATTAAATTTATAACGTTTATTTTCCATTTCGTAAAAATCTTCGTATAAGCTATCACAGTTAAGTGAATAAGTATGTCTGTAAAATAAAATTTAAAAATAAAAATAAATAAATATTAAAAGTAAGTCTACTAAAAATTTTACTTTTATTACTACTGTTTACATCCTGAATATTTTAAAACTATTATTACTGATTTAACAATTTTTTCCTTCTTATTTCTACATAAATAAATATTAAAAATTTTCACAGGGAATTAATATTTTATATTTGTTTCCTCTATTCAAATATAAACATTTTAATCATGTTTATATATATATTAATTTGACAAAGTTCCGATGACCTCCTGGAACTCTGAATTGAAGTACGTGGCACTACTATATTTTATGTATTCCATACATATTAAAATAGATTTTAAATATGTTCGCGGGCCGGATTAGCACATGTACAGTATATGATTAACACTTTCGTTGAAAACAATAGTTATTTTGATAATTTCGTTTTATTTACTGAAGCAATACAGTGTTTCTTAACTTACAATAAACATACTTTCTAACTTAAAGTTAAGCAAACATTTTAATAAAATAGGTATCTATCTTAATTGATTCATAGCAGTTTCGAAATTTAATAAGTATATAACATTACTAAATTACTCAAACAGAATAACGTATTAATACATCACCTTTAAATTTAATCACTGCGATGCAACTTCACGTTATTGAACAGATTAGATGTTAAATAAATCTACTACAATTAATTTCACGGTTCCAGATTCTCGCTAATACTTAGATTTTATTTCGAAAAGTTATACTCTCTTCAGTTATTCTATTTGTTAGTAATATTTCAAAATATTCCAATTCAAAGTAGAGAATAAATGTTTCAAATCGCACAATAAAAATTCACACGCAATATTTTTCAAGGTTGAGTAATCGAATATAAAGTTTTCTGTCCTATTTCAATTAATAATGAAATAAGTAACAATGACGACAAATATCTATGATAAACAACATTGAAATTGGCTTTCTAGCATATTAATTATATTGAAATTTTGATAAATATATTGAAGAAAATGGTTGCAGTTAGCCACTACTGATGTATAAACAATTCAGTAGTTTACTGGCATGAGTATAGATAAAGTTAAATCGTAAATAATTTATAATACTTTATTAATAAACCAATTAAAAATGAAAATAATATACAGTATAAAGTTTCAAAACTTTATTAGCGTATGGATCACCTGTAGAAATGGTTAATTTTTCAATGCTTTCCATTTCCAAGATTTTTCTGTGAATATGTTCATTTTGAAATTATCTATTAATCTATCAGTAACGTTACATAAAAAGGTTATCACGTACCTGTTACAGTGTTCCTGCATACTAAAAATGTTTAAAGATAAATATCAAATAATAAATTACTCAATTTTTTATATAGGCTACACGCATTTGTTGTGTTAAATATGACTAAAAGCTTGGAAAATTTTAATGAAAAGAAGAATAAATTTAATTGCCATAGTAACGATTAACTGAAGCAAAAGTCAGAGAAGACAAGTTGTACCAATTAACTAAATCTTTCAATATTTCTTTCATAAAATCTGTTTAATCTTCTTTGTCATTCGAGTAAATATTTTCTTAAATGTATTCTGTAATTAACTTTACTTCCTCTACAATCTTATTTATTTATTTACTAAATCAAATTACAGGAAAATCCCAATTACAGGTCTGAAAATATATAATAAAAATACGAAAGACTATAACATAATAAGAACGTTTAATGTTTTTCTAACTTTTACTATCGTTCCTTCACATGGTACCGGGAAGATCCGACAAAGAAAAATGTAAGACAAAGATTAAAAAATAGTAAAAAGACAATCATAATGTTCAATGTTATGCAGCTCAAATAAAAACTGCCAAAACTCGCTTAGCACCAGAAAAATCCAATTGACATTCAAAACGATTGTAAAATGCTACCAGTTTATAAACAATATTAGACTTGTACATAGAAATTTTAAATGTAAAATAGTTTCTAGTAGATACAGATATAATTGTTCTAACAAAACAGCAGCTTCAATTTAAAACTGCATACATTAAATATAACAAAATGTCAAAGATGGAAAATGCCTTACAATCTCTTCTTGATTTAACATGAATTTCTTTCTACAATGTCTTATAATACGGTTAACTGTTTTACTCTGTGTTCAACTGTCATCAGACGTGTATTCCACATCACTGCCGCAAATAAAATCTGCGAGTAGACAAGAGCTGAATACAAAGCTTATTATAGTGAACATATTCTGGTCATATTACCAAGGTTATATTCATTAACGGTATATTATATCTATAATAGCTGCATCACTGATGATTTATACCATAAAATATAGTCTAAGTATTACATATGAACTCGGATGGTTTTCTGCCAGAAAATAATGTAGAAACTTTACGAATTTAATCAATACACGTCAATATGATTTATCAAACAATCTCCAATCCAATCATTTTGGTAATTTTCTATTTTTACTACAGTTATAATACGAATTTTATTTTGCCATGGAAAAAAAATCGATATAGTAAACTGAACTGAGACACATTTTTAGATATTCGGAATCGGATTACTGGAAGAATTGACCAGTTTTTGGTTATGTTTTATATTTACGTAAAGTATAACTGTAACACACTCCATTGAAACAAATCCTTAAAAACAAGGTAACGAAACAATAAAAAAAAACACTAAATCTAAGTTAAAGATAGATTTTGTTTAGTAAATTTTTTAAAAATATTTTTATAATGCTGTTAATTCCTATTGATTATTTTAAACAATATTTTTTAAAAGTAACTACGTAGGAAACAACTTAATAAAAACAACAAATTTAATATTGAAACGATTTATTTTAACATTAAATTTGTTGTTTATATTTTAGAGGATGGAGGGGGGCTGTTTTCACTTACAATTGCTATATTACTCCCTTCTAAAACTTCCACTTCTTTTGCTTCACCGTCGTCGTAGAAATAAAAAAATTTTTGCAAGTTCTCATAGAAAATTGTATATTTTCAGTGTGAAAATTGTACGCTTTAAAGTGATACATAAGTGGAATTTCAAAAAGAAGTAATGTATCAATTATAAGCGAAAAAAAAAATCGTTTAAAAAGGAGGTTTAAAATTAAGATTATTTATTTTCAAATAAATATATTCTCTAGATTTTTAAAAATAGCAGAAAAATACAAATTGAAATGATTGAAAATTTACTCTTTTTTTATATAAAACAAAGATTGATGCCAGGTGACATTCAACTCTTGCATTTGCAAAGTACATATAATAAAGAGACGATAATATTTGATGCATATAGGTTCATAGAAAGCGATCACAGGCCCTAGGGCCTCTGTATTTACTGACGAGACGTTCTCAGTTTATCATATTACTTTTACTTCACTTGAAATTACGCAAATTAATTTACTAGAGTCGATAATTAAAATTTTATTATATAGATTCTCTTACGATCGCCGATGTAGATCTGGGCCCCAAGGCTATACTGTGTTGTATATATATCCAGAATTATATATCTATGTAAATAAAATGAAGTTTTCTCGACGTACTTGAACAAATTATTTTAGAATTTAGAAACATATTTTACAAATGATAAATTTCTAAGTTTATATTTTATAAAATTAATTAGAGACTATTATCCACAAAAGTGAGCCTAATGGATAGTTAGAAAGTTTATTTAATACAATAAAATAATAAACACTGCATTTGTGCTCGAGGGTTACATATTATACGTATAATAACTTTAATTAAATGTAAAAAAAAACACACAACTCTATTAAAATCATTTCACTGACAAAATTCGTTTAATTTAATAATTAAATATACTAAAATTAAACAAATTATATATCACCTTATGTATCAACCACTTTATACAGGTAAATCGTATTCCGTTTATACACTTAATTAACTATTGTTTCATGATGTAAAGCAATTTATTATAAGAAAATTAATTCATTATTACTTAATTAATGAAAATTTTAAATTAAAAATATAATTAAGTTTTATTTAACCTATTGATTCTGTTGCTTAATTTATGAGTAAGGTAAGATTTATATACTAAACTAACATCATCACAGTTTAATTTTTTAATTAGTTTATTTATTATATCCCACTGTAGTCCATCCGTTTGTTTGTCTGTCTTTCCTTAATCTCGAGAAAGGGGTGAGATACATACAATATGAAATCTGATATGGACACCTTATGGACATGAGGCCCTAATTAACTGTATATAAACTCATATTATTTCATGTCAAATATTTTCCCCTGAAAGATGTTAGACACATGACCGGCACGACTCTGTAGTTAAAGGAAAAGTATGATGTACAGGGGCAAGCCACTACTAATTTAAGGTGGAGAGCATATTTTTTAAATTAAATAAATTAAAAATATGATTAAAAATTACAGCCGGGCATTATAACATTGTCACAATAAATAATTGCTCGTTCCAGTTTAATTCCAATTTCAGTTTATGTTAAAAAGCATTAGTTATTTTAAGTTTTATTGTAATTAATTGCATATAAAATACGTAATCAATATTTAATCATGATTATTACTAATTAAATTTAAAATTTTATGATTAAATTATTATTAATATGTGTAAATTGTAATTATTCAAGAATATTTATTATTAAATAATAATTTGATATAAGATGCGCTTTTTTTATGTGTCTTAGTTACTTGTTATAATTACTTTAAAATTTTAATATAGTGAAATCATTTAAATTAATATGTTTAAACTTTGATAAATTAATTAAAACTTCTAATTAGTAAAAATTAATCAATAATTTTTTTTACATTTTAATGAAAAATATTCACTTTCTTTCATAAAAAAAATAAAATGAAATAAAATATAATTAAAATATTCTTAAAGGTTAATTATTATTCAATTTAATCAAACTTCAAGCTAAGTTAGTTAAAACGTATCTATAGACATAATAAAGAAGAAACAATATTTAAAACAAAGAAACTTAATGAGACATTAATCTTTATGTGGATTTTTCTAAATATAATGATAATCGTTCAATTAGCATAATATCTTTGAAGACTTGATCTTAAAGATACCTTGAGGATATATGTTAAATAGTAACACATGGTTTTATCATACTAAATTGCCTGATTATATAGGCAGATCGACTTTCTTTCTCTTCTATCTTCATATCACTAATGGATGTACAAAAAGATCTTTCATCTGAGGAATTACAGAAATTAATTTGGAAATTAACACTAATAAGTTTGATATAATGAGAAAATAAGTATATATATATAAACTGTTAAATAGAATCAATGAAGAACGTTTCACCGCCCTTACTTTTATGCAAATACAGTTAATTGTAAAAGAAAATGCAAAATACAAAAAAGCAAGAATGGAATAAAAAGCGAGATAATTAGTTAAAATCTTATACAATAGCTGACTATTACAAAGGATAATCTGATTAAATTATAAAGACTTGAAGGTGACACACAGGCAGATTCAATTGATAAAAAACGACTTTTATAAATAAACTTTGAAAAAGTCAACTATAAAATTCCAACAGAAGTTAACCGCAGTATTAGTTTCATTCATCATCAATATATTAAAAGCCGAATAATGATATGACTAGAAATATGGATGTTCTCTTTGAAATTCATGGGTGTTTATAAAAACTTATTGATGTTAATATGTTGTGTGTACAGGTTATGGAGTAATTAAAATTACAAGAGAATAAATACTAATTTTTTGCGCATTTTTAGCATATATATTATACCATTTTGGAAAGAATTCAATGCATATTGGTTAATATAATCAATGTCGTGATAAACATAATTCATGAAGTTGGTAAATTAACGATAGCATGTAATTATGTGATTCCTTTATATAAACTAATGAAGGAATTGATCAAAGGTCAATAGAAAATTTAAAATATTTAGTATTAATTCAGCTATAAATTATTTTAAAACTTTTATTTATTTTTATTAAACGATAATATATTAGCTATCAAAATATTTATTACGCATTCGAAATGCAAATTATGTAGTTACTTCTAGTTTGAATTGAGGCGAAAATATTATAGATTCTTTTATGCCTTATTAAATTTCTGATGCACTAATTATTTAAAATTGCTATTTTAACTATCCCGTTTAAAATTAAAATTAATTATTATTATATTTAATCTACATAATTATGATTTATCGTTTATTTATTTTATAAAACTTTAATAAAATTCACATTTGATTTATATAATAATAAGTGAAATAAAAGATAAAAGTGTTAAAAGTTTTATAGTTTATGTAACAGATATTTGCAAGTTAATTAAAAATTATAATCTGCGTTTAGAGAATAAATCAAATTATAAATTGTAAATTTTATTTTTATTAAGATTTCAATTTAAGTATCAAACTAATTGTGTTTGACAATAAATAAAAAAATTATTTCATATCTTTCTACAGGCGAGAAAATTACATATTTTATTATGTGAATGATTTAATTAAAAGGCTTTAAGATATTTATATCATATACTAAATATACAGCATTTAGTACATTATAAATCTAATTCTATTTTTAAAAAATAAACTAAAACTCAGACATAGAATAAAATCATTTTGTTCCAAGTTCAGTTTCCATTTCAGCGAAATACATTTTTGTCAATACTTCTGTGTTTAAATTTTTCTTTATTCTTTGAATAAAATATGATTTATGTATTGAATTTTATATTTAAAAATGTTTAGAAAGTATGAATAACTCAGCTAACAGCCAACTCTCATTAAAGAGGCCAGCAGAACCATTTAGTCAGGACCTCATAGCATTTATTTACATAATAAATGCAATGAGGTCCTGACTAAATAGTAAAAATATTTAATTCCTTTTTACTAAATTTTATTATTTAAAAAAAATATATAATACAATTATAAACCCCTTTAATATACTGGGGTCTAAAAATGTAAGTAGAATCTCTCGGTATTTAAAGAGGCCAAGTGTATAATGCTCTTGTTTTAAATCATTTTTAATATAAATAATTAGATACATATGTTTATATTTAGAAGATAATAAAATCCACAATGAAAAATATACTGTGTTAGGATATAACTCCATCAGATTTAAACATATGCCATTATAGATTATTAAGTTATTCAATATCTTGAAGTAATTACCTAGTGCAAATTTTAAAATTTCGATCTTATTCTTAAAAAATAAGCTTATTTTTTATTATAATAATTAGAATAAACGAAATATCAAAATCTTTACGTTAAAATTACATTTATTTATTTAATTTATAATTATAAAATTACTGAGAAAAATTCTAAAAACTATTAAAATATTTAGTGCAGTAATTCTTAAAACACTTTCATAGACTTAAGTAATTCTAGGAATATATTTTAACTAGATTTTTCTTTTCCCAAATATATTTTTTTAAAGTATAAATCCAATGGGAAAATAAAAATATTTCCAACATTTTCGAATACATTCGAATATCATAACAAATATATCTTACCAGGAATTTATTTCCTTGCAAATGTCATAAAAAAACTTTTATTACTGCAGATTTTCTAATATACAAATTTTTAAAAAATTTCTTCGATATAATTAACATAAATATTAACTAATTAACATAAAAATATATTAATTTTTTAAATACAAAAAAGTTAAATTTAATAATAATTATAAAATTGTTTAAATTTTGAGAATTCGAAACAAAAAACATTAAATAATCGATATATATCATTTTATAAAGGATGTTAGCATTAGTAAATTTGTCCTTGATTTAATTCTTAAACACAGAGTAAAGAATTTTATTTAAAGAATTTAATATAATATTTATTAATTAATAATTATGTTTATTAAGTTTGTTAAGCATTCTTGCTATTAACTCACATTTAAATTAATTAAATAATCATTTTCATAATTGCTATCATAACAAACACGAAGTTGAAAACAGAAAATGTTTTCAATGGGATGAAAAATAGATTAAGAAGTTTCTTAATCAATTCATAAGTTGTTTTTTCGATAGAAACTACAAAAAACTTTTGTTTTTTTTTCCTTTCTAAATATTTACAAAGATTTAAAATTTTATTTTATTTTTAAATTCCTGTATTATACACATACGCAAGATAATATAAATGTTTACATAAAAAGAAATAACAAATAATATATAGATATTTGAAAGAACTTACTCTGTGAAAAACTGTTGAATTTGCACATGAACGAACCAAGAATATAATGCGATTCTGCCAAATTATTCACAAAATGCACCCATATACAAAATAAACATATCATAAGATCAGCGATAGCTAAATTCACCAAGTATATGTTTATAGTGGTTCTCATCGAATGATTCAATATAACTGTAAGTATAACTCCTATATTCCCGATCACGCCGACTATAGTGGCAGATATACAAATTATCAACTTGAAACATTCTTTCCATGTAAACGAAGAAAAAATATCTGTTGATATATTATAAGTAAAAGCCGTAAAATTATAATCGATTATGTCGTATGTGACGCATTCACGATCCTCCATGTTATATCATATGAACTGTAAAATCGTGTAGAAGTTGGTCACCTGTAGGCAAGGACCGTTGTGGATTGCTAACTTTGCTTCTCTTCTAAACCGTCCTTTTAGGGAGAAGTGGGCGTCTCGTGCGCACGCGCTTTATCCCGCTTCTAGTGACATGGACAGATGTGATCTTCAGCGTTAGTTAACGACGATACACTTCCGTACATATGAATAATTTTCTTCGAGATGATTATTACTTTATTATCCGGTGTTGATATCTTTCTGTAAAATAATTATTTTATTAATTTATTTAAAAATATCTTTAAACACCCCACGTGTCTGTATTGCATCACTCTACGCTCCACCTCAAGTCTAAGTTCCTGTTATCTTTCCTTATTCTCTTATTCAAATATTATAAATGATTTTGTAAATTAAAAATTCTATTATAGTAATTAAATAAAATGAATAAATATTTATCATATTTTTATACATACAAAATTGACAATTTACAATAATATTTAAAAGTAAATTGATGTTAAATACAAAATAAAAATTGTGTTTCTAGCTACGGGTATTTAAATTAAAAATAAACATTGTATTTTGGTAAACTTTTCTTCGTAATTTATCCATTTAATCTTTTGTTTGTATTGTCATAGTTTCTACGTTATTATTTTTCATTATTTAAAAAAAAATACATGTATAATTTTTTATCCTTATCATTTTTCTTTGCCTGACTAGAAAAGTCATTATTTTATGGTATTATGATTTCATCCATTTTTCATCTGTTAGTGCTTTTTAGTTAAATATTGTGTTGTCCCTCCTCTAAATAAAATTAATGTATTTTAAAGGGTTAACGTCAATATTGACTAATAATTTCACGGTTTTTTAATTTGTTTTTCTATTATTCTTTCTATAGGAAACAGTTTTAAAGGTTAAGATATCATTTTTGGCGCGTGATATATAACAATAAATATTATTCTTATTGATTACATACTTACGCTATTTCTCTGTAACAATTTTCTGATTTTAATGTTTAAATACTCTCACAAAGTACTTTGAAATTGTTAAATCAAGATTACGTTTTAAACATTCATATATTATTCATTATACAAGTTATATTTTATAGAATGCTTTACAGCAATAACATTAAAACAAAGTATTTTTAATGGTAAAATTTATATAAATTTATAAGGAAATATTAAAGTTTAAAAAATTCATATGGATAATTTCATTTTAAACCTATTATAAAGTTATTTAATGATTTAATTTTTAAGAAATGACAAATTTAAAGGTCTATTTTTAAATGAAAAATGAATACGAAGGTAATTTACATGATTTTATTTAAATTTATGACTATGATATGTCACACTTTTACATAAATATTGTCTTCACTGTCATAAAACTTTTTCGTTTTCATTGAATTCAATGCATCTTTTATTCTTTCAACTTAAAAGAAATATCAATTTTTCAATTTCTTAATGGTTGTCACTTATTATTATTATTAACTATAGTTAAAAATACTGTAATCTTATGATAAAAAATGCCAATTTTGTGTTATAAAATTACTACTAAATGAAAAGAATTTGTTTGAAATACTTTTGAATAAAAAATTAATTAATTTTTTTTTAATATTAAAAAAAATTACTTAAATTTTGAATTAAAAAATTGTAGAATCATCGTTTTATTTCAAGTTTTTAAATACATTTGAATTAAATTAAATAATTTTTAAAACGTATCTTTTAATAAAATGTTTATTATATTTCGCAAAAGGAATGTATCTCATTTCTTAATATTAAATACAAAATAAATAATCCTATAGTACTAAATCTATATTATACTGTAATATAAAATTTTAAAATAATTTTAATATATTTTAATAATAATAAATTAATTTCTTTTAAGTTAATGATTGGGTTGCAATTTGAAAAAGATTATAATATATAAATTTCAAACTTCTTCTTAAATGTATTTACATAGATTACCTGCATGACTCTGTTGTTATCAGGAAAAGTATGATGTACAGGGGCAAGCCACTACTAATTTGAGGTGGAAAGCATATATTGCAAATTAAATTAATTAAAAATTGCAGCTCGGTATTGTGACGTTGTCACAATAAAATAATTGCTCGTTAAGTTTCCCTTTAATCATTTGTTTAAGAGACAAGTCAAATAAATTTATTAATAAATAGAATAACTAAATATTGTATATCAGTTAATTATTTTTAAAGATGGAGTAAAATAAGCATAACATATGCGCCTAAATACTATACATATACATTTATAAGCTCCTTTATAACTCAATATAAGCAATTCTTTATCATAACAGCAAGGTAAAAAGTTGTTACGTGGCATGACAGTTGTGGCATTAGGCATTTGTCACATATTTTGATAGTAGTTTACTATTGTCATTTGGAAAGTATAAAATGGATCCTGACAAAAAACTCTTCGAAAATAATCCTAAATTCTGTATTAGAAGATCATTAATGTCAGAAGCTTCGATATAAATTGATATATAGTTTTAAACTGACGAAATTTTAACTTATTAAGGCACCTATATAACTCAATAAAGCCATGTATTAAATTTATTAAAAATGTTTTAGTAGAAAAATAAATATATTATATTAATATAATTATGTTATCAATATTAATAAATAAATTTACTTATATAATGATAAAATTAGATTAAGAAAATGTAAATGTAAATTGAACATTATTACTGTTTATTTTTATAAGGTAATTAATTCACTCTTTCAAATAAAATTAATGGTCAATTTTATTTTTATCAATTGTTTATTGATTTAATTTATTCTTTAATTGTGGAGTAGTTTAAATGAATCTTATCTTTAATTACTAAAGTCTATAATGAAATTTAGTAGTTACTGTTTAATTTAATTATACGATTTATTCTTATTAAATATACATTTTAAAACAGAAATATTTATTCAATTAATTTTTAAATTAGGATTAAACTTGAATAAATTTAGATTATTTTTAATTAATTAATATTTAAAGATTAAATTTGTACTTTATCAATAAAAATTTATAAGTTTTTAATTATATTTTTATTACTTTTTACATAAAAATACAGTAAAGTACATATTAAAATTGCTATTTTTATTTAATTTATTTATTATAATATTTCATTTAAAGTAAAATTTAATTATCATTAATGAAATTAAAAATAATTTTTTAAAATAATATGACAATTTACTTTTTCGTTGTTGAATTTAAACAATTTTAAATTGATTTATTACAATAATATTATATTTATAATGTCATTTATACAGTAGTATCTTTATAAAGAGAATTTTTAAAAAATATTAGCTTTGTAAATTAAATAACATAATTCTAAAGGAATTTAATTCAGAAATTTGTGATGCAGAATGTCAGATATTTATTAAAACTGACTATTTAATTAGAAAAGACAATAAGAAAAAGTGATATAATAATGTTAACGTACAGCAATTTTTACAAATTATACAACAGAATTTAATATATTCAGCACATTTATGGCATTCTAAAGAATGATAATCAAATGTATGATAGGAAAATATATGTAATAAATTCATGCCAATACATTTTCTTAATTTTGGAATTTGTAAGTCATTGAGTAATCATATATATAACGAATATGAAAACAAAATACTTTAAAATCGTTGACATTTTGTATAATTAACTAACAAATAAAAAAAAAGAGCTAATTATTATCAGAAGAATGGCGTAAAGAAGATTTAATGCTGCTATCTATTAACGATCTTCTTGTTACTTGTACTTTTGTAGCAAGCAGACAATATCGCTAACGTTGTAAGAATAGTAAAGCCGTCAAAGTTTCACTAATTCTTGTAATTTGAAGCTAGATAAAAATAAAATAAAATAAAAGAACAAGGTAGAATGAGAAGATATAATTCTTAAAGTAAAACTAATCTACAAGGTGTTATGAAAAGATTTTTTTAATGTTATTTTCCTTATTATAAACTAAACTCATTTCTAATTAAGTAATGACTGTTTAAATTATGATTATGATTCTAGTAATAATAATAATAATAATAATAATAATAAAATATTATTGATTTAAGATAATCTTTAATATAATTTATTTAAATAAATGTAACAAAACAGGGTTATTAATTGCTTTATTAAAATATTTAAAGAAGAATTGTTAAAAGCTGAGAAGTCGTTCTGATTTTATTAAATTATTAAATAAATATTCTTATTATTTAACATAATATTATTAATAAATTTAAGAAACGAAATGAAATATTTATATATATTTAAAATGACTAAATAAGTTTTTAAAATATATACAAATTAATATTTTTAATATAAACTTAAGCAGTTGATGTAGCTTATTTTTAAAAAAATTTCCATTAAAAATACTGTTAAGTATTAACTAATGGAGCCTTTATAGAAATCCTTTATATTAAGTGGTATCATAAACAATATTAATATATTACCTATCAATATCTGGAAAGTAAATAATCTCAAGTGGTTGCTATTATAATATTATATAACGACGACTAATTTAATTAATGGTATTATATAATCGTCGTTGTTTTTATTGCACGTAGCCCTATTGCGTTACTTTTACAACGAATAAATTCAATATATCTATAATAATATTGATAATCTTGTCTAGAAGAAAAATAATTTTATAAAGGTTTATTTAAATTTCATAAATTATTAGAACTCGAGAAAAGTTTAATACTTTAGAAAAGTACGTTTATGTTATGCGATAAGGTTACACTTTAGCATAATTATGAACGTTAAACGATTCATAATCTGAACGACAAACAGGTATTTCCAATTACCGACAACAAATTTGTCTCCTGTCACATGTCATACTAGTAAACTATCGCATGTACCAGAACCAATACGTGTGTTACGATCCTATCTTTGCTTGTCGCTATCTCAACAGTTGGAAAGCAATTATAGTTTATCGAAAATTACATTCAAAATTAGCGACTGAGAAATAAGATGAAGGAAAAATATATAAACAATAGCCCTAAATGCTCAAGTGATACTTGTAAGATAATGGGATAATAGAATAGAATTGGATCGATAATCACTAAACGTTAAAACTTTCACAAGTTCAGTGAAGTAAGTTAATATCTTCTAAGTACAAGATTTTGTTCCATGCCACGGAATCCTACAGAAGATCATCATGACAGCTGTTGTTCTTTCAGTATAAATCCTTTCTAACATCTGTCGCTAACCTGACAGGATTGGTAAAGTATACACTTCAATAAAAACTGATAAATATAATATAGAAATAGGAACTTCGTCTTATATAAAAATATTAATATATTAATACTTAAAATAACTAATATTTAGATCAGATTTATTTGTTTTTATTTGAAAGAATACCCAGCAGATGGCGCTATACAATATATATATATTTTTTTCTTTTGTTATTTAAGTATATTTATCACGTTTTAGGAATTAGTAAGTCATACAGCAAAGCGCGTGTACATCTCGAATATACTAAATATTTTAATTAGATTAACTGTAAGGATTATTTATAATTCACGCAGCGACATTCGTAACATTTATTCATTTACTCAGTAGGAAAATAATCAATAGAACAACAATTAAACTTGGTAATTATAGACATCTCCTTAGAGATTAACTTGCTCAGCGGTGAAACCATTGTTGTTTTTTTAAGTAGCATTGATCCAGTCCAAAATCAAATATAGGAAGAAAATCGCACGTTTATAATTAATCAAATAAAATAAAATAGCACTTGTTGTATTAAATACAAACAGTTTTTATCTTTTATTTATCTTATTTTTTCACAGTTATTAACAAGCTGAAAATAATAAAAAAAGAAACATAATTTCAATACATTTTAATTTATAATTTATTGAGATTTTAAACTATAATTTAAAAATTTTTTTGAATATATATGGTAATAATGACCTACATCTTTTATTTCCTACTCAAGCACGAAGCTTCAGACCGTATAAGTTATGCATGCCTGAATTTCAATAGTAACCATTGCGAAGATTGTTTTAAAAAATTATTTTATATGTATACATAAAAGAACATTTTTAAAATATTATTTATTAAAGTTATAAAGAAGCGATGTACTCGGAAGATAAAACTTTAGACACTACTTGAACTCTATAGAAGGGTTAATAATCTGTGGAGTTTATACAAGTGGCAAAATGGCCGTATTCAAAAATATTATATTTGGTTTAGATCCAACATAAACATCTTTAATTGAATAAGTGCCACTTCAATCTAGGTTGCGAATTTGTGACATTCTGTGTCAATCAATTTACGAGTTCGCTCAGTCGAAGTTAAAAGCATCAAACAACAACAAAAGTGTTCGGAGTAGGTTAATTTTCGATGGAATTAAATAAACAAATTTCGATTAATTTCCATAATAAAATGAAGAACAACTTTATAAAAATGGTAACATGAATTCTGTATAAATATATTGAATGTGTAAAGAATTGTAAATTTATAAATAATGTCACCTCGCAGATGTGTCAAAGTTATTTAACTTAAATATATTTAACGTAAATTAACTGAACGATCCATTAAATTTTAAAAACTTCGCACTTACTCGAGACAATTAATTAATTTATATCATAGAATTTAATAATTTTTGTCATATTTAAAAATATTTTTTACAAATTCTATTTTATATTTACCGAAAAACTACACTTTACGTGTTCTCTGGTAGTAAGAAGATTAGAACTTTCTATTTGGTACTGGTTTCTAATCTTCTGTTAAGCTATTGATCCCTAATTAAAATTAAGATTTTCTTTATTTTTGTTTAATTTTTCGTTACAAACAATAAATTAAAACAAAACTAAAGGAGTACTTTTTTAAAAATTGATTTAGATTTTATTGTATAAATATTCATCTTTTATACATAAAATTCTTAAAGGATTTTCTCTATAATATCTTATCTAATAGAAATTCGTAAATTATATAGTAATAAAATAATATAGTAAGAATGTGATTATAATAAAAAGTTATTTTCAAGTTATTTAGAAATATTTGTCTGATCAAGCTTTCAGAATAATGTATTAAGTTTTATTAAAATCAATGAAGACAAGAATATAGCTTACTTTCTTCTTAGATAATGTTTAAAACTGTTTAAGTCGTGTCACCAAGACGGCCATTTTGGATTCGAATCCAAAATGGACGTGTTGGTGACACGACTTAACGGGTTTATCCCTCTAAAGTGGACATTGAATCACTGTTTTCTAACCTGTTTTGTTTTATATGAGTGTTTTTATACTTTTGCATCATGTATTATATACTACATAACATATAATAAGGCGAATTTTTGAATAACTGAAATTGGATATGTGATTAAGTTATGTGTTTTTAAGCAATTATAGAGTTGATTATCATATTAAAGAAATCCCTCTAGATTATATGATAAAATGATAATTATTTAATTCATTATTGTGGCTTTTCTTTAATTAATAAATTAAGATTTAATTTTTCTCATCTTTAAATCACTTATTGTTTATCACAAGGATCAAAAGCATTTACATCAGCATTATATATAAAAAAAAAAGTTTAATAACAGTACTTATTTAGTTATAAAACAAATTTGTATGTAATAAAATTCAACTTTGGAGATTTCATTTCAACTTGTTTAATTCAAGAAGAACTTTTACGGATTTATAACGCATGATTCAAAGAAATAGTGGTTATTGTGACCAGTGTCTGATAGCAAATTGACAAAGTAATCTCTTATTCTTGGGTTTTATTCATATACGACAACGCATGGACGATCTGCGAGGGAGGAATTCCTCCTGAGAAGTCTTTTATGAGAAAATGGCCCTTATTTAAGTGTTAATAACCTGAAGGAAACTCTGAAAATTCCATTAGGCGAAGCTCGAACCCACGACTAACCAGTAGTGTTCAGTGGTTTTATCCACTCTACCACTGGTTTATCTTGTAAATATGAAATACTGTTTTTAAATATATTCTATATAATTCTTCAATTTGTTTTCTTGGCTGCAATTTTTAAATTGAAAACCTATACATTCCCACTGTCATCCGTCCATTGTCCGTCCTTCGTTAATATTGAGAACGGAGTTAGATAAATGAAAATCGAGTCTGATGTAGAAAGATAAGGGGCAGGAGACTCCGATCTTTACCGGAAATCACGTAAATGTTTAAATTAAAATATGATTAAATAATGCATTGTGAGGGTGTCATAATTAATATAATAATTGTTTTCTGTAACTTGAAATATCATTAATCATTTATATTTAAACCATAAAATAAATTAAAAACTAAATAATTTACTCAACTTAAGAATAAAAAAGAAAGTAATACGTCACATTTCAAATAAATATTAATTATAAAAATAAATTTGATGTTATAAAATTAGATTATTATTTTATACTTTAAAATAATAAAATGAAGAGGACTCAAATTAAGTAAAGTTTACAGAAAAATGAAAGAATTTTAAATGTAAGTTGAAATTAATATTAAATTTAAAGAATAATTACATTAAAAAATACGTTTAAAAAGCATCTTTTTTAAAATTTGAAGGTAAAATTAGTAAATTGTTTCTATTTTTACGTGTAGATAATAAATACGTAAACAAGCTGAATACTTTATTATTATCGTTTATTTTGTTTTTAAAATATATATGTAAGTTATAATAGTAAATAATATATATTATTCAGCTAAAATATAGACAAAGTTAGTTCAATATTTACACAAATATATGTTTAAATTTTATAACGGGCAGTAAATATCTTCATAGAATTTTTCAACCGAATATACGAATATAGTTTCATTCGTGTAGGTTACATACAGAAAATATATCAGTGTTAAATTTTTCTGTTTTATAGTTTCAAATCTCTTTCATCCAATTTACGAAAGTGTGAAGCGGAAAATACAAAATTCAAATATTGTAAATACAAAAAGTAAAAAAGCTTATAAAATTTTTTATGTATTTTTGAACAATCTAAACGGCACATCGTGTGTAGTAACCCACGTATAAGTTGAACGGATCGTTGTATTATTTGATTAAGCGTAATAAAATATAAATACTTTTAAACGTAGAGAAGTTTGGATTATGTAAAAAGAAATTGGTAAGCAATACTTTTAGATATAAAATTTCTTCTCGATAGAATAATAAAAATAAATATTAAAAAAAATTTTTGTAAGAAACTATTCAGTTTTTATTTTCTTCTAGAATTTTACACTGATATCAATATTAAATCATAATATAAATGTTCATGAATATATATATATATATATATATATATATATATATATATAATATTTTGTTGTCAATTTACGTAAACTTCTCGGTTAATGTTACCTATGGTTCCAAGATGGCGGATCGTCTGATTCCAGCAAGGAAACAGTGAAGACGCACGTTCTAACCTAACCTAACCTATTCTAATAATTTTGTTGGTAGTAATTATGGTAATTTATTAGAATAGGTTAGGTGTTTCCTTTCTTCTATTTGCTGGAATCAGAGACGAGCCGCCATCTTGGAACCATAGGTAACAATAACCAGATTCTCATACCGTTCTTAAATTTATATATTTTTAAAAATTTCATACTTTTTAACACTTACTCTTTATGTTATTTATACAATAAATTTATGAATATTACGAATACAATTTGTTTTAAATAAAAAATTCACAGAGTAAATTAATTTTAATCACAGTTTTATTTAAAGATTATTGACTTATTCTTTTTACAATTCTTAATTGAAATCCGCTTTTAAATGATGGACATCATTTATCAGAATTATCAATAAAAATGTCAGACAATTATCTTTATGATTAAAACTTTTTAAAATTTATTCGAATTTCAGTATTTTTACATTACTGTAATTATTAGAGGAATGTATTAATTTTTAAAAAATATATTCTGCTGAGTAAGTGACACTGTTCTAACAAAACTTCTTAATTATATTCGAAGGTAAATTCTACTCATTATGTTTAAGAACTCATTTGACAAATTGTAAGTTGTTCCAATTACTAGTTTTAATATCAGAATGTTTTCTTACAAATTGCAAAGCATTTTTCTTATCGGCATTTCTGTAAATTGTCTCTTCAGGCAAATTAAACTTTAAAATCCACGCCATGAAAGCTTTAATGTAAAGTATGCAGTTTCGAAAATTTTAATTAGGAAAACTAAAGTTATTATTTTAATAGTATATTTTACATAAGAGAAACTTCTTACATAATAATTCATTTTTGCTTTATATTATTACTTTTTCTGTAATTTATATGAATATTTAATGTCAATTATTATCTATTTTTCTTAAAATATTTTATTGAAGAATTCATTAAAGCATATATCGTATTTAATAAAATATAAACTGAAAAATTAGACGTTTTATAAGTAACAAGAACCACTCGACACATGAACTGCAAATGTTGATTTATTTAATCTTCTACGTGCAAATATATTTCAACCTAGTGTACTACACACGCCGTCGGATAGGTTGACCAGGATATATTGGATCCTATCTTTCGCCATTATGTACCCACGTGGGACACTATTAAAAAGTTTTCTTAGTGCCCACAGAGCGGAAGGGGGCGAAGATGTAAAGAAAAAAATAAGTAATAATTCATCAACTTTTATATCAATTTTAATATATAATACTTATACAAATATGTAGTACATGCTTTTAATCAAGGGTTATCATACACTTGAAACGTTTACTACCTTATATGCCTCCTAAATACCCTTCCTCATCAGGTAATCCTCAATTAAATATAGGCAAAACAAATACATTTACTACTTTTTTCAAGTACTTTTATTCAAATCTGTTAAAAAGTAAAATTATACAATTGATAAATTACAGTTTAATGTAGCTTATATTCAAGTTTTATCGATACAAACTCATTTCATTTGTTATAATTCATACATGGCTTGCGTGACTTCTTCTGTAGTTTATATACATTATGTTGATCGTTAAAGGACACACACACACACATTTAAAATTGAAGAAAACATGAATTTTATATAATATATAAGTCGATAAGTACAAGATAATATATTTAAATTTAAAATAATTAAATTTTATTTTATTAAAATTATACAAGCTTTTCTAGAATTGAATTATAATCTATAATTCAAATTTCTTTATGATATCCACAGTAAATATTTCATTACAATTTACCTTCTGAATTCAACGTGATAAGGAATTAATTTACTTTTAATGTAAATTATGTCAATTAAAGTTTTAAATGTATTTTACATTATAATATAGCCTATATATATTTTAAGACTTAAGAAAATCGAAATTTATTTACGTTTCTTAAATTTTTATAACGAACAATTAATATTCGATAGTGTCGTTTCGAAGAATTAATATAATTGTTATTAATACAAAATTATTATTATAATAATTTAATGATTTATTCATAAATTTGATAACAAATTTTAAAAATAATTTATTTTTAACGATTAAAAATTGTTTACTTCATAATTAAGTTTCGTATGCTTTATAAAATGGAATTAATAATAATTGTTTACAGTTTCTAGTCTTTAATAAATGAAATTAATTATTTGCATTATAAAGCAATTTAAGAAGAATTTACATGAAATATTTGTTTATTATAATTTTAAGTTATTAAAAAGAATAATTTATTACTAATTTCTTAAAAAGTTGTTATAAAATTTAATTTATTTTATAACATATTTTTAAATTTAATACAATTTTTTTATTTATTTGTCTTCTTTTTTTAAATTTTATGATAAAGAAACGATTGTGGCAATTATTAAAAATAAATTCTAGAAGTGAGAAATTTCGTGAATAAAAAAATGCATTAAGAATGATCCTATAGAAAACATTTAATAAAGGAATATTAAATTGAAGAGGAAGGAGGGAAAAATATAGAAAAATTTAATTATAGTAACTTTATTTATTTAATATTTTAATAAAATATGGGTTAACGGAAACTTAATAATGATATTGATTGACTTTTTCGGATACGAAGCGAATAATCTATTTTCTATAAATAATTTTTAATTTAATTTAGTTTTTTTTAAAATAAATACTTTAATAAATATTAAAATCAATTTAAATTAAATATTTAATAATTAGGGAAGATAAATATTTAATTTTAACGTACGTTTAATTAATTAATTACTTTTACAAATAAGCAGAAAAGTCTCTAAGGACGTATTCTTTCCCAAGTTAGCAAATATACAAACGTAAATATAAATATAATAAATAAATAACAATTTAATAAAATAAACTATATAAATTTTCGTTAAATATATTTATTAAATTATATAAATTTTTTTTAATATTAAATTTTCATCTTCCTCAAGTTTACACCCAGATGTACTGGATTCATTCACTCGAATCACGAACAAAAGAGCTCATACAATAATATTCGGAGGATGAAGTTGACGGTTGTCGGTTCACTGATGACCAAGGACACATGACCAGGTTTTTTACATTATTATGACCTGAACCATTCATAAATCTTGGTGCCTGCTTCACAAACAAGAATGACCTTACTGGTAAGAAGACTCTTAAATTTAACATCGGTAGATTTTTAGATTTAATTGCAATTGTTTTGTGTCAATGATGATAAAACTCGCTTACTAATTTCAATTTTTAAATTTCTATTAACTTGTATATATAGATATATTACCGCTTTGTATTGTTAACAATCTCTTCCTCTTTACTCGAACGGAATTGTTTATTAAAAAAGGGGGAAAAATCTAATGTTACTTAGAAAGTGAAGATCCCTTGATGATCTGATATATCTGGAATAAAGTGCTTTACTGGAACGTTTGTGTATAGAAGGAAGGGGGGGAGAAAACTGCCTCAATAGACTTTAGCTTCGAAAAAACTCTCATAGAGTCAAGGCAAATAAACATCAGATCAATATAAGATCTGCTTTTCTATTTTTATTTATTTTTTTATTCAGAACTTGGTACTTTATGATTTAGTCTTTTTTTTTACTCTTGACTCTTCTTTGTAGTAAACTATTTGTATTTACAGTTTCTAGTTTAGTCTGAAATGGCATAAATTTGACTTAAGCTAGCAGTTGATTTTATAGCTGTTACTTAACTAGAAATGTTAGAATTTATGAGTGAGGAGGATCATATTTTCTCACTTAATAACTATTTATTATTTAAGGCGAAAAGAAAGCTTTCTACGTCTTCTTTGAGAAAGTATAGAACTTTCTTAAAGAAGACGTAGAAAGCGCTTAAAATATATTGCTTCAATTTTTTTTTATCTGTTCTGTAACGAGAATTCGTCTCACTTTAAATATTTCTAAAATTGAAAATCGTTTGTCTTTTAAAAGTTTGAATTGTATAGTGTAAGAACTTTAGTGTAAATTTCAAAACTCTGCAGTCTGTCTTAAAAAAGTAATAAGAAACTTTTTATAACTGCTGAAAATTTAAAAAAAAAATTATTTTCATTAAAATTTTTATTATTCTAAAACATATATTTTCAAATTATAGAAAATTATAAAAAATATGATCACATTTATCAATCTACTTAACTGAAAATAGTAACAAACTATAAAAGGAATTAATGTTCATCTTATGTTAAAACGATAAGGTTTTTTTTTAATCTCATAAGATACGTCTTACAAAAATTATCTTATCACGGTAATAAAAGAAATAATTGAAAAATTAATTATAGATTTTCATGTGATAATATTATTTTTCCTTCGTTTCTTATGCCTACATTACGATTAATTCTTCAGGTAATCGATAGTAAAATTTGACTTAGAAAAAGTGATAAAATGATAAGAGAAGTTCTTACAAATGATTATAAAAAAGTTATCTTTAGTGTAAGTAATTTACGCAAAAATTATAAGGTAGAAAAGTATTTAAGTTACTGGATACGATTGCAATAATTCTTTAATCCTTCCTCTTGAACAGAATACTTTAAACTTTATTATTGAAGTTCCAGTTCAAATAAAAAGTTTAAACTGGAAATTCTATTTATCGGTGTGTTATGTAGATTTTAAATTATAAATTAATTGTATTTATTCTTCGATCAAATAGTATATAAAGTTACTATTTTATCTAATTATAATCATCATTCTATATTATTTAATTTAAGAAAACAACGTTCATAATTTTCTGTAGTATTTCTAAAAATAAAAATGGAACCGATGTACTAAATCTTAATGTGTATCACTTCGAAAATTCTAACATAGAGTCACAGGTGCCTATGACGTGGCTTGACTTTTATTTTTATAATCTCGAATTTCTAGCAAAAATGTCGAAAATTTCGAATAGATTATAACAGTTTAAACATATCTTAAATTTTCCTATTGGTTCTATATAGATATTGTTTTACTTTATAATGAAGAGGAGAACGATGAAAATCATTCACTTATGTAGACTAATGGCTCCAGCCTTATTCTGGCTCCAGCTTTATTCTGGAATTACTACTACTGATCTCGAAATTTGTTAGATTTTAAACATAAAAATATACATACATATGATTTACAAAATGTTTCAAGTGGATTTATTAAAAAAAACTTATTATATGTCACTATTTGTACAAATATGTTTGCAGTTAGTGAAATTAATTCAGTCTAATGCTTAAAGACAATTGGTGAATGTTACTATATACTAGGAAATTAATGTAAAGAAGTGAAAAGTATCTAATATTTCCTTACAAGTGTGTATAACTTAAAACCCTAAAAGCTTGACTGTCGAGCAGAAAATTCATGCAAGAATAAACCCTTTACACTAGCTTAATTAACCATCATAATGAAACTTGATGATGGTTAATTAAGTTAATCATCATTATAAAACCCGATAATGTCGATTTAAGTTAGCCGAAACGTTTCTTATTGTGTGAATTTTATATGAATGACAGGCCATTAAGTTTTATTCATTTTAAAAGTGTCGATTATACAATTTGGATTAGCTTTTAATTCTCAGTTCACTAAAAATATGTTTTTTAAATAGACTCTCTGTAATCCGACACGTGTCGGACCATCGAGTGTCGAGTTACAGCAGTTGTCGGATTACTGGATTTTGTATGTGTTTGTGTATTTTAATGCACTTGGTTCATTAGTTAGTTTATCGTATTAATACGATTGTAACTGTAACACGAAAATTCCGCTTGTGCCGCCCTGAAGAGTGTCGAACTCTACAGTGTTTAAAAATATTTTTAAATAATAATAAAAAATATATAAATATTTTAACAGTAAATATATCTAACAAATTTTTAGTCAGAAATATTAATGTAAGGGTTTTCTGCAATCAATTTTAAATGCTATAGAATTATTTAACGGTTGTCCACGCATTCAGTGTATTGAGAAAATTTTTAATGGATTGTACTAAAAAATTTTTAACTGACGTTTGCATTGGCTATAAAAATGATTCTTTTCGAATAAAAGTCGTTTGAAAGGAATAAAAATGATCCAAATAAAGACTAAAATAGCTTTTTGGAAGCTGCACTATCGCATCAAGCAACTTTCTTAACACCTATACACTTATACCTTTTGTTCGTGCACCTTAGTTAATATTTGTAACCTACTAGTTAAAGTTTATGTAGAAGCAGATTGTTATGTGCAACACAGTAAAAACTTAGATATTTCCGCATTAACCTAATTTTTTTTCTTTCCAATAACCGAACTTAGTACAAAATATTTCTGTGTAGGTTTCTTTATTCAGAAACATTTAAAAATCTAATACAGAAACATTATTTACCAATAAGTTTCAAAGACATACTGCATATACAGTACTAATATTTTAGTTTTATGTATATAAGTTGGGAGTTTTTATGTATGTTTGGATGGATAGCGCGATTTTCACTCACTTTCAAGCTTAATAAATCTTTTTCCATTTGTCGAAAATTTCTAAAATTTTTCAGGGAGATTTTTGTATTAGATGCAAATGTTTCTATGAATTTTCAGGAAAATTTGACCATTGGTTCGGAAGATATGGCCCCATCCTCTTAATATCTCTTGAACCAATGTGAAGACTTAAAGGTAATCGTAGCAATTATTAGGAATTAAAAATAAATAAAGAATACCGGAAAAGTTCAGCAATAACGGTGTCAACTTTTATAAAAAAAAGCTATTTCATATCGAAAACTAAACATATCCCAATTTATAAGATTTGGGATAGCGTGATTTAGTCTAGCACAGAAGTCTCTGAAGTGCGACCACTTCAGAGACTCCACGATAGCAACTCTCAGGGGCCAAAACTCAGTAGGGAATCAATTGAAAATAGTTAAATTCATTAAAAATTATTAGTAAGATTACGCATGGAGTAAGCGCAACCAATTTATTTAGATATTAAAAATCTCTGGGAAATGAATATCGGTGTTATTTTACAACGGTACATGTTTCCACTTATTGAGAACAATATTAAAACAGAAATTAAGCTTATGTGTGAATTAAAAATAAACTAGTATTGCATGATACAGCTGTGTTAGCTGTACCACGCAAAAAGCTTGTGTGTTCGAGCGTTAGGTTTAAAGTAATTAAGTTATGTTTATGAAGAAATGTTTTGGAGCAAGACTACGCCCATGTTCTCTTAATCCGCAATAGTTTTTCCTCATTGGTTCTTAAAATCGTTATTTATGCGTTACTTAAATTAAAATTAAATAACGAGTTTTTCAGTAAAGTTAAATCTGTTTAATGTCAGTTTTAATGTTTCAGCAAAATTTTTATGCAGACATCAATCTTAATACCTAAAAATATAATTTATGCTACAGATAAAACTGCGAAACTAAGTTACGAGGTAAAACTACTCATCCTCGTTCAACCAAAGTATTTTCTACTCTAATGTACTAAACGTTATGTGAACCCAACCACTAAAGACTACATTCAATGTTAAATTGTTTTTTAATAATGGCATGTGTAATGCACCTGTTTTGAAGTAATAGGACAGTTCTCTTTTTCATCTTTGTTAATTTTGCACTCTTACTCCATATTGTAAATTTTCATTACTTTCAAAAACTGGCTTTTATATTATTTCATTCCATACAATTTTGTTTTATTTATAATATAGAATCATTTTTAAAATCTGTTTTAATAATAATGTGTTCGAATAGAATTATTGTTATTGTGTAATACATCGTTATAGCAAAACAGTGCGCTCTTGTCCCACTTTCCCTTATAAGACAATTCAGAATGTTTGTACATTTGCACACTAAGTAGATATTTTCTATGAAAACGAGCTGTAAATTAACACTGGCTTACCACAGTTTACTTATTTATTATTACCGTATTTACTCGAATAAGCTCACCTTAATTTTTATATATTCGCCTATGGAAAAATAGACAACTCGAGACCAATTATGTCTACAGAATTTGTTCTGTTGACATAAATTTGTTCACAATTTATTGCAAGTTATATATCACTGTCTTCCATGGTATAGAAGTCGGAAAGCTCTTCATCTTTCCGTGTTATGCTGTATTGAATCAACACTAATGTTAGTTTAGTCCCGTTCCTGAGTTTTAGTTTTAGTCGTTATACGCGTGTAATTTTAGTTTTAGTTTTCTAAACTTAAAACTACGCTAATTAAACCTAACATTGGATTCGATGTTCCCGTCTTTCTGTATGCAATCATATTCAGTGCCATTTAAACCATTTCAGTGCAAGGAGTGCTACACAACTTTTTTGGTATCTTTATCCTAATACTTACGACATTACTGTAATGGACTAACGAGATTGAGATAAGTTGCTTTCTTAAATGTTTTTCTATTACGAATATTAATCTAATAGAATTACTAAAATGATGCTAGGGAATTAGTCAGAGAGTAGTAAGACATGTCTTCTCGATTCGTCAAAACAATAGGAAAATCAGGAAACAACTTACATAGTATCTAGCTTTATAAAGCAGATTAACATAACTTCGATTATAACTCAGTATAAGGGCAAACAGATGGCAACAAACATACCAAAAGATAAGCAATTGTCTGAGTTCGAAAGAGGACAAGTTATGGGAATGAAGCAATGCAAAAAATGGGGAGGGGCAAATTGTTACTGCTACAGAACGTTGAAGACCGTTGTGAATGCCATCCTACAAATCTATCCGGAAAGTGGTCAAAAAGACCACCAATATTAAAAAACAGCCAGAAAATCTACGTTACGTTACATGTTATGACAACTGCTTTTCTCAGAAGATAGTGCTGGATCGATGCCTTCCGATATTACTGCTATCGTATCCGTGACAACAAGCAGTATTTCTAAAAGCGTCTGTTTAAAGGTAGATCGGTGACGATCTGGATTGCATACGCTGCTGGTGACGTTCCACCAATTATGACAATTTCTACACGAATGACTTCGTTATATCAAGAAATATCTGTGGAACGTTTGCTACCATAAGCACTGCTGTTTACGTCTGACAAATGGCATTTTTTCCACAGGATAACGCTCCTCGCCTTCAGTCCACAGGTACCGAGGACTCGTTTTTAACCAATAACGTTACTACTCTAACTCGCCAATACGTAGCCCGGACCTAAATTATATGAAGAATTTGTGGGCTTGTCACGCAACACATATGATAATGGACGTAGTCAATTCGACACAGAGGAACTAACGAATGCTATACAAAGTTTATGGGAGAACTTGGATAAAAGGTCGTTGAAAACTCTCACAGCATCCATGACGGACAGTTGCTGCAAGTGCTACTTAAGAAAGGTGCAGTGATTGATTTCTAATGCCGTAACCAATGTTACCTTGTTACCTTGCGATGAATTTCGGCAGATTTCTATTCCGATTTTATTTTGTCCACGATTCAGTGTGTTGACTTGGATAAAAGATCACATCTCACATGCTATACTGTTTTCTTTTTCTTTTCTTTTCACAACTCCTATTACATATATATTTTCTGGTACCATTGCTTCTAATATCTAATTTTTTCTTCTACTTGCTTTGATGTTTTAATAAATTATCACGCTTTTTACGACGACCTTACACTTTTTTCCACTTTGTAATGAAAAAAAACTTGTAACGTACCCTACCAAAAAAAAATTTGATCCTATTTAACAGTATTGGATTCGATCTAAGACTTAAGTGTCTTTTAAAATCATGTATATATGCAATATATTAAGCTGAGATTATTCACATACAATTGAAACGTATTGTATAACTGAAGAATTCAAAAACATTGCATGATTAATATGTTTATAGAGAACAATCTCAGTAATCCGACGTTCGCTAGTTTGACAGATTCAGTATTCCGATACTATGAACCACTACACAAAAAACTAATTACGATATATCCATCGTTTCTACAGTCCAAAATACTTGCATACTATATGCAATAATCGTTTATATTGAACGATTATTGTACATCCAATTAATATTATTGCAGCAGTTTGATACTTCCCTTGAGACTGTATCTTCAATAACACAGAAAGATTTCACCTCTACAAGTAATAAGTGGAGGAGTTCAAACTGAGAAATTGCTATGTAAGAATTGATCTTACAAAACCCACAAAATTAAAAAAATTATTGATAACGGGAACAGTATTAGTCAAGAGATTCATTTTTCCAAATATTTTACTCAAAAATAAAGAAAGCGGCCATTGAAATGATGAAAAATTCCGATTAACGGATTACCGAGATTATACTGTTAATATAAAATACAATATGTTTTACAATAAAAATCAATTATTTTAAATCAAAATATAATATTCTAAGAATATTTTCATAATAGCCACGATGTAATTACTAAGTATATTATTGTTTATTTATTGGACTGCAATAGACCTATAAATTCCCACTGTCGTCCGTCCGTCTGTCTGCCTCTCCTTAATCTCGAGAACGGAGTTAGATAAATAAACTCTAAGATCAGATATGGAAACAATAGAAATAAAAGGCCCCAATTACTACGAGCGGAATAAAAATGTCAACTATTCTCCTAAGTAAATGTGTTTTTAAAATTTTGTATTATTTTCTTACATATAAAGTAAAAATTTAAAAAATTAAAACAACATTTTAAAAGAAAAAAAAACAAAATATGAACAATAAAAGTAAGAAAATTAAGAAATAATTAGGATAAATAATAAACTAAATACGAATAATGATATGATTAAAAGCCCAGGAGAGTTTTCTTCCTGTTGATAAAAATTCTTCTCGTTTTTTTTATAAAGAAAAGCAACACATTCATCACACGTAAGACTCAATAATTGACTTCAAGCAGAGATTTTCTCCTTGCATATTCAATAAAGCTTACGTTACAAAATTGAATCACGTTTTACTAATACAGAATAGTTATTTAATTTGACAAGAATTTATTAAGTAAAATTTTTAAATTATAATTTTATAAAATACCAACTAAAAATGCCCTACTGGTATTACTTACACGTTTCTACCAATATAAATTTTATTCAGCAATATAATATTACTGAATGTAGAATTTTAATGTTGAAAACTATCCATTCTACATATTTAACATTACAAGTTTGGATAGTTTAACACACGTACGGTATCATTCAATTGCAAATTTAAATTTTTATATAGATTTCCCTATAGAATATGAGATTACGTAAAATGAAAATTTTTGTTATTTACATTTGTATTGTTTTACTGTAGACAAACAGAATCTTTAATTAAAAAATTTATTAGTTTTTCATAAAAACTAATATAAAAACATTATCTAGTAATGTGTGTGTGTGTGTATGTGTTTTATCTAAATAAATTAATTATAAACTTCTTATCTGGTTGTATAATTATGTTTACAATATTTCTTACAGAAAAATAAATTAGTTTCCTGTAATGTACGTCCATTAATGATACAATAAAACGTTATCATATATAAATAATATACGTATATTAAAGTCTTTTCTTACAAATAAACCATCCTATTTATATTACATCTTTTAAATTTATTAATAGATATTTTCTTTATCAACAGGATCCTTAATGTATGGAGACAGAAATTCAGTAACTTGTTTATTTCTACTTTTGTATCGAATTTTATGCTTTGTCAGTATTATAACTTGATTTTAAAAGTTTACTTCATTCTTATTTATATTAATAATAATGTAATATTTATTATAAGGAAGCGTTTTTATTACCATAATTAATTAAAATACTACGATTCGATTTCTCTAATAATATATTTATTTATGTTTGATAAAATGTTTTATTAGTTTTTTAATCAAAATGACATATTAAATTAATTAATTTTTGTATTATTAACTTGTTTCGAAGTATGTAATCTAATCTTTCTCAATACTTAATTTCACTAACTTCATATTCTTTATAATCTCTACTTTTTGTTTCGAATTTTTCATTTAAATGAACAATGTTTTGATGTTCCGAATATATTAAAAGGAATATTCTTGAAATAAACAATTCATAATATTTAAATTGAGCGCCGCCTCTTACCATCTTCAACACATAAATCATCACTTTGTCCATCGTATATACGATGCTGTATACGCTATCCGACCTTAGTTACTCAGTAGTAGTCACGTTTGTCAGATCAAATGTCATAGTATCGCTGTTATTGTGTTCAAATAACCATTATTTTACTCCAAAGAGCAAAAGTAGTAATGCTGTACCAAAGATAAAGCTATAAAGTGTTTCCTTTAAGTGAAAAGATAAAAATGTTCTCGATTTAATAAGGAAAGAAAAAACTCGATTGCTGAGGACCTATTCGTGTAACTTTTATTATTGATACAATATCAGGTTGTAAAGGTAACATTTAGACATGTCGAATTTTTTCCAGAAACGATTGGAAAAAATATTCTACAATCCTCGATGTGAGTAGCAAACATAACTAGAGTAACCAACGGGCATTTCGTGACATATTTCATTGTACTTATTAGCAATATTTGACAATATGAAACTTTCGAAAGAATACATTCGAGTATTCTTGTTTAATCATTTTATAAGTGGACATAATGAAAAAAGGCTCACGATCTCATCTACAGGGTGTTTGGCGTGGACAGTCAACAGACAGAACTGTTAGAATTGGTTCAATTATTGGCCTGACTGTTGGCTCAATTAGTCCAACAAGCCTTATTGGTTCAATAAGTCCAAAGATGGAGATTTCTCCTTTCAAGATGAATTTCATTCAGGGTGCCTGTCGCCAATTACGTAAGCAGTAAGATGAACGTTTCCAGAATACATGAAATTGACGTTAATTCGAACTCGGAGAGTTTGAAACCCCGTTAGTTCGTAACTGTACTTTTGTCCCGATCAGGGATATAGAGATTTACATGTTAAAGAATGTTAATCTCGGTTAGTTCGAAATAGGTCTACTTCGAAATTCGAAGTGAAAATTCTGTCCGAACTGTAATACTGTTTGCGTATGTTAACTCGTTCGTTTAGATCGTATGTTAACTTGTTAAGCCATACTATAAGAAAACAATAGACAAGAACAATTCACAAGAACAATTAGAATTGTTCTTGTCTATTCTTGTTGTTGTCTCATAGTATGGCTTTGTTTTTACAGTGACACATTTTCGGGTGTTTTATTGACTATCCTATAGAATATCTTTTTCCCCCTGTTATCTCATAAAATACGACTGCTTTTCCAGATTGCAAGATTGGGCTACAAGTGGCAGATTGAGATATTTGTAGGACTAGGCTACTATATATAGGCAACTTCTATGTTTTGGGCCACTTTAAAAGTAATTTGGGCTACATTTCGAGGAATTTACATTTTATAAAAGCCGAACACTAACGAAAATAGGGTTCTGTGTAAGTAGCTGTATTTCGTTTACTTAATAAATTATATCAATTACATGGCATTTCGCATACTGTACAGAAATATGTAAATCTCGGATAATTTCAAGTCGTGATTATTTCGTCCCTTGAATTTCGAAATAACAAGGATTTCCTGTATCACGTAGTATGAACTCGTTGAGTGAGACCATTCACTGAACGAGTTGGTGTCAGTTGACATTCCCAGCACATTTGTGTTTCTATTCACAAAACTCGAGACTAAGCGCCCAAGAAGCGAAAGTACCATTGATTATGACGTTCTTCTATAACTAATAGACGATAATCCACAGTTACCACCAGAAAATTAACATAACAACTCCAAAATTGACAATGTCCGATGTCAACACGACAACGCACCAGAACATAGAGTAAAGATGACCTTAGAGAAGCTAGACAATCTGGGCTGAGAGGTTCTATTTCATCCATCTTACAGTCCAGACTTAGCGCCAACTTACTACCATATATTTTGGTCTCTATGGAATTATACTCCCAATATACATTTCAATAATAATATCCGACGCCCAAGACTTTTTTCAAAGAAAACTTCGTCATTCTAAACTCACGGAATTGAAAGTTTACAGCGCGATATAATTGATATTAATGGTGATCACCTATATTGTGCTCGTTGTTGAGTAAATTGTCAATAAAGTTTTTCGAAATGTTTATTTTTTAATTATTGGTTACTGTTAATCTTTTACTGTGCCTATAGAAAAAAAATAACTATTAAATACGATTCGGTATATCCACGGTTTCATGCATGTACCGAGGGTCTTGAAATGGATCCCCACGGAAACGGGTAGCTACAGTATTTAAAAATAGTTTAAAAAATTCTTTCAAATTTTTTTAAAATTTAACTTTTATGCTAAACATTTGTAATTATTTCAATACATTTTTTTGACAAAAATAAGTTACATGCGAACATAAGGACGACGACAATATAAGATTACAATATCATAACAAAGCGACAGTCGATTGGGAAGCCTGTCAAGGGCTGCTTTAACCAATTTAAATCAGCCTTTAATCTTGTACCACTTCTTGTCTGGATACATGCGGCGATATGATCCGGCATGCAGACACCGGATGCTTTCCTGCGATAATTTTCCCACAGATGTTACAAATGCTGCTATAAATCCCTCACACTCGTAGATGACCGTGGTTGGCGTTGTTTCAGGTCTCACAAATGCTCGATGGGAGTCATACCTACTGATGGACAGGTCACAAAATATGACCATGACGGAGATATTCCCGGACAACCCTAGTTGTGTGCAGTCTAGAATTATCTTGTTGGAAAATGATGACGGAGCTGCAAATAGCGAAAGACAATTTCAATATGTCTTTGGTTCAGACACAGTTACATAAATTATACCGGTTCAGACTCTGATAGATAAATAATAGCTAAAGACAACTCAAAGGCACAGGATTTCCTGAATATACCGCTGCGCCTTCAATGTCCTTACTAGGAGTGAACGACTGTCTTATGATATGGCTCTCTAGATTATTACGCCAGCAGTGGGGACATAGTGCCGCTTAACAGTAAAGGCAAGATTTAAGCGCCCCTAAATGGTTTTTTATATACATTCCGTTGATCGTCCGTTCCCAATACAACACGGACTTGTCGCTAAGCAGTCAATAGCAGTCCACGTTTCTCTGTTACGGCATCACTGCGGATAAAATGAAAGATTTCGGGGTAGTAATGGTAGTACACGTCGTATCGTTTGCTGTGCATGATTATTTAAGCAAGAAGGAACAGGATTCTGTAGCGAGGATTCCACCATCCTGGTGGACAAAAACCCCGATACAGCTATTCGTGCTTGTCTCCCGATCATCTGCCCTGGTCTGTCTGGGCCGTCAAGAATCTGCAAGTATGTGTGCCCTGACACATATACACTCACTCCAACATCTGCCACAGATAAAAACATTGTACCCAGATGGCAGAAAATTCTGCAAAACGACCATCCTGCTTCCCTTCGTTCAATGATGTAATGCGGCCTTTGTCAGCTGTGCGTTGTGTCCTTGACTGAATGGTATAGACGTGTCTGGCGTTCGAAAATGTCCAAATAACAAGTACACCAAAACTTCTGAGAACAGTGAGCCTCTGTGAGCCTTTTTCATAGAATACTGGAGTAGAGATTTTAAGGCAATTTGGCAATATTACCTGTCGTTCAATCGAACCACAACTGTAATCTTTTACATACTTATAAATGGTATAGCTGAGACAAATGTAGACCAATGCCGAGGTTTGCATATTTTTTATTATATTATACAATTTTTTAAATCTTAAAACGTTTAGTTTTTCATCTGATCTGTTATACCAGTTTTTAAAATATTGATTATAATATTTTAAAAAGTTAAAATTAAACATTTCTTATAATTCTTTAAATAGAATAAAAATCACATATATTTTAATAACAGAATTATTTACTTAAAACACTAATTTTCATTTAATTATTTTATTCTTCGATTGATGAGTTAAAATAATTTATTTAGTGTCTGATATGAATTTCTTTTTACTTTCCTATATAAAAATTGAATAAAAATCATATTAAAAATGTTATAAATTCATTAAAAAAGATCTAAATAAATATATTTTTTTTTGTGTAAAAGGAAAACACTAACTGTTTGCTGACAAATAAAGCATACAAAAAATAGATAAAGTAATAAATAATTTTGAATACATTCTGATATAAAAACATGTAAATATTACAAAAATTTGAAATAAAAGATAATATTATATTTAAAAATAGAGAAGAATTTATAACTTAACATGCAGTATATAAAATAAACTTTTATCTACCTTTTAAGAAAAAATATATATTGTTAAAACATTCATTACATTACACTAATTATCCCTTATTATGACATTAGTCTGTGTTTTTATCTATTACTCTCTATTGTAGTTTTTTAAAATGCATTTTAAAAATAACATTTTATATTTAAAAAGAGATTAGTTGAGAAGAGGAAGAGGGGGGGGGAAGATGGGGCAAGGACGATAGAAAAGTGTGAAGAGAGGGCCGTGAGCGGTAAGTACCGGGCAGAGATAAGAATGCCAAGATAAGCTTTTACAAAATGTGGGCCTAGGCCCACAGAGAACAGTGTGGGTGCTCCAAATTGGAGGTGACAGATGAAACCCGACAATTACAGTACACTTAACTAAAACAAGAACAAAATGCTCCTTCGAAGGAGAGGTAGCACACAAACACCAACTCGGAATGGACGAAAAACACCACGAAGCAAACGCCGTTACATGGAATTCCGAGTAAAGCACAGGTGGCAGATGAACATAAACTGACGAACCACTGTCTTGGGGGACCCTGAGTACTATGTAGGACTTACTACAGGTTCAGGGGTACAAGAAAGGTCGCGTGATGAACATTCCCCAGATGAGAACATAACATCCCCAAAGTGGGAGAACAGAGCCCGATAGTGAAGAGGCGCCCGACAGAACACTCGGTCCCGATAAACCGAACACAATGAGATAGCCTTTAAGAAGCCGAACGTGGGTGCAAAGACGAACACCCGGTGAGAGCCCCAGGGCTCGACATAACAGAACAATACCACGACAATACACGAAAAGCAAGCATTCGCGACAACCTTTGCTGACAAGTTCCCATCTTGGGAAGGTCCTGGGTGCCATATCGGACTTACAACCGGCACAGGATTACAAAAAGCCGCGTGTAGATCTATGTGGCAGGATCAGAGGAGGGACGCCTACTGGAGCGCTGGTTAGTACTAGGATGAAAGTTCGGAGATGTGATCCCTGTGTTGTAGATGAAGGTCTTGAAGGCAGTTGTTGTTTTCTTGTTGAAGAGAAAGTCCTTATTCTGACAGGGCCAATGGAACCCTTGGGAGTACATGACACTTTTCAGCTGGACACGGTGGGTAGAGTACACTGGGCAGTGGAACAGTATATGTTCTGGTGTTTCTTTCCCCTTCTTGCAATCACACATTCCGTTGCCTTTGTTCAAGAAACGTTTAAGGTAGTGTTTAAAGCCGCCATGCCCAGTGATGAACTGCGTTGTATGGAAGTCAGGAGTGTAGTGGTTCGCTTTGTTCCTCTCTTCGATGGTTGGGAAAAAGTCAAAAGTGCTCCTTCCCGTAGAACCAGTGGCCCACCTTTCTTGCCACCTACTGATAGTGAATTCGTGGAGCTGAGCTTTGACCCAGCTGAGTGGGACGAAGGAGAAGGTAGGTTCCGCTATATTACAGATGGCCTTCTTTGCTAAGAAGTCCGCTTTGTCGTTTCCTAGTACTCCGGAATGTCCCTTGGTCCAATGGAAAGAGATGTTAATGTTTTTCTTTTCCAGCAAGTTGGTCATAAGCGTGATGTCCTTAATAAGTTTTAGATTTGTGTTTAGTGCCTGGATCTGATGGAGCGCCACCTTACTGTCGCTAACCAAGGCTATCTTTTCCTTGGCTCCTTGTTTAACTGTCCTCTGGACGTATTTCAATGCGTTGGAGATTGCCAGGCTCTCGGCTTGATTGATCGTACAGAATGGACTTAATTTGAAATACGCCTGATGGATCACCCTACTGTTGTTGTTGAGGTGCACAAAGGCAGCCCCTACACCCATTGGGCCTTTCGACCCATCCGTGTAGATAGTGGTGCAAGTCTTCTCACGAATCCCAGAGTTAATGTCCACCACTGGGGGCACGGTGGCGGGGTGCACTAGACTGTAATCATTATATTTATCGATACCATTTTTGAGAATGTTTTCAGCTATGGTTTTAATCTGAGGCGGAGTAGTATTGCAGGTGACCAGGTGAGAAGGGAAGTGCTTGAGTTGGAATAACCAGTATCTACCAGCCGCCTTGAGGTCGAGAGGGATGGTGTTGGCTATCACTTGCAGCCCACTGGTCGGGGCCGTCCGATAGGCCCGACACACAGTAATGAGACAGCAGCGTTGAATTGTTTGGAGTTTTTTACTGATTTGTTGCCTACGGGTAGCATATCCCCAAACCTCGGCGCCATACAAGACAGCCGGCTCGATCGCACAATGGTAAATAAGAGAAGAACTTTTGTGGCTGAGGCCCCAAAGGTTCCTGCTAATGGACCTAAGAGCGTGCGACATGGTCACCGCTTTTTGCTTTACATAGTCCATGTGGGGCGACCAGGTCAATTGGCTGTCGACTTGTATTCCAAGATATTTGATTATGTCTGTACACCTGATTCTCTCATTCCGAATTTTTATTGATGGCTTTTTATTGAGCGGTTTCTTCCTTGGGAATACGATACAAGCACACTTATTGGTGTTGATGATTAATTTGTTTTTGACAGTCCAGTCCTGGATGTTGTCCAGCAGGGAATTCATTCCGCTTTGAATAACTTCTTGATTCCTGTGGTTCATCAGGATAAGGGTATCATCTGCAAACCCTATGATTTTGGCTTTCAAGTTGGAGTGAGCCTTATCCTGGATGTGAAGAAGACCATTGTATAGTATTATCCAAAGTAGGGGGCCCGAACTCGACCCTTGGGGGCATCCCCTAGTAATCTGCTTGATGACCATCTTGCCAGTTGGGCCCAACTGTGCTTGCCGGTGCGTGAGAAAGCTTCTATAAAGCCCAAGGATGTTAGAAGGGCAATTTATGTTTTTCAAGGCCAGAATGATGGCCGGCCACCAGGCATGGTTAAATGCCCCCTTAAAGTCTATGGCTACAGCCAGAGTATGTTGGTCTTTCTTCTTAGCCTCCTTTATGCTGTTGATTAGTTCCTGGAGGGCCAAATTTGTACCTTTCTTTTTTCTAAACCCATACTGCAGAGGGTGAAGGGTGTTGTTGAGTTCTGAATGATGTTGGAGCCTCCTAGCCATAAGGGAATCCAAAATTTTCCCCATTATCGATAAAAGCGAAATGGGTCGGTAGTCATTCGGGGTGTTTGGCTTGTCGCATTTCGGTATCAGCCTAATTTTTGCCACCTTCCACCTGTCCGGGAAGTGTTTCATTTGTAGGCATTTGTTATAAATTACCAGGAGGTGGGCTGGGATTGCCCTAAGAGCCCCTTTCGCCATTTGTCCGGTAATTTCGTCTGGACCCGGCGCCTTCCTGTTGTTTATTTTCCTGAAAAGGGTGGCAATTTCTGTCATTGAAAAATTTTTGTCAGTGATTTGTTTATCCTCTGTCATGCTGCACGTCCTGATGTGATCGTGGTACTGAGTGTCTTCGCTGGGGTTATCGTCAGGAAAGAGAGCATTAAGAACATAACTGTAAGTTTCCTCGATGCTTTTGGTATAATTCCCGTCTTCCTTTTTGACCGAGCAGGGAGTGTGTGCAGCTTTTGTTTTGTTAAAGGCTATATAGTACGGTATAGTCCATGGCCCTTTCTCACCCACCCTGTTGCAAAACTGTTTCCAAGATTGTGTTCTCGCCTCATTTATGGCCTGTTTGTACACTTTTTTGATTTTTAAGTATTCCTGACGTAGGTCCTCCTTACTGTTTCCGTTAGCCTTCCTGTAGCCTCTTTTTGCTTTTCTTGTTTTCTTCCTCAGATCCTGGAGGTGCGAGTTCCACCAGGCTGTTTTTGTGGTATGAAGTCTCTCCTTAGTGGCTAGCCGATATGCCATGTGTAAGGTATGGGTTAATTCTTCAATAGCGTGGTCCAGCTCCCCAGTGGTTTGGATGTTGATAAGAGGGTCAGGCTTCCAGAGAGTTTTGACCAAGTCTTCGTAGAGGTCCCAGTTTGTGTGCTTACTGATGGTGCAGATGGCAGGAGGAATGGTGCAGGCAAGTATTGTGAGGATGTAGTTGTGGTCACTAGGGACCATGTAGTCCAGAGTCTTGCAGGAGTGAACAGACCCCAGTATCCTATTGTTCCCTATGCAGACATCTATCCAACTCTCACCCTGGGCCGAAGAGAAAGTAGGAAGGGGGGAGGTGTTGAGAGAGTGGAAGTGGTTCTCCTCCAGAAATTCCCTGACGATTGTCCCCCGTGGGTCTTCCTTTTTAGCGAACCACAGAGGGGATTTAGAGTTGAGATCGCCTGCCAAAAGGATCTGGTCAGTCCCTAAGGCTCGTATAGTGTCTCGGACTTCCTGAAGGGGTCCGAGGATGGGGACAGAGGGAGGAAAGTATGCTGAGATGATGTAGCAGTTGAGGTTGCTTTGCTGAATACTAATCGTGGCATGGTAAGTACCGCTTAATTGCGGATGGAACTGAACAATTAAGTGGGGGTTGTAAACAGCCACCGCAGCCAAGGTAGGTCCTTGAGAAATGGCCTCGAAAACCCTGCATTTACCCAAGAGGGCAACCCTGTTTTTAAAAGTGTAGGGTTCCTGGAGAAGGGCGACATCAATATTTAGGGTAGTGACATCCAAGGCAAGCTGGGAAGTTGCGGCCTTACTTTTCTGTAAATTGGCCTGGAGGATGTGAAGATTGTGCTGGGGAGGGGTGATACAGGTGTTTGCAGTTATAGGATTGCTAGCTGTACTTGCTGTTGTAATGATATTATTGTCCATAGTTGGTTTGCATGATGGCCCTTGATTTCATTTTCTGCAGTGTTGGGCATTTCTGGTCAAATGCATTGTGTGCTGTGTTAATCTTTTTCCCCTTATTAACCATGTCGTTAGCTTCGTTGCAGTTTATACACCTGGGCGCCTCCTCCCTGTGAGGGCATTCGTGGAACCTATGTTCCTCCCCACAGTGACTGCAAGTCACCAGCTGGTCACACTCTCTGGCATAGTGGCCGTAGCCGCAGCATCTGAAGCACCTCAATATATACACGAAATCATCTACCCTTATGTTGCTCCATGATAACGCGACATATTTTTCGTTGATCATTATTTTCCTAATTTCTGGTGTGGTCGTTACAATAATATGCCTGCACTTCTCCTTAACGTTTCCTCTCTTTAGGAAGGATGTTATTTTGCACTGCTCTAGAAAGTTTTCCTGTGCCAAGTTCCCCCATATTTTATTTTGGCTGTAGAGAGTAGGAAGGACTTCATTGTCTCCAATGTATTCAGGTACATTTAGCATAATTAATTTAGGTTGCCGTCTCTGAGAGAGTTTGGTGTTCAGTTTATTTGAAAGTTCCGGGACTTCCTGGACTGCTTTCAGAAGCTTGGCCCCATCTCTATCCGAGCCAACCCTTACACAAACTCCATTTCCCCTGACATTTCTGATTGATTTAATGTTCACTCCCAGTTTCTGAGGCTCTATCTTGGTCCTCAGAGTTTTAGAAATCTCTTGCGAATTTTGTCCGTCGCCTTCTTCGCCCGGTTTGGGGTACAAGAGTAGTGCCACTCCCCCTCCTGGGCCCTCCCTATTAATCTTCCCGGTAATAGCCTTACTTATTGTTTTTTGTGGTAACACTGTGGTTTATGTTAGCCTTTACAACATCGGCGAAGCTTTTCTGCATGCCAGTGTCAGTGACTTGGGTCTTCCCCCTTATTTCTTTAAGGACTCCAACTAACTGGTGGACACACCCGTGTAGCTGCGTAACCCTCTCCCTAATTTCAGCCCTTTGAAGGGTGTTCGGACCCGACTTGAGCGGAGGACATAACTTCATAATTCTATCAAGCAGAGATGCTGCTTCTACGATAATCTGATTTTCGATTGAGGAACCCATTTCTTTTGGCCTAGGCATTTCCTTGTGTGATTCCTTATGTGTTACCTTCAGTGGAGTTGAGACCACCATAGGCTGTATGCCTCCTGGGACTTCCATTTGACCCCACCAGTATATAAAATAAACTTTTATCTACCTTTTAAGAAAAAATATATATTGTTAAAACATTCATTACATTACACTAATTATCCCTTATTATGACATTAGTCTGTGTTTTTATCTATTACTCTCTATTGTAGTTTTTTAAAATGCATTTTAAAAATAACATTTTATATTTAAAAAATATTATTTTAAGTTAATCTTTATTACACTAATGACAGATAAATTTATATATTCTTGATTTTCTTTATTACAAAATTTCTGCATGAAATTTAGAGCTGTAGAATAACACGAGTATATTGGAATAAATGTAATGATAGAATGAGGCAGTGCAACACATGGACGATATGCCTCCTAGGAAGATTTTTAAAATCCTGTACTACAGATAAAATCTTGGCTTCAAAGTACATTATCCCCATGTTTTAATAAAATATAAATAATTGTGTTATTATATAAAATCTATCTAATAATAATTTTAACTTCCATATATCTTAGAATATATAAAATTCTTTAGAATTTTGTGAGTATATATTTGATCTTGGTTTTATAACATAGTCTACTGTCTCCACTCTTATTATCCAAGAGACTAAGTTCCGTTTATACAATAGAAAACTGCAAATTGTATCAAAACAAAACTTGCGTCAATATTTGGTAGAACTACAAAACGAAGTTACGTGGAAACTTTATTTTGCAGTCCTGAATAAATTAAGAAACTTGAAGCAAGTTCATACGCTTTTGATAATGGAAGAGACAATAATAAAGGAGACAATGAATTAATTTGTGAAAATAATAAAGTGCCGTTAAATGTTTAATTTAATAATAATGATAAGTAGCGTTATATCATCACATAAGTATTTTTAATAAACAAATATTTTAAAAATTAATCTTCCAAAAGTTAGTAAAAGGAATATAATTACACACGCTTTAAAAAAATCACTTTTAAAGTGATCGTATATATAAGAAATTATATATATATATGCACATTGCACATGCTCAAAACAGACAATTTTGGTCAGGTTTTTAAGTATGGATTTATGACATAGTATTAGTTTTCCGGATCTGTTATAACAGAGGGAAAGTATGGCAATCTGTGGTCAAAATATGACCCCTTCCCAAGATATTTACATTTCTGGACTCGGGACCTCGAAACCCTGAATGCAAAAGAATTCAGGGTTTTTTTCCTGTATGTATGGTTGTTAGTGTGTGTGTGTGTATGTGTGTTCAGGGGGCACGATTTTTTCACCCAATTTGAAGCTTAATAATTCCTGTGCTTTTTGTTGAAAATTTCTGAAATTTTGCAAGGTTGTTTTTGTATTAGGGGCATTTACGCTATTAAATTTTAGTAGTTAAAGGTCAAGTGGTGGAAAAATAAAAGAGGGTCGTGTGTCATATCTCGAATAGAGTCGGAATTAATGAAGAATTTAATCGTTATTAGCATTTACATTTTTGTTATATATACCCTCAAAATTCAACTTTTTGCTGTTTTATAATAATTAATAAAATAAAAATTTTTATAAAATATCATAACAGATGGCACCACACGCAGTTTTAAATGTTGCCGGAAAGGTTAAGCAACTCACTGCTAAATTTTTTCTTTGTTTTCATTCATAAGGTAAAGGGCATAAGCAATTGATGCTTTTATTCTAAATAGACTACAGACAATTTCGTATAAATTATTAATACTGTTTATATATTGGTTGTATCATAACTTATTCAAGTTGTTCTTTGTCAAATCGTATTCAAAATCGATTCATTTTTATGTATAGAATTTTTTTTTGTCTGCAAAACATTAAATTGTTGTGATGTAATTTATTATAAATTTTATTAATATAATAGTTTTTCGCTCTTCAAATTCATGCACCACTGATTAAATTCAAATATACAAAGACTTAAATTAAAGATAAACTTAATGTTTCGTTTATTTTATAGATATTTATTAATCACTGTAACAATTTCAAATCATAAAATTGAGATGCAAATCAAATTAATACGTTTCTCTTTCAAATAAATCCATATTTATAGAAGTCAATTTAAAGCTCCAAATATTTATATATATTTTTAATACAATGCTTTTAAACCTCTATTATTTATAATGTCCCTTGTGTTTTAAAAATATTCCGTAAACATTTAATTTTCCTTCTTTTTTCTAAGTATTGTTTAATTACTTACGAAAAATCCTCTTTTCAGGATACTAATTAAATTATTTAAATTAGTAATGTATGAAGAAAAATGCCCTTTAACAAACTAAAAGTATACTTTATTAAAAAAAACGAAATTTTAAAATTTTAATTACAACATATTTTGATAAAAAATTAAAAAAATAACTTGATGAACTTGTTAAATATTGTTATGAATGAATAACGTTTAAATCCTACATACAATAATATAATTTATAATTCCCTAAATATCAATAGAAAGATAAAAATTAAGTTTGAAGTAGGACAAATTATATCATAATCTATATATAATGTAATGATAATGAAATATTAAGCAGTTATCTAGTCGGAATTATAAATATCCTTCTAAAATAAGAGGAACATCAATTTAATTACTCGGTTTTTGCCATGAGAAACAGGTTCGAATTTTATAATCTTTAAAGGTAGTCAGAATCGACATATCGTTTTCTATTTCTTATTCATACTGAGTGATTCTTCACTAAGGAATAGCATGAGGAATTCGAGTGATTCAATACACGTCAAGCCATCTTTAAAGTGATAATAAAAATCTCACATTCAATATTATCAGGTCATCTCGTAAGAGATCATCTCTAATCACATTGTTCTTCATCGGACGATGATCAATTCCAAAATCGAGGACAATCATATAGTCCATGTAATGACAATCCTGAACAGAATACAAATTCTCCTCTTTCGTTCGCATTCGTTTTTTCATTTCATCAAGTAAAAGCATTAATGAATGTAAACAGGAACCACCCGAACCCAAATACGATTTGTTTTAATCTTGATTTATTTCTTTGGTTGATAAGATTAATGCATTATGTTACTTATTGGATGTAACATGTTCATAAACAATACGAGATTTCATTGACATAAAATAAATAAAAATCAATAATACACTGTAAAGTTTAAATAAGTAAAAGAATTTTTAATTAATGCTTTTAAAGCAGTTTTAATTATTAATTAAAGACTAAGTTTAAAAAAGTTAAGTCATGTATATTTTCTATACTTGTATCGACCAAAATTTATTTTTTAAGCAAAAACTTAATTAATGCTGAATAATGGACTACACTGAAGAAAGAGTGAGAAAATAATACCCTGTTTCTTTTCAATTTTATAATAACATCATGCATATTAATAGAAATTTTTAATTGTTCGAATATTTTAAGAAAAAAATGCATGTGAAGATATCGAGACAGTTTAATATCTTCAACATTATGCTAATCAGTGATAATACTATCAATTTTTAGAGGAGAGATTTTAATTAAAATTATATATAAAGAAGTCTTAAGTACTATTTGAACAATAATTATATAACAATTAGTCAGTTATGATATTAGTATCAGTATTAGGATCATAGTGTCGGGATTAGGATATTAGAAATAGAATTTTTATTATTACTATTTGCTTGTTTAAATGTTGGTTTAACCCAAAAATTTAAACAGATGTTTATTTAAGAGTTAGACAAAGTTGATTTGTAGCCATCTATGTGGTTAGATAATGTAGAGAAAATAGGACCACCATAGATACTTAATTATTAATAACTGCTATACCGAACCATCAACTTTAGCAAGATATATAAAATAGATCAGTAAAAAATTACAAATATATATATATACAAAGCATAAAATGAAACAACTTAACAACAATATTAATACCGGTATGTTGATGTTAATATTCAAAGAAAATAGCTCATAATATTGATACTAACATAATATAATGTAATAATATGAATTAGCATACTTTTTCCTTTAACTATTATAATAATTAACAATCACAAAATACCACAGAAACTCTCAAATTTAAATTTTTGAAAATTAATATTTGAATTATTGATGACACTTTTCATTTTCAATAAAAGTCTATTCTTGATCGTTAATTTAAAACATATTTTTGGTAGAATAGAGTTATTAACTGTCTCAGCTGTTTTTCGAAATGTTTCAATAATATTTCCAAAACTCCAAAATATACCTGTATCTTCAGGAAATTCTCAAATGATACAAGTAGGAAAATGCTCAGTGTTCTTTGTCCTGAGTCTTTCTTTTCCAAGTTTTACCGAAAACCTTTACCAGAGGATCATACCATATTAATGGTATGATCCTCTGGTTTCCTGGTTCCCGTTTGATATTTCTTAGGTACCAGTTTTTAACTCTTGAAGTCCATCTATTATCTTCTAATATTGCAATAGGTTTTGCCTTTATTTAGATTGATTACACTAAATCTTTTATATTGTATTTTTAATTATATCTACATTCTAAAGGCTATCTGGGATTTTCTGGCTAAAGCTACATTAAAAACATTAATGAAATTGATATTTGCCCATCTCAATGATTGCAGGGAATTTCGATACCAAGTCAAAGCAATGTATCCTCAACTCTCTTGGTATTCCTTGGTAACCTTATTCAAATTCATTACAATGCCAACAGGAAAAGTGATAGATCATTTAGGAAACTTCTAGGAAAAGCTATTGGTTAAATCAATGTTTTTGTTTAAGCCGAATTGATGCCTTGACGTCTCAGTGCGTAAGAGACTTTCATTTTTCTTTCTTTTTTGTAACTTATTGTAAGCAACGAAAATAATCCAAATTAAAATTTTGTACATTAAAAAAAGTAAAGTGAATTAAGACAATAAACCTTTAACCATATAATAAAGTTGATGGCAGATTGATTCATCCATACTGTAAAATGAATTCCGAAAGATCACCACCTGGCTAACTATCATTTAATATTATAAAATTATTTCTTTTACAAATTCCAAAAAATATATATATATACCATTTTCATGAACTACTTATGAACAACTATTGAATATAACATTTATAAATGATACCATCTTTCAGCTATTCTCGAATTAAAAATCAACCATAACGAGCAATTACTTATTGTGACATCGCCACAATGCCGAGTTGCAATTTTTAATCATATTTTCAATTTATTTAATTTAAAATATATGCTCTCCACCTTAAATTAGTAGTGACTTGCCCCTGTACATCATACTTTTCCTTTAACTGTAGAGTAGTGCCGGTTATCTATCTAACATCTTTCAGGGGAAAATATTTGAATTGAAATAAAGTGACTTCTGGTTTGCATCGGAGGTTCATGTATAGTTAATCGGGGCCTCTTACACCAAGGGTTTTCCATATATGGTCTCGTCTTTCATCTGAGACAGCTCCGTAACTAGCCTTTTATGTGCCCGGTGCGAGCTTCTGTAACTATGCCCCAAAACTTTTTCCAAGTCATTTCTACGCCCCTTCCCGGGTCTGTGCACTGTGCCTGGGCACCGTTGGCACCGCCCTAGTTACGGCACTGATCTGATATTAAGGAAAGACACGACGACAGTGGGGATTTATAGGTCTACAATTTTTTTCAAATTACAGCCGAATTAACAAAGTACACATGAATCTAGGTCATTTTCTAAGTTTTTCAGTTTATTTGTTTAAAGTAATCAATATTTTTGCTTCAGGCGTAATAATCTAAGAATAGATATGTATATTTCTTTTTATTTTCATAAATTAAATAGTCCGCTCGTAACAAAATCTGAACTCCTTTAGATCAAACTGAGTGATAGATTGAAGCAATTTCGGGATTGCGGTATCAAATCTAGTTTTACGGACATTTTTTAAATATTGAATTGCTTTTTTTATGTTAAAATATATTTTAAAAATTCCTAAATTTTCTTACTTAATTTACTGTTATTAGAGGTTATCTCCAACAAGATTTTAAGCCAATTAACTTAAACATTAATTTTTTTTTTATCGCTTCTTTAAATTTTATAGTAATACATAAAATTAAGCTAACTTCGTTTATAATTCTTTTTCCTTCGGATATTGGGAATATGTAAACAATTATTTTGTTAAGATTTAATTTGATAGTTTGGTTGTTTAATATATATTCAATAATATTTCTCAAAGATAATTCTTGTAGATTGGTTTTAATATTATCAATTCTCGTTGAAATAAAAATGCTTAAAAAGCGCTAATATTAAGAATTTTTGATTCATTCACTGTGTCTTGAGGGACAAATATTTCAAAAAGATTCATTTTCTTCCACGCTTTTTAACATTTTTGTCGACGATCTAATGACGGTTTTTTAAATTCTAAAATTTAAAATTTAGTTGCAATATTTAATCATAAACACCGTAAATTTTTTTATTGTTGTTGTATTTCTAAATAAAATAAACCACAGAATTTATTTATAAATATTACAATGTCCTGATATAATTCTAAAGTATCTAAAGTGATAGGTATAACTGATGTTTCTTTAAATTACTTTTCCAATCCTGTTACTTTTGTAATTTTTCTCAAAAAATTTATTTCGAATTATAAAACATTTAAATATCAGAAGTACGTCATAAAAATGCCATTTTTACGCTTAAGATCCGTTTTTTTCACAATAGCTGAGACTTTATGTCAATTTGATGTCATTTCGAAAACTTTTTCACAACAAAACGATGACGTCAAATTGACGTAAAAGCAAACTATTGTAACAATGCGCGTGGTCTAAGTATATTTACATACAGTCATCCTTCGTACAACACGGTTTCGCTCTAACACGGTTTGAAAATTGAGGATATCCCCGTACAACATGATTTCTGGTTTCGCTCTAACATGGTTTTGGAAACCCTCCGTACAAAATTTCACAATTTTTAAGTATAAACCTCGTTATTAGATATATTTTTAAATTCAAGTTATTCAGCATTTTCCAATTCGGTTACAACGTTGTCATTCGATATCATTAGGAATCAAGATTTTGACTACCACCGTTCTAGTCATATCTGACCATCTCCTTTGGAAAGAGATGCTGAGTTTGAACCAGAGTTTTCTTAATTATCTTTCGGCTGATAAGCACTCGACTTATGTACTGCGCTTAATTGCATTTTCCTACATTCAATATTCAACAATATTTATAATTTTACTTCCAAAAATGTTTTCTTAAACCTTGGAATAGAAAGTGCTATCCGTTTCAAGACAATTTGAAGAGGTAGAATGTTAGGTAATTCCGTATTTGTCACTCTAAGCTAAAAGGCACGACAGTTAAATAATAAGATAGATAAAATATGAACTAATACCAAATGCCCTGTAGCAAGAAACCATTCCATAATGTGTTTCGTAATCTACAATTTGGCAATACAAATGGTCCCACCCTAAACATGGAGAGAAATTTGCTACTATTTTGCTAAGATAATGTAAGAGAATTGTCCCGAAAGCACCATGGATCAGAGAGCAAATATCAAATTCTATTTTAAACTTCAGGAAAGTTCATCCGAGACAATAACATTAATTGCTGTGACCCTTTAACTAAATGTTAAACTGTTGAACGGAAGTCACCACAGTCACCAATATCAAAATTTGCCTTGGGAAGTCAAAGCTGAAGACAATGCTAATGTGTTTTTATGACGGAAAATTAATTATTTATCGTGAATTTGTTGTTGAGAGACAAACTGTCGTTGGCAATTATGACATAAATATTCCGGAACAATTCTAGATGAGGATTGCCTGTGTCCGCCCCGACTACTCGTCATCAGCGAGTTGGCACTGTATTTTCTTCACGATAATGCTCTGGCTTACAGTACTGTAACTGTCCCGGAATTCTTGGTCCGTAAACAAATGTGTGCTCAATCATCCATCATATTCCCCAGATCGGGCCTTCATGCCATATTAAAAGAAGACTAGCAGAAATCCTTCAAGTGCTTACTGGATCATGCCTCTCGCTTTATTGATACAGCAAGAACGTATTTTGAATGTAATACATGTAATATTTAATTGTTTTGTTTCTTTTCTATTGTATGGCATTTGTCCCATTATTTCATTGCGACCTCGTAATGAAATAATGCGATACTTTTTGAATACCCCTTGTATTTACGCATTTGCCCTATAATTTAACGTATTTCTATAAGATAGTTTATCTTAATTTGAGCAAATATTCATTTATGCATGCATTTTAGGAATTCAACTCCTGCCTAAATTGCTAACACATTACAATTCAATCAAACTCTATTCAACTGTATCAGCATACAGCAACGACTATGATTTCATTAATAGTTGAGATTCGTTTCAACAAATATTTCCACACCCTGTATAATAAAATTATCCTATTTTATAACTATGATAACATTAATTTAACTTATCTAAAGTCTCTTTAATACTACAATTTACTTCATACTTATTCGTGTTTACGAAGATTATTTTAATATAAACATGTTTACTTCTTTACTTATTCAATTTCAGAGTAAAGATTATGAGATCAAGAATATACGGAAGGGATATAAATTTAAAAACTTATTAAAATGTTTAAAAGAATTTATAAAAAAAAACTCAAAAATTATAAATTTTCAGAAATCGATCTGAGGAATAACCAATTAAGAATGATATTTGTGTAATCATACACCATACAAAAATACATTAATAAGCAATAAAACTAAATTTATATTAACATTAAAATTAATGTTTTTAGTTATAATAAATTAATGATGTAGTGTTTTAGCTCTTTTCGTCCTGTAGACACTAAGAAGGCCTTTTCAAATACTCCTATGGGTTTGCCATGTGTACGATGGAACGAGGTATTAAGGGACAGGACTCGATATAACTGGAATATTTTTTAAATTAAATTCTGTTTATAATTTATGATAAATTTTGGCAATTTTTTTTCAAAATTCGGATATTAGTTATTATTAAAACCAAATATGAATTTATAAATCGTCCATTAATTTGAAAATAATGAAGAGGAAAGATAATTTTGTCCATTTGTATAATTTAGCCTTAAATTTTAAATGTATTGTATCTAAAATAAGTATTAAATTTTTATATTTATACATTGAAAGCTGATTTTTTTTATATTCTTTAAATATGCTGGATAAGTATATGACTAAGTAAAATTCTTTTGAAACATCTATTGATTCCTAATTTTATTTTATTATTTAAATAGCTAAGCGTAACTGTTTAAATTTATTAATTTAAAAAATAATGCAAAAAGTCTTTTAATTAAGCAAAAAAGCAGGAATTAAAAGTACGAGATAGTGTAAAGGGGTTGTTCTAATGGTTAAAAAAATTAATCGCTAGTTCAAGCGCTAGCGCCCATGTTTGTTCCCGTAGACTTAGCATTGTACTGTACGTTTGCCATCCCGCCATGTCTGAACCATTGTACATTTCTCAATTTTTTTTAATGGCATCATCTACATAGAAAGAGCTTTAATTTGATATCTGAACCATGTTTGTATCTTCAGCCGTTCTTTGAAACGAAGCTAGAGAAGCTTACCAAATTAATATATAGATTAATAACGTATTTCATTTCGTTTTTATACATCAGCGAATATAAGTATTATATAACTAGCAGGTAGGCCCGGCGTTGCTCGGGCAAAAGTAACGATAGCGATAATTAAGATTATTAAGTTATAGTCACAAAAGAAAAAGAGTAATTTCATCAACGAACTAAGTATTTCTAAAGAAAGGTCGAATTTGAAAATCGAATGTTCTAATATTGTTCGACTTTCACGACGTGTTCTCATTATATCGTTCGATTTTCATCGAATGTTCTAAAGAAGAAAGGTCGAGAAAAACCTAATTAATCTGTTTAAATTTGAAAATCGAATATGTTCTAACATATTACTCCTTTTCTTTTTTCTTTTTTTTCAGAGCCCGTAAATATTGCACGTCGCTTTCTCTTGTTCTCAATTGTTACTTAACACTTCCATTGTTACTTAACACTTTGGTACTTAAATTTGGTACCCAAACTGTGTACCAAATTTTAACTTCCAACTCCTAACCGTTTTAGCGAAAATGAAGATTATTACGTTACAATTCTTGCATTCTGCGAAAACGCAGAATGCAAGAATTGGGTCCTCCCTATTTCCAGACTAATTACGGAATTTTTAGATGGGTCTAAAAATATGTTCGATTTCTCGCAAAAACGAAAAAAACTGCATCTGCGTCTTGCACGTTGCTTTCGCTTAACAATTCCATTGTTACGTAACACTTCCATTGTTCACACTTCCATTGTTGACATTGCCATTGTTACTTAACACTTTCATTGTTACTTGACACTTCCATTGTTGATGGAAGTGTTAAGCCTTAATCCTGTCCCTCTCCCCCATGAGGAGGTATTTCGAAAAATCCCTTCTTAGTGTGCGTTCTTGTGCCGTACCCTAACTGTGTACCAAATTTCAACTTTCAAGTACTAACCGTTTCGGCTCTGCACTGATTATTATTATTATTATCAACTTGTCTCGATTATATATGTAGATATCATAACTATATTTAATATCATTAATTTTCTGTGTTATTATTAAAAAATTACATATATAAATAGATAATCTTCTTGAATTTTTTGAATTAATAAAGAGATTAAAGAACTATTAATAACTAATTTTTAATGAAAAAATTCTTTTTTTTTCTTTCTGGATAGAAACCCACTCAATTAGGCTAATCTAAATTATGATAACCTTAATTATAAATATATTTTAGTAATCTTTAATAAAGTAATTACATTTTTACTCAGAATAAAGAAACAAACATTTACTTTCTAACTTGACTCACATTCCTTCTATGATTTATTTTTCCATTCTCAACCAGCCCATAAAAATGTGAAATATATTTTGTTCGGGTGAACTATACTGTAAAATTTCACCTTTCTTGACATGTTTCGGGTTTTAAAATGTGTAATAAATTACTATATATTGATTTTTGAAAATTATATTGATAAAAAAAATTCACAACTAAATAGTTTATCGATGATAATAAGCAAAATTAATCCTTGTAAAACAGTGTCATTAAATATTTCAGTGATTTCTTGAAAATTGCAAAATTAATGATAATAATCCAATAACAAAATTAAGTTTATTTATAAATATTCATTAATTTAAAATGTTATAATGTATGACTTTATAAACTGCTTAATATTGTTTTATAATATTGTCTAATATAAAGATTAGTAGGTCTAATTTGTGAATATTTACATTTACAGTTTTTGTTCATATTATTTGTTGGTTCATCTGCAAGATTTAATGATTTTGATGAGGATTCTTGGAGAACTTCAGAGAGACCTCCTTCCTATAACTCAACTGCTTTTATAAGGAAAATGAAAGAGAACGCAAAAAAATGGAATCAACTAAAAGAAGTTGAACAACTTTGGCAAGGAATACCTAGTAATGAAGTTTCCCTTCGCTTTAATGTAACTGATAAAAGTTCGTCTCCCACAAAAAAGATAAAACACCAACGAAATATATCAAGAAGTAACAAGAAAAGAGAAAGAAAAGAATCTAGAGCCATCGATTATGATTATGACTACGATAGCACAGAAGACGATTCTTCTTCTTCATCTTCTGCATTTTCTGAAGAAATAAATAAAATGGTTCCGTTTTTATTAAACAAATTTCGACCAAAAAGGCTGCGTTTGATCACAAATCCAAAAGATGGTATCGATAGGAGTGATTCGAATCTCGGCGTTAGAATAAGAGGAGCATTAAGTAATGGAAGATTTCCTCCTGTTCCTCCTAGAGCAGCTTTAACGCCTAGTGATGTAATCGGTCGCATAAGTACTATTCCATTAAGACCGTGTCACGGACCGGATTGCCATCAACATCATAAAGGTCTCGTGAGATTTTATTGGAGACGTGTTATTTTTCCAAGAAATAGAACTCGGCAAACAGAATTTGACGATTATGACGATCAAGAAGAAGAAGATGATGACGACGTTGATGTAAGAAGACCTCGAAACAGGCAGAGGAATAGAGAAAGACTTAGAAGGCCCGTCAGAACGAGAAACAGAAGAATCAATCGAAGAAGAAATAGAAACAGAAATGGAGAAGGTACTAATGAACAGGATGATGATGAAGAAACCGATTACGATGATGACAATGAAGATCAGGACAGAGTTACAAGTGACTTTAATGGCACAGGAAATACAAGAATAAGAGGAAGAGGAAGAAATAGGTTTGCTAATAGACAAAGAAATAGACAAAGTGAAAGGAACAGACAATTACAAAGAAATAGGCAAAGAGGAAGAAATAGAAACAGAAATGAAAATGAGCGAAATAAAAATTATGAAGATATAAATTATCTCGTATACAAAGACAGATAGAGTTAATAAAGAAAAAGTTGATTCATTTTCTTCACATTCTATTCGTTTTGATCCTCTAATAAATCAACAGTTTTTTTCAAATTATTATATATATTCTATATTTTAAATTATTTATTTTATGAATTTAGATATTTATTTGTACCTATAACTTATATGATTTTTACATATATATAATATATATATACATTAAATATATATTATAAAACATATTTAAAATATTTCAAATTTCTATGAATTTCTACAGGGTATTGGTGTTAAATATTCATAATATTACTATAAACAATAAAGAAGTTAATATTATTATAATTAAATGTATACAAGTCTTGCATATTTTGATGTTAATAAAATCTATAATTAAACTATTAATCTTTATATTTTGCTTTAAATTCACGTAAAGAAAAATGGCGAGTGGAAAAATATTTAAATAATATTATAAATAATATAAAATAAACCAGCAACGAGTTGCTCAACTTTCCCGGCAACATTGACATTTTAATCTTTTCTACATATTTTTCGACTATATATCATTTTATACGTGTGCATTTTAAAAGTATTTATTATAATTTTTAATATTAAATATTGTTAAAATAAATAGTTATATCTATCTGTTTTTATTTATGTAACAGTTCTAAAGATGACCAAAAAATAAGTAAATACAGAGATCTTGTAGAAAACATGCTAAATAATAATTTAATATCTGTTTTATCTTGTGTCTTAAAGAATTGAATATAAAATTCATAAAATAATAAAGTTTTGTAACGAGAACGAATGTCTTGAAAGGCGTCATTGAGAAGTTACATAAAAATGTTTTAGGATGGAAATATAATACAATAAAAAAAGCAAAGAATAAAAAATCTTTAGATTTTTATTTTATAAGTTACATGTTTATCAGAATAAACAGTACACCACTTTCTTAGTATAGTTCCTACGAATGTACAGTGCATTATAAGATCTAAAAAAGAAGACAATGGCTAAAACCCATGAATCAGATAACAGGCTAATGCTAACTTTGTTCAAGACTTTGGTTAAAGCAAGCAAAAATCTGTTAATTTTGAAGTTTACTTGTATAAAGAGTGTTTTATAAAATTCACAAGAAGATGTAGTTTGATGTCATTCGAAATGGATGGATGAAGCAAAAATAAAACATCTGGATAACGTGGAGTCTATTTACCTTTCTTTGGCTAAAGCTAAATATATTTAATGGGTTTGAGAATTGTTTTTTTAATGACTATGTGGATAGGACGACAGGTAATAAGGTTGCTAGGTCTAGAAAGTTTATCGCCCGATTTCAAGACAATTGACGATATCGTCAATTGTCTTGAAATCTGGCGTCAATCTAGAAATTGGCGTCAATCTGACGTCAATCTAGGTGTCAATCTAGACACCCGAGTCAATCTAGGTGTCAATCTAGAAATTTTTTAAAAAGAAACACTTGTATATTCCAGGACTGCAGATATTAATAAATACAATTGAAAACAAACACAAAAAAGACATCTTAATAATCATTTCGAACACATCCAGTCATGTGTAAAAATACTGAGTCACAAATCTTTATTTGAGACTACGTGCAAAAATATTAAAAGCATTACATGATTCTATTCGTTACCATGATCAACTTTGGTATTTAAAATATACGTTTTAATACATATCGATTTTCTGTAAATCGCAGATTATCCTGGTAAACTGAAACCCTAAATTTTCTCCACACTTTATCCAAAATACGGTGGTTAAAGCCCAAATTTTAAGTTTTGTTCTGGTTTAACCCTACCGTTTTTGGATAAAGTCAAATTTATCCTCTTGTAACATGGATAAAGTGTGTTTTACGCGGATAAAAAGTTTAAAATGATTAGTTCATTATTATTTTAACTATTAGAACTTGGATAAAGTTAGCATTAGCCGGCTAAATTTTGCTTAACAACTGGATGAATTTCTTCATAAAACGTCCATCTATTGTCGAGAAGTACGAGCAAATGTTATTAAACGTTTTTCTGTGACTAATTTAGTAGAAATGAGAATAAATTTAGTAATTTAAATATACAACTGAGACTGATATAATCTTAGTTTAACCTACCCTACTTTTATTTAATTAATAAATTAATTCATTATAAAATTCATTGCTTAATTCGCAGATAATGCAGCTTTATCGGATCGGATATACAAATAAATTCACTTTTTCTCGGTATTTTCATACCTTTTAATACCATTTTCACTTATAAACTGGGAGTCGCCATATTGAATACTAAGAAACAGCAAGAGTAAAAATTGCTAACTTCTGTTAGCAGCGATGACGACGTCATTTCCGTTCGTGTTATGCCCGTGCTTAGCAGCTAAGTAACTAGAAGCACCCGGTATGTCTGTCTGTATGTATGAAGATGTATGTTTTAAACAATACGTATGTCCGTAAATGCGTATTATACGCTAAGGCTTCAAACAACGGTCAATGTGATTTCTTTTAGCTAGACGAATTAGCCATTCATGTGTGTGTAAGCGTTTGGAATTAACTCTTTTGACTAATCTACGAGTTTATCAACTTTAAATTGATAATTAATAAAATGTTTTCATTCTTTTCTAATTTAAAAGGATTAGTATGTAAATTAACAAGAATAAGTTGTTATTCAAAACTCAATGCGTAGAACATTAAACAGTAATTAATTTTTTGAAATCTTTATAACCGTTATTAATTACATTAGATTAAGAATCACTTTACGAGAGAGGAATTATATATCATGAAAATCCTCAAAATTTCTCTTAGATAAACCGATTTAATATTGTAAAATGTACTGTTTGCTACATAGATATGAATGTTTTAATATTTATTTTATAAAAGATTATCGATAGGAGAAATCTTATTAAAATTATTTAATTTTCATTTTGTAAGAAACTTTAAAAGTAATTACAAAAAAAAAATCACTTTAAAGTTTGTTTTGTAATTATTTTATTGTAATTACAAAACAAAAAAAAAGGAAGAGAGATCGATCTGATCATCGATATAATGCAAATTTATCGATTATCAGATCGATATTACATAATGTAAATAAAAAGTGATAAGATAAATTAATCATAGATTTGCCAAGAAGAAAATTTAGGACAAATAAAAGATAAATTAAAAGGATCTTTAAATAGATATTTGATAAACGATTTATAATCGATAATATTAAGCTTCCTTATGAATAAATAATAAACAAACATACTGAATTTATCATTTTAAATAATCTAAAATTAAGCTTTTACGAAACTCAAATTATATATCATGAAAATTCTTTAAGTACAGAGTAAGTATATATCAGACAATAGACTTTTTACTATATAAAAATATGATGTTTTTTATGGAAATATGTCGAGTAGAGGATTCTTATATCAGACAATTTTAATTTTAAAAGAAACTTTTCACATTAATTAATAATATCATAAAGAAGTTTGCAACAGTCAACTAAGCTGACTATTCCTGTATTTTCATGTATAATATAAAGAACATTTAAAATAATTATATAAATTTTCCAAAAATAATTCTATACTTCACATATTGATGTGTCATAATATTAAAAAAACGTATATAAATTTTTTTTAGTTTTAATGCATTTTAGATTACATTCTTCCTGCAGGCCTATATGATTTATAATAAACTTCAAGCTAAAAATTTCTGAGTGATAACAGCCTATAAATAATTTCTTGCTAGATTAGGCACGAATTTTGCAATTGCAGGAAAATATAAATAATGTTTTTTTCCTTTTAAATCAAGAAAATAGACTTTATAACTGAATAAAAAAAATCCTATAATTGATTTTCAAAAGCATGTCACACCTCTTATTCCTTAATTCTGTAAAGGCAAAAAACTTAGATAATGTATTTTCACGCTACATTTTTCGTACATTTTTTTCATAATTATAATAAAAAGAGTACAAATATAAAATTAGAACTTATATAATTTAAATTTCTACAAAACAATTTGTTGAATTCTACTATAATCATTACTCTGTTCGCATGAACTAAATATAAAATCGAAATCGTCTAGTATCGATTTCGCCCAGACTAATTTATGGAGTTAATTCATACATTTCTAGAAGAATATTATCAATAATACTGTGTTAAGATCTATCAGCAATTCAATTCAAACGTAGGTATATTCTAAGGTTAAGTGTAATTAAAAAATTTACACCAAATTTCACATTGTTGCATTAAAACTAACACTTGATACATTACTGAAAAGTTACTTAAACTATAATAACTTTGTCGCAGTGAATTCTATTCAATATTGTATTTTTTGTATCCGATGAAAAATGATTATGGTTATAAATTTCATCCGGTCTCATAAAAAGATGCAGATAATAGTGCCATTTTACATTTTTCTACCGAAAGGAGTACATGCATCTACTCAATTAAATAGAAAATCTGAAAATAAATGATATAAAATAATACTTAAAAAGAATTTTAATCGACGGGAAATAAATTTATGAATTTTTTATGAATTAAAAATATTTTTCTTCGAGAAAAAACGTTGTTTTTCATGTAGAATGAGCTTGATAAATATTCAAAAAATAAATCTTAGTGAATAATTTATGAATTTTTCTTTTCATTATTAACATTACATTAAATTAAATCTTTTTAAATAACACTTATATTCTTGTAATGAATATTCATAATAATGCACAAGTTTTTAAATATTATTAAAAAAGTTTTTATACTAAAAGTTTATAAAACATTTTAAACATTTGTTTAAATATTATTTTAATCATCTGTAAATAAATCTATGATGCAAAAGTTAAAATAAATATTAAAATTATTAACCGGGCGTAGAGAGAAATGTAGAGTAGAAAGCAAATACAAAGATCTAAATTAAATGACAGAACTGAATAGTGTTAAATATACTAATGAAGATATTATGTACAGAAATAAAGATTTGTTTTTTGGGCTGCAATTTTAAAAAATTGTAGATTTATAAATTCCCACTGTCGTCCGTCTGCCTGTCTTTCTTTAATCTCGGAATGAAGTTAGATAGATGAATGACGAGAAACCTTACGGGCAGAAGGCCCCAACTAACTATATACAAACTTCCGATAGAAACCGAAAGACACGTTATTTCGATTCAAATATTTTCCCCTGAAAGATGTTAGATAGATGAACCGCATGACTCTGTAGTTAAAGGAAAAGTATGATGTACAGGGGCAAGCCACGACTAATTTAAGGTCGAGAGCATATATTTTAAATTAATTTAAATATCTTTTAAATATTCATAAAAAATAAAATATATTTAATGAATTTGTTGTATTTTTCAGTATTTATCAATATATACAAATAAATTATTATTATTATTATCTTTCTAATTTTTAATTTTATATTAGTATTTTCTCACTTAAAAATAATAAATTCTTACTTATCAAATTTACAACTGGATTTTAATAAATATAATAAAGTTTATTTATTAGTTTATTTATTAAATTAATAAAATTGTTTCAGAGTATAATAACTACTTGGTAAAATTTTATATGATAATATAATGATATATTAATATATTATATATAAAGTTATATCAAAGTCAGTTAATTATTACTTAAATTTAATACGTACTTCTCAATGAGATGTGCTCGTTCTCAACTTAAGTTGATAACTTATGTTGAACCATAAGAAAGGCGAAACTTAATCGAAATAGTTAAAATAAATAGTCTTATGCTCTGTAAATAATTCGATACGCAAATTTTCTGACGAATTCACGAAATAGCTAATTTGAAATGGCCATTTTGTAAAATCAATACTTTATATTTTATAATAAGATAACGAGATTTGTTTCTCTCATTAAATTAAATCTTTGTGTAATGATTCTAAGCCATATTTTAGAAGATTACTTAGTGATGTTTTTTACATAAAACAGACTTAAATTTTAGGGTTTAAAAAATTTAATCGAATAAAAAAAAATTGTAATGACGTCCTATATAGATTCGTTTTCGTCAACAAGAGGAGGTGAAAGGTAGAATTACAATCGTGGAATTATCAAATCAAATTCTAAAACTTAAAAAAAAAACTTGTTGGGACCTTACATTTCGAATTTTCGAAATTGGAACGAATTCAAATATTAGTTTAAATTCATACATACGAACGTATGAATTTAAATGTTGTTCTTCATGGTCTTCTTGTTTTTGCTCAGCCATTTCTCAAGAAAATGAGCTTACAGGGACACCAGTTTTTCTAATAATGCGATGGAAAAATTTATCCGTTAAACAATACGTTTATTATTATTTTTTTAACAATAGTGTATTCATTTGTATATGTTATTTAAAAATGTAAAAACATTATTAAATATTATGAATGTCGAATCAATTCGCTATTTATGTACTTTTCCTCTCTCTCTCTCTCTTCGCTCTGTGGGCATTAATAGGTCCTTTAAATCATACTCATCGTATGCTCCTTCAGAGGCAGTCTGGGAAAGAAATTCAGAAATTGAAAAAGATTGAGATTATTGGATTATAGCCGATCTTATCCATTTTCACCGAGTACAAGAATTAAGTCCCCCTCTTCCGAGACTGATTAGAGAATTTTTAGATGGGTTTAAAAATATGTGCGATTTCTCGCAAAAATGCAAAAATCGCATTTAAAATAGTACAGTAGAAGCCGAGTTCTTCAGGGTAATCTTTAACTTTCTTCCACTCCTCAGAGGGGGAGGGGGGATTTTCAAAAATCTCTTCTTAGTGTGCATGCTCTTGACGTACCCAACCGTCTACCAATTTTAAACTTTCAACTCTTAACCGTTTGGGCTTTGCGCTTATAATAATAATAATTATTATTATTATCAATCCATCTCGATTATATTATAAGATTATTGTGTAATTAACAAGTTAATTGATTATATAAGCTAACAAACAATTATGATGGTATACTTTTCTTGTATTAATTAAATATTTTATTTCTATTGTTAATTTTTTCATTATTTAATACAATATCACTTGGATAGAAAAAATTATGAATTATGATTTTGAGTTGGTGCTGTTTGTCATTTGTTAGTTAAATGTTGACTTTACATTAGTTAGACATTACGTATACATTGCATTAAATGTTAGATAAGGATGAAGCAAATGTAATAGAAAAATCAAGTACTTACATCAAACATTTTGAAATTAGAAACAATTACAAACGAAGCTGAAACGAAGTGAAAGTTTACAAAACACATAAGTGCATAAATCTTCCACAACACTACTATCATTTGGCTCAATTGCTTTTTATTTCGCAGAAATTATGTCAAATTCGTGAAATTACGAATTATTCAAATTTTTGCCTACTTTAAGAAATGGGCATTATTCGCGAATTCTATAACTTATACATTGCTAATAATGTGGGCTTCTTTCAAGCTAATTCATTAGAGTTTTCAACAAAACACTGATTATAAAACACAAGGTCTACTAGATCGATCTTAATTTTCAGTGTTGAGCTGGCCTAATCCGCAATGAATCTTTTTTAAAGGGTTTAAAACGCTCAAGTGAAACTTCGAAGGACTGTGGATGAAGATTACATTTTCACAGACGATAATGCCAGGGCACATAGGATGATTTTACTTTCCGTGTATAAATACGATGTACGATAATCTTGAATTCATAATTTCAAATAGTAATATTTAAAATTGAAAAACTAAGAATTTTTATTTCACTGTATAATTTTTAAAAATTCTGAGAATAGCTTGAATTTAAAATCATTCGTTCCTTATATTATATATAAACATATATACATAACGTAAGTTGTTTTGCTCTCTCCTGCTGTCCCGCCATTTTCTAGTTTCGATTTAGAATTGGTAATCCTGCCAGGATATATATAGTAACCCGTTTGACTTTAATAGATAAGAGAGAGACAGTTAACAGGCAGCGGAAGAGTGAAAGCAGGTTGGCCAGTCTGTATAACGACGGAGTCATTTTTTATTGAATTATAAAATTTGACAGAACATTTCTTTTTGTCATACATAAATGTAAGAAAGGGTCGGTTTTTATTTTGAATGTAAACAAGTTACAATAAAAACGTGGAATAGTTACATATTCAGTATGTTTTTTGACATACTTGCATTATTTGTTAAATAAATCGTAGATCAAAATCAAGGAATAGAAATCTTGATAATAAAATATGCATGTTGTAGATGTAGACAAAGTTTGACGTGTTTCATGAGCGGTTAGTCTCAGATATGTCGAGTCCTGTTTGTCACCATATGGCCGTCCTGACCGATAGACAGACAGAACTATCACATCTATTGGGTGCCTTGATGTACTATACATGAAAGAAAGACCCTCCTAGCACAGATCATAAAGAGCTTTAAAAACCATAGATAATAGACGTTTATTACATTTGCTCCCTCCGTGTCAGTTCGTTCTCATAATAATCTTATCAAACGTTAATTAAACGTAAGTATTTTGCTAACGTTTAATTAACGATTTAACCAAGCGAATGTTTCTATTTGCTATAAATTAATTTTTATTTACTTTTATTACGCTTAATTAATAATTAATATTGTTTTTGCTATCTTTTATACTTAAAATTTTATTTTGTATACACATTAATTAAAAATAAAAGTTGTTATTTTAATTTTTATTTTAAAAATGACAAGAACGACAATTTATAAAACATTCAGAAAAATTAAAAATCATTACATAAATAAAGTATGAAGATATCATTATTTATGTAGTGTTTTTTAATTTTTTGACCGCCCCCTTTAACAAAAGTATAACTAAACCCACTAAAATACATCTATTGCTTTAGCTGCTTTATGATAACGGAACCAAAACAAAGCATTTTATTGTAACATTATAGAGATACACGAAAGCTGACGTGTATTAACGGATAGTATATGGAGGTTAGAGGAATGGGAAGAAAGTAAACCATTAAAGTATTTCTAAGTAAAAGTATGGCCGAAATAGTCGATACCCTTAAAAAAATCAGGTAAACCTAAACGGGATTGAGCAACCTGAAGGAAATTAGTTCTTACGCAAATAATAATTGACATAAGAATAAATACATTAAAACACAATAAATATAATTAATAAATAACACATGTTGAATATTATTTGTCCGGTAAGAAAACTAAAAAAATTACAGATTATAGTTCTTCGTTCGTCCATACATTCAGTACAGTCACCATTTCTAAACTGGTTAAACCTAAGCATACATGCCGAATGTTAAAGAGATAAGACGCTAAATGGCATCAGACAGTATGCTGTAGGTCCTACTTTTACAAGAATAAAATAAATATAATAGACTCAAAAAGTTTATAATTAATAAAACTGTATTAACTTTTCAATTAAGTTTTTCTAACCTGTGGATAGAAGAACCTTTTTTCATAACATCATGAGTTTTACCAGATTGACAATAATGACATATAATCCACTGTTGGACGATATATCCATTCACAGCTGAATTCACTGCTAGATGAAGGTTCCTTCAGCAATCTTCTCCCTTTTATTTCTATTTCGTGCCAAGATGCTTCTTGATCTCATCCGTCATCTATTGCAATGAGGTCCTCTTGGTCTTTTTCGATCTCTTGTATCAAATCGAGTATTTTAGAAATCTAGTGATAGTCAGTTCTTGCAGCATTCCAGCCAACCGTCACTTGAGCATTTTTATTATAGAAATGATATACATAATGCCTATCATTCTTCTAATTCAAGCGATACGCTTTCGGTCTTTATTTGTTATGTCAAACATATACTTTTCCATGTTTCTTTGGGTAGTCTGCAGTGTGGATTTCTAATTTAGTGAGTTCTCGTTCCTGACCCATAAGTGAGAACTGATAAGACACATTTATTAAATAATGTTACTTTGTATTTCAGGCATAAGGACAATTGTTTAATCTTCATTACTATATTAATATCTTCACAATCAGTAGGCCTGTATGTATCAGTATATAATTATAGCAGTATATATATAAGAATATGCTTGTAAGTTTCTTAATATATACTTTATATTATATATAACTTGTTTATAAGAGCAAAATTTTTAATGATCGAGTATTTTACATGTTTATTATAAAATTTAGTTTGAACTTTCATTCCTTTTATAAAAAGATTAACTTATAAAGTAATTAATTTTTAAATTTTTTCTCATTCTTTTTCTTACATATTTGTTTAAGTAAAGTATTTATGTTTGCTTAAATTATATCAATTTACAATAAAGCTTACGGTTTCTTTAATCTTTAAGAAAATCAAGTTAATGCCCCAACAAGCCAGCCTTTTTGGAAACTATCATACATAATGTAGGGCATATAACTTCTCCCATAAAGAAGTTAAATTAAAATTGAATTTTCTCTGTTATTAAATTTTAAATGAATCTATAAAGTTAATTATAAGGTCAAAAAAATTTTCATTAGTAGGGATAATATTTTATTATTACGTAATGACTGAATTCTTAAATTTAGACTACAGAATATTCAATAATCATAAATTGAATGTTGTAAAGCTTAGATTTATAAGTTATATTTCATTAATTAATTGATATAAAAATTACTATTCCTGTGATTTTACAAATAAATTCGTTTTAGAAAATTTTTGATCTTATTCGGTGATATAATGAATTCTTTTAATACTGAATTTTATTTTTTATTCTAAACATATCGAGATAAACTAATAGAATATGCTGTAGGAAGTAGCTCTAGTGTCTTCTATTCATTCCTGTCAACATGTTTATAGACATTAACAAACATTCTTTTCGAGATATTACTAATTTGTCTTCCATGTTTGTCATTCATGTTTGTTATTTAAAAAGATTTTATTTTAGTTTTGGCTTTTTCAGCCGTATAGATACTAACAGAACAATCTTTTCATATACATCATGGATTCGGCCAGGACAACAATGGAGACGAATAGGCAATGAAGAAAAGGGACTAATCGCCTATAAAAAATTCTTAGGGTTCTCGCTTGGATCGATTTCGGATCGCCCAGAGAGATAAGCTGACGCCTTAACCGCCTGTCTTTCTTTCCTTTAATCTAGCAACAGAGTTAGATAGATGAAAGACGAGACCATATATAGAAACAACAGGTGAGGCCCTGGTTAACTATATATGAACTTCCGATGCAAATCAAGAATCATGTTATTTCAATTCAAACATTTTCTCCCTGAAAACAGTTAATAGATGGCTGGCATGACTGTATTATTAAAAGTATGATATACAGGACAAGACACTACTAATTTGAGGTGGAGAGCATATATTTTAAATTAAATAAATTAAAAATATGATTAAAAATTGCATCCTGGCATTGTGATGAGATTACTGAAATTCTAAAATCCTAGCCTACGAGATTATTTAACTAATATATCCTATTTAATATTCGAAGTATTTCTTAATCATAATTTAAAACTTAATATCTATTTCACCTAAATGTATTGATAAATTTTAATTTCGTTACATTATAATTAAATACTAAAAGATAGCAATTTACAAAAATTACCAAATTGCTATTTTTAAAAATAAAATATATCTAAAACTATTTTAAAATTTAATTATTAATTTAATTTATTTTATTTTAATAGAAACACACGAGTTTACATTTACTGGTAGAGTAAGTAAGATTACTTAGATGGAATCACTCTAGCTCTGGGGGATTCGGGAACAAATCCGGACAGTCGAAAAACATCAGGAATTTTTCAGTAGATGATCCGTCTCGGATATATTTGGCCTCGTTCCACCCATTGTAAACTTGACCAAACCCACACAACCCTGAGAAAGGCTCTTTTAGTGCCTACAGAGCGCAAAGACAAGGGAGAAACCATTTTCTTTCTAAATAACAAATGTAAATAACAAATATCTTAATGTTTGTAAACATGTCCACATGATAAATCGAAGATACTAAAGCTACCAATTACAGAGTCTTCGTTTCTTTCTATATGTTTAGAAGAAATAAAAAATACAGAATAGTTTCTTTACCAACGTACTAAAAATATATCAAAAGCATAAACATTCGAAGAGTGCTCTTGAAAAATATCCAGACTTAGTAATTTTATACAATCTTTTTGAATTATTCGATTCCTTTTCATATATATTATAAAATATTTTTACTTTTTCGATAACGTTTGATCCTATTGAATATGAAGCTCATTGTCTATCTTCATATTTAAAAAGATAAAAAGGCTTTAAATATCGTTAACGATTGCTTTACGGCTTATCAAAGTTTGTCTTGAATCAGTTTAATGTAATAATAATAGTTTAACATGAATAAAACTGAAATTACAGCGTTTTTGCTTGACTTCAGAGGCTAATAATGTGTCTGCTATAAATTATAGTGTTTAAAGCAAGTATACTGATGTTTGTTATGTCTATTAATTAAATATTGTTATTTCTTTTAAATGTTATCTTAAATTCTAAGCAATATCATATAGACACAGTACTTGGCTAATAATACAATAAAAAGAATCGTATTTATAAACTCGATATAATCTTGGCATCAGTGGTTCATTATCCTGTGGGTAAAAATCAATTGGCTGGGGACCCCTAAAATCAAGAGATCTAAAATCAAGAGATCCCTAAGATCAATCCTTTTACAAGAAAATATTTTCCTTCGAAGAAAAATGTCTGAAGTCAATACTGTACATGGGACCCCCTAATTCAAATTCACATGAGACATGAAGATATAACACGCTACTGCCTGACATTGATTAGCTTTTACTAATATTGCATATAATGGAAGTAAGTAAAAATATATATCAATTAATTATTAAAAATATTTTCAGACATATTTTCCCCACAAGACATACAAAATACTGTTAATTAGTTTATTATATCAATTATATTAAGAATTATATAACGTTTTAAACGAATAACTACATACAAAAAATTCGATTTTTTATCAAATAATTCACTTTTCGTGTAGATCATTGTCAATTTTTTTTCAACATTTCAAGCTCCTGTTTAATTTAATTTATCAATAAACTTGAAATTTATATCTAAAAAACTAAATTAAGTACTGCAAATAATATTGCCTACTAATCGAAAACAATAAACTTTGAATTAAGTTTTAATTGAAAGTATTTAAATAAATTTAATCTTAAATTATATTTTACAAGTAAATATTCTATATTTTTTATTATTATTATTATTATGTAAATGTATAAAGTTAAACATGAAAGAAGAATGTCCTGATTTTCTAGTTCTTTAATTGCCTCGTGCATCGTACTATCAACTATTTTAGCTATATTATTTCGTCCCAATGTCAATGTCTGGATTTATTCTATCGTAAAAATTAAAAGAAATACATTTTTTTTCCATTTTGACGATAGAATTAATTCCATTTGGTTTGTTGGAAATGTTGCATTAAATTCATTTACTAAATTATACTTAAAACAATTAATTTATTAAGACAATTCTCCAATAAAATTCCAATGTTATTTTTCTGTTAAGACCATAATAATTTTATGTCGGTTCAGGATATAGCAATTCATTTATGACAAGGTAATAAAGTTTTGAAGAACTGAACCATGTAATGAATCTTCTTTCGTGCATTGTCATTCTTGACCTGTCCCTTGAACTATTTAACCATTTATATACGGAGGAGAATGGTATTTCACACAAGAATAATTTCCATTTAAATATTTATAAATTAACCTATTATTATTATTATTATTATTATTTTAAGAACATTTTTACCACTTAACGAAGAGAGTATTTTTATATTAACTTAGAATAATTTAGAATGTTTACTGTATATTTTTAATTACGAAAAAACTTTGTTGTACTGTACGTTACTACCTTTATGTATATATTCACTGGCAAATTCATTAAATTGTACGAATGTAAATGCATTTTTACCTTTCCTCGCTTCACTTATTATTCACTTTAATAACCAGCGCTTTAATATTTTTACTTGCTTCCAAATTACTTTTTATTTTAACTATTTAAAGTTTTTTTTATGGAGAACTGATATCAAATTCAGAAAATTTTAGATATTCATTTCGAATTATATGTTTTAATAAAAAGAAAATAAATGATAAAATGAGCAAATATTATTTTCTGAAGTAAATTTATCAGTATTTAATTTACTTTAACTAAATAGGAAAAAAAATATTCTCTTATCTCTAACGTTAATATTTTTAATTAAAATTTTACTGTTTTTTTTAGTAAATTCGTCGTTAAAATTATGGCGTGTAGGCCTATAATTATTTCCAAGTTAAAAATTAATAAGAGTTTTATAAGTAAAAAATTATTTACTTTTAAACGAAAACGTTCGAGTAATTGGAATAAGATGATGATATATTTTATAACTTAATTAAAAATTATAATTAAGTTAAAAGTTAAAATGTTATAAGTTAAAATGTAAAATTACGTGTTTTATTTTAATAAAATTATCAATTATTATAATTGTTAATTATAACAAAAGTAAATTTGTCCCCTCAAAATAAATCGAGTGATCCTTCAAGGGATTTGACTAGATTAAGAATTGCTTGCTTATCAAGGGTACCCACAATTTTTTTTTTATAAAGCTTAAAATAACAATAAAAAATTTTTTTTAAGTATTAAGTTTAAGTAAATATTAATAAATCAAATCAAAACAATTGACACGAAATTTAATTTAAAAATATTCAATTTAAGTTAATCATTTTTGATTCAGATAAAACAAAAATAACCTTTAATTTTAATATTAAAAATATATATATTAATTTTCTAAAACAAATAACTAAAAAGCAAAATAATCAAAACAAATCTTTTAGAAAGGTTTTTCTTATATGTTTAATAAAAATTTATGTTTCATTAAACATATAAGATGTTTCATTTTCATTATTGAAATGAGGTGAATCTAAACACAATAAAACTAGTTTATACTTTGTTCGAAGATTACTTTTATCAAATTCAAGTTAGAGAAACTTAATAAATGATTTAGATATATATAATTGAACTTTTATTTACATATTATAAATGTATTGATATCTAAATATATATATATAATAATTGCATACTTAGTTTTTATGATAATTCTTTATAATTCTTTAAAAATATGTCAACAACCTGTATAAGTTAACAACTAACAATGAATTATTTTCTGATTTGTCTATAAGGATATCTATTAAAAATATCTAAGAAAAAGAAAAAAAGACAGTAGAAATCTGTACGATATTTATCATACACAATAACTCATTTCTTAACAAATAAATTTTCTAATAAGTTAAAACATAAGGAAAAATAATCTTGAGTAGAATATCCTTAGATTATAAAAATCATTTTTTTAAACAAATTTTTAAAATTGTTAGACAAATAGAGCATTCAACGTGTGCTTTATATAATTTTCATGACGTATCTTTTATAGCTGGAAGTACAAAATGATTCCTTTATGTTGAAAATTGTTATTTGACAGATCAATGTACTTTATATTGATCAAGGAGATAGGTACTGACTGTCTCTCCTGCCTAACTACTGATATAATCAAAAATGAATATGTATTGTACAGTACAGTACATGTAAATTTGACATTAGACGATTTTTATGTACTGTATCACGTTAAAATCGAATTTTCTTATTAGTGCTTATTACTGATTAAACTAGCTTCTTATCGTTTATTCCATTGCTTGAAGCACATTTATGCCACCGGCAAGATTTATTTCTTAATGGAATATAATCAGAGTGGAAACTAAGTAATTAAAAATTTCTGATAAGTAAAATTGATTAACAAGTGTGTTCATTAAAAATTATGGCATCCGGCTTTTAATAATATTAAACCATAATTGATGATTTTATTTTTTAAAAAAATCTATTATTAATCGTATTATTGCAATATGTAATACATCTAATTTAGTTGAAAACTGTTACTTGCCTATTAATTACACGTAGTAATTACATTTTAATTTCTTCTAAAGTAAATAAATCTATTTTACAACTGGGTTAAAATGCTTTTTAACTCCTAACATAATAGGAAAATATATATATATATATATTACACGTTATTCAATGAAAATTTCTTAGTTCTATGTAGTAAATCAAAGAATGTAAGTAACAAATAAAATTTAATAAAACATAATTCAAATATTTCCTACAATTAAGGTAATGTAAACCGATAAGAAGACTTTAATGATGTTATTTATATGACAATATTCCCTATTTTCTTTACAAATTTTGTAAGGGTTCTGCGCTTTGTTATATTTTATAGTGAATATCGATACTTTTGCTTAACAATAACATAAATTATTCTTTATAACAAAGTAGCTAATTTAGTCGAGAAGAGCTGAAATAACTTTAAAAATTATATATTATTTTTTATTTATTTTTAGGAAAATATCACAGATTTAGCATATAAATAGCAAAAAAAAAATAACAACTGATAAGGCAATACAATAGTATCTAATACATTAGCATTGTGGCTTTGATGTAATTTATAACCATACCAAATCAGCAAGTAAAAAGGCATGTTTTTTAAGTTACAAAATTAAATTTAATTGTAATTTTTACGCTTCCTTTCATCGTATTTTAAGTACCGCATTATAATTGGTGTAATTTAAAGTTTCTCTAACTTATGATTTGGTTTACATAATTGTAATTTAAAGTGTTTATTTAACGCAACTAAATAGTTAAAATAACATGAATAAGCAAAAATACAATCTTAATTATTACAGTTAGTAATAAGTTATGTGAATAAATAAAAAGTTAAATAGATTGAGACGAAGACTTAGTTAGAAAAATTGTGCAAATATGCAGAAATCGAAACGCTTAATTATTCATTTATATATAAATGTAATTAATAAGGAAGAAAATTAATTAAAATATTCAATTTTTTCCTTATAAAGTAATTTACTTTTAAGAGAAATCTAGTTAATTCGTGATACGAAGAGAAAGTACTATAAAGAAATGCTTCATTTACATCAACTAATTAGATAGAATTACTTTACATAACAGTTAATGTTAATTAAGTTAATTTGTCTTTAAGGAAAAATATATTTTCTAAATAAGGAAAAGTATCATCATTGAAGCTCTAAAAGTTTGTAAAGACGAAGAAATTTTCCAAAAATATAGGGCATCTATGACAAACGCTTGAAGAATTCTTACGAGTCATTTAATAATAGCAACTAATGATGATGATACTTTAGAAATTACTTGAAACTGTACCAAGTAAATTAACACAAATAACATTAAATTTCATATGATTCTATACTAATTGGATAATTTTCACATGTTTATGTATTGAGTAAAAAAAGAAAATAATTATTGAATGAGTAAGTTTTAAAACTGATAATATATAATAAATTGTTTGTTTACAGACGAATAATGACAGTTATATTATTTAAAGATGGTAATTAGTTTTTTTTAATCTCATAACCGAGACGAATACATACCGCTAAAATGGAAAATTGATAACGATGTCGGAAATAAACTTTGTTAAATTAAATACTAAATGAGATTAATAGCATAAACGGAGAGTGTAGAAATTTATCTGCTTATATACGTGTATTATTTTTATACTTTTATATAAGCCCTATATATAATTACAGTTGATAACAAAGTACTCACCTTACATTACGCTGGTGAAGATCCATAAAAATTGTTCACATAGCATAGTTCTCATGGATTGACAGATATGTAGCCTTAATTATCACCATTTTATAATATAAAAATAGATTTTATTTCATGTAAATTGGGTAAAAGTGTTTAAATAATATAACAGATAATAACAATAGCATTCGTATCTGTTATATATTTAGTTTAATAGCTTAATTCGTGGTAATGAACTTTGTAGTAGCGTGTTATACAGTACCCCATGAGAATTTGAATTAGGGAGCCCCATGTATAGTGTTTATTTTAGGTGTTTTTCTTCGAGGGAATTATTTTCTCATAAAACATGGATTAGGGTCCCCCTCTTAATAGGGGCCCAGACAACTTCCCTTTTTGCTCATAGGATAATAAGAACTTTGAATATATTGTTCTTAATTTACATTTTGCTTGAAATTTTACATAAAATATTAAACGTTTTTATTTATATACTGAAATATCTTATTATATAAATATAGAAAATGAAGTAAAAGATTAAAATAAATGAGAAAGAAAATAGTAATAATGTCATTTCTCTTATTTATTACCATTCATTCCTATTCAATATATATTGTAGTAGGCCAATGCCAAATATGCATCAGACAAATTCATGGTAAATTTAGATTACCTATTAGAGAATTAATATTAGTAAATAACATATGATTTAACCCATTCTTTAATCGATTTTTCGACAGTTTTATATATTTTTTAATGCTATTTTTATCGCAATATGATGTTTTTTGCAATCTTCTTCGTTTTATATGTACGAGTATAAAGCGCAGCGATAAATTTCTATATAATAATACTAAATAATATTATCAGATACTTAACGATAATATTAAAATTATTGCTGCTACCAATTTCGTACTATGTTACAACAATCTCGAACAATTGAAAAAAAATTATAACAGCTCATAGCTTAAATTCTTATACTATTTTTATAAAGTGTTTCTATTAAATTAATTTTTTAAATAATTTTAGGTCAAAAGTAATTTTATTTCACGAAAAACACATAAAAATATTAATAAAATATAATAAAATTAGAGCCACTTCCTTCTGTATCTTAATATAGAAGTGGCTGTACTCGTGTACGCAATTTAAGGTATGCATATCTTATTATGGCAAATTTTATGCATCAGTAAAGCACAATGTATACAAACTGCTACTGTATTTAATTTTTAAAAATTAAAAAGAAAAACTATTTTAAAAATATATACTTAAAATATTTCAATAAATTCAATGAAATTTGTACGATTTTTAGGTGTAGGGGGAAAAATAAGGTGTAGGGAAAAAAATAAAAATTTGTTTTAGATAGTATTTTTAGGGCTGAATATTCAAAGTGAGTGATCTTAGTTTACACGTAAACACTCGTTGACATGATACAGGAAAATTCTCTAAGCGTGCAAATTCCTCAAACTTACTTCTTATACTTTCTGCTTCCAGCTACACTCGTTGGATTTCTTCACTCGAAATGCGATATTTATTTTACAATTATAACTAAAACGTTTTCCTATCCTTCTTCGTGCATATTTTTAAACGATTTCTTCTATTTATTATATTAAATTAAGCTTACTTGGCTTTAAAAATGATGCATTTTTCACCTTATTGCTAACTTAGCTTTTTTTAAAATACTTTCTTCTTCTTTTTTGATTCGACTGGGTTAATTTTCTTTATATATTCAGATTTTTAAAAAAGGAACCATTCTAGGGTATTCAGAAAATAGGATGAATATCACGTACCACTACCGAAAACATCAGTTTTCAAGAGCTAAATTTGAAATTCAGTTAGTGTAAAGATAAAAAAATGTATTGTCTTCTCACATTTTACACATTTGCATTTGTAACAAAATACTAAAGCTATGGTTAAACTGTTTCGTTCTATTTACCATTTCGAACGTTAAAATAAAATAATAAATAGAAAAACAATAAATTTAACCTTGAATACATCTAGTGTATAAAGATTTCTTTCATATTTCACGCTTGGATAGTAAAGAATTCTATCCAGTTTTCTCGCCCTAGAAAAGATTTTTCTTCTTTTGGAACTGATCATCTCAATTTCTTGTTACTAATGCTGTAACGCTTCAGAGTTATTCAGGCTAATTGAATATTTGAAAATACATCAGTAACATCCGATTGAGGTAAACTAACTTATATTTTAAGTGATTTGACACGTTACTAAGTGCAGAAAATAAACACCAATCCGTGATGAAAAATCGAATATTATCTGTGTTTATTCAATGTAAAAAAAAAAGTGGATAAATAATAATTTTTCTATAAATAAAACTTTATTTTTATAGCTAACAATTTTGATGAGAAATTTATAAATTTATAGCTGTAATTTATCAAATTTTTAGACTTTTATATATCGATCTTCTTCATCTTTTAAGACAATTATAAAAAAAAAAATTAAAATTGACTGTTTAAATATTTATCATATTACTTGTCCTTTAAAATATTTTGATATATATATATTAACTTTTTAAGATATTTTAATTTTTCTGTTATAAGCAATAAAATTTTTTCATATCTATAACTATTTTCTATCAGAATTTCTCATTACTAAAAATGATAAATGAAGCAAAGAGTAATTATACATTATGGAAATCATTAGGTGGAGTATTTGGGTGGAGTTTATACTTTGAAAATTGTTTAGAGAACTTTATTTTTAGCATTTAAATTATTATATTTTTAATTAGAATAATCTTAGGAAAGAAATAATGGATTCATTTAAATTTTACCTCAGATACAGCATGTAAGTGGCACGAATAACAAAAACTAATAATATTGTTTAACCTTGGTAAAAAATTAATGTATTAATTAATACTTTATATATTATCAAAGTATATTACATTGTACATTTATTTATTAGAAAAATGTAAATAAATAAATAAATTCTTATAAACAACTAACTTAGATAATAAAATTAATAACGTAAAAATGTTCAAAATTTAAATTTTAATGTGATTAAAATAATAATTTAGATTTATTACAAAATTACTTCAAACCTGTGATATTATTCCATTCTTATAATCACCATTAAATCCGCATTATAAACCACAAAACTCATTTAATAAGCGAATATGGAAGCTTATGTATTTATTTGAATACATAAATCAAAACAGCTCAGACACGTTAATAATTATTGTATTATGTAAGAATATTCTATTAAAACTGTAATTTATATAGCTTATAACAGCACAATAGGAGGAGCCATTCAAAGGTTTAACACATTCGCTTCAATAGTAAATCGTAATAAACTAGGAATATATATATATATATATAAAGTTTAACAATGACTACTCGAGTTAAAAGATTTCTAGTTAAAAATCTATGTTTTTACGTATTTAACCGGATGTTTTTACAAATGATAACATCTTAAACAATTCGTCTTAGCTCCACTAAACACCGTTAAGTTCTTAAATAGCTTATTTAGTTGAGAAAAATAAAAAATCAAATCAAATCTCGATAAACAGGTTCAATTTAATTATTATTATAAAACGATTAAGACCATTTATTCTTAAACCATCACGTATAAAAATTTTTTCTCGTTCGACCAGGTTATTGAAGTTAATAAGTGATCTATTTTACAACATTACTTGTTGTAAAATTTACAGGTAATGTTCTTCTAAAATATGCTAGTAGAACAAAAGTGTGACTAAAGTTATCGTTGTACTGTATACTTTTTCTGTTTGGTTCTTTGGAGCATATCCTTCATCAAGTTAAAATGTAGGGAAAACGAATGAAGGAAGAGGATGAAATAAGAAAAAAAGAAACAATAACGGAAAAAATACTTTAATCAAAACCTATTTGTTCCGTCTGGTGTGTTTTGTTTAAGATTCAGTTCTAGATTTTTCTAAGCTAAGGTGAAAGAAGTATATGTAATTGGCGATTTCATTTTTTTATAGTGAAATAATACTACAGTTTTTTTACCTTAATTGAGGTTAACAATGAGTGTTTATATATATATATATATATCATGATTATATGTATTTAAAGTTTGTTGTATTTATGGAAAATCGTTTCAAAATCTATTCTGTAAATGACTTCCTATGCTTCTAAATATAGAAGATATAGTTATGTAAATTTCTTATTATATTTCGTAGTATAATACTCACTAAACTATACAATTTCCTCATATTTTTCTTTATAAAGTAGAAATAACTTTTAGGAGAAACAATTAGAGACGAAAAATGAAATATAATCATTAACTAGACAGTTTGTCTGTCTGTATTCTACTTAAAGAAACTTGGAATAAAAATATAAATCTAGTGACAGATGTTCTGTGTAAGCAATAATAATTAATCAAGTGTTTTTTTTTCTTTATTGCCTATTGTTCTTGAAATCTTGTAAGCAAAGTAATCAAACCTTAAAAAAATAAATCTCAAATATCTCGTTGAAAGAATATGATTATACTTAATTAATAAACTTCTATTATAAATCAAATTAACAATAAAATTTAAAATATATAAATTTTACTATTAAAAAAAAAATATAAATACGGTAAAAATTCTGAAGAAAAATTTGGAATAAATTTCGATTTCTATATTTAAATTTAATGATTTTCAATAAAAATTTATAATCGAAATTTCCTTTAAAACTTGATAAAATAAAAAAAAAATTTAATATTTTTTAAAATTGTAAACCGAATATATTACTTTACCTGTTACAGATATCATACAATTGTTCATTAAATATTTTGCAAGAGAGATAACCAACCAGAAAGTAGACCTATATAAGAAAATTGCATTGCAATAATCGAAAAAAATGCTTGAAACAGTCCGATATTTACAACAAAATTGTAAATAAACGTTACGAAATCCTCTCCTATTTTTGTAATATTCTACACAGTTATAGATTAGGAAGAGAGAAATGCCACGTGTTAGAAGAAATTAGGAAGTGTTTTCGGTAGAGTCAACCTATAGAAATTCATAATTGTGAAAATAAAAGATGCTCAGCACCCTTAACAATTTCATTCATGCATGGTTGAATTTCCTCTCATCAGTTACATTTCGTGAGAAGCAGAGCAAAAGTCTCTCCTCCAATCAGTTCGAGAAACATTTTTTTTGCCTTGTTTGTGGTTCGATGTAAGATAAGAGACAGTCGTACCAACTTGTAACTGTTCGATTTAACACATATTCTACTTCAAACCCTCTTCATATCTGTACAACCAACAGATGTGGATGGTCATGCTCTGGGATAATAAAGTCCAGGTAAGTTAGTTACATTTGCATTATTCGCTTCCTCTTTTATATATATATAAAAAATGATTGTACTCGTGCATATATTATCATTAATTCAAACTTTAAAAAGAATTTTATCGATTTTTATATATAGTAAACGTGACTCGGTTTAATATTCACGCTGTTTATACGTATGTAAATGACTTTTTTACACTGATACTTCTGATTTTCTTTTATCAGTTTTTGAATGGGTTAAAATTAAAATTAAGAAGAAAAAATAACTGTGTGTGATAAGGAAGTATTCGAAAGTTTTATTACATAAATTCGAAAGTGTTCAGAAGAAAATCTTTTTATAAGCAAAACTTAATTTACAACAGCACTAAACAAACACATCGTTCCTCTTCGCCAATAGCTAGAAACGTTCCAATTTTTCGTCCTATTTTAATGTAAGAAAGGAAACGAGATATTTTATTTTATTCTAGAATTTTATATTTGAATTTAAATTTGTTTGAGGTTGTTAAAAAAAAATTACAAATTTCCCCCTTCACTCAATTCACTTTAATTAACTTCTATTTTAAATTATTTAATAATTATAAAGATATTTTAATTATTGTAAAAAAAAAGAAGATAAAAATATCTTAATTTACTTTTACGTTTGAACTATTTTTTATTTTTATTTTTATTTTTATCCACATTCTCAGTAAATTATTTGAATAACAATTGTTTTTTACTATCTCAGAAAAATAGGTAGATTTATATCAAAATTTTTATTTAATGATTAAATCTATACGTCACTTATAAAATTCTTAAAATAATATTATTCCTAAAATTTAATCAGGGACTGGTTAACAGTAACTTAGGGCCTCACTCATTTAAAACTACGAAGGAGAACTGCTTAAATGTAGGGCCTTTATGAGTCTAACATCAGTTTTGGCTTTTAAAAAATGTATATTTGTAATAGTGACCACTCGATTTAGTGAACAATTTCGTGGTCCTTGATACATTCTATGTAAAGAATGAATACTTGATATAGAGAGTTCACTATATCGAGGGTCCATAACTAAAATACGGTACAGATTTTTTAATTAATATTTTATTTTCTGCTATATTTTAATTTAATTTTGTTAATACTACGTTTTATTGTATACGTAATTCTATAATTCTTTTAAAAAATATAAATTTTAAGATCATATCTATTACAAAATATTTTTAATATCAGGTATAATATACTTGAAGAATTTAATCTAAATTACAATCCTGATATCATATAAATTAAATCTATTCTTAAATAAATAATTGTACTCTATCTAAAAGTTCTTTCTTAAACGTAAAATTAAATATTTTAAATAATTTATTCCACTTGAACTATAATAATAATAGATAAAAGGTATAATATTCTAGAAATTTAAATAAATCTGATCTATTTTCTAGACTTTAAACGCTATATAATATTAAATTAACTTACATTTTCGTATCCATAACCTATATAAAAAATATTTAATAATGTAATATTAATATTATTCTTAATAATTCGATAATATCCTTTAAAATAAGTTTATAAACAAGTTTAAACTGTAATAAAATAATTTAGATTTTAAAGGATTTAACAATAAAGTAATAATGATAATAAACGTTAAAAATAATTAAATATTTATTATTTAAACAAATAATTGGGGTCTTTAATTATTAATTTATTCCCTTTTATTCCCTCAAACAAATGGATATTATTTATCCATCTATTGATAGATTTTACACTGATTTTATGTACAAAATTTATATTAAAATAATCATTTCTTTATGAAAAAATAATTAATACAAACGAAAATATTTTGAAAACAAATTATTAAGGAATTTCGGGGTTTTTTTAAATAATATTTTTAATTCGTGAAGGCAAAAAACATATTCTAAACCAAATTAATTTGAAGAACAAAAAGAGTAATTAATTCGCATTTTTTTAGAAATTTGGATAAAGTAAGTGCTTAAATACATAATGATCCTCTTACTTTTGTATAAGAAAATAAACAGAAATTTTAATGATTACTTTTTATCTTCTTATATCTTATCTTATATTATTATCTTAAGAATATAGAATGAGATTATTTCGTATATGTTTATTTTAGAGCTTTATTAAATAATTAATTAAATTTTTGCTTTGATAGTGTTTTAAATAAAGCAATTTTTAAACGTTTTTTAGGTGAAAGAAATAAGAAAAAATTCTTATAGGATTTTATTACTGTAGCATTTATTTTATTTCTTTACGATTTTTACTACTACTTTTCACGATTTTCTTCAATTTGGGTCAACAAACTGATTTTAAAAGCTATTTACTCAAATAATTGATTTTAGATTAGAGGAAAATTTTACTCTTTTTAAGCAACCATCTATAAAAATTTTAACAAAGTACTATTAATTGCCTTTTTTTTATCTTTAAGTAATTTGCTTGAGCCATTTCAGGAAAAGTTTAATATTAGAAAAAAATTTTAAAAATGTAGCTATAATATTAATGTTTTTTTTTAAACAAACAATTTCATAAATTAAATGAATGTTTAATAAAGTATAATTTAACTTAAGAAACGTATAGTAAACATTCAAATTAAGCTCATAATAAACTTGTGTTATCCTATAAGATTTTAGTATATATTTATATTAAAATTGCTATAATCTTATATTGTAAGTAACCTTTATAAATCGAATTTTTCAGCTAATATTCCTCTTGGGAATTATTAGCAATATCCAATATACACGATGTCACAGAGAGAAGAGGATGGTACACGTCATTCGAGATGAATTGGAATTAGCAGAAAGTATTGTTAAACAACTTCGAACCGGTGATTGGTCGTCTAGAATTAATTCTGGAACAACTCCTGCATCGATAACAACCAGAAAGGATAAACCAAATTCTATAACATCGATACCTACTACTATCCAACCTGCTAAACCGCGTACTCATATTAGTTCAATTTTGAAAGCTATTAGAGTACTGGGTGATAAAAAGGATGTTAAAACTACTCCAATTCCTAAGAAGGTTTATCAAAAAGGTAAGCTTATCCTTTATAATTATGAATATATTAATTAATATGTTTATGTAATGTTTTACATTTATATTTTTTTTAAAGCCTCTTATAAATCTTTGAGTAACAAGAAAGTCGTTTCGGTTCCTACGCCGCTTCCTGTAATTTTAACAACAATCTCGAATTCTAAAAAGAAATCCAACGCCAGAAAAAAGCAAATTACTGTTGGATATAATAAACAAGATCCTTTCTTAAGCTCGTCACCTAAACCGAACAAAACTTATGGTTCAGAGATAACATCGACTAAATCGCCGAAAGCCGCAACAACTACTGTAGTATTTTTAAGAAGAGCTTCTGTAAATGAAGGAAATTATCCCCAACCGATAAAACCGACTATAGCCGCAAAAACTTACAAAGATTCGAAATCATATATGGTACCATTAGAAGTAAAACTAGCATCTCCTGGAGAGATGATAGCCCATTCAATTAGTAAATCCATTGAAGCTGCCCCGAAGTTATCATCCAAATCTAAGAGTAAGAAAGTTTTAAAAACTGTTTCGCCAGCTAAAAAAGTTGTCATCATTAAGAAAATAGTAAAAACTACCCCTAAACATAGAAGTACAATACCTCCTCCGGCTTATAAATACAAAGCATATAACGGTTTCGATAAGACCAGCGAAGAATTTGATAGTACTGAATATGGATCTGCAAACAGAGAATTTAAGAGAAAACCGAGTAGACCTCATTACGAATATGATTACACAGAAGGACCCTACACATTCTCACCTAATGTTAAAAGAATGAGAGAATCGATTATGACTTCAAACGAAGACCCGATAGAGCCGAGTACTCATCCGTCTTTCGAAATTCCAACCATCGACTTGAGCAGTAGTAATTTAAATGAAAAAGGTTGTAAAACAAGAATAAAAGAAGTACAAGAACATCCCGTAAAAGATAAAAAAGCGTCTGGTTCTGACATCTATCCTATATTCGATTATTTCCCACATCTTAAGAGAAAGAAGAGAACCGTGAAGAGCATCATCGTCACTAAAGAATGTTTCTATCCGGGAGATGATGACGAAGATCAAACAAAAGAAGCATCATACCAAACTCAAGCTGATAATCACAGGGAAATATATCATCCTGTATATCATCAAAGAGAAAATGCAAGGACCACACAACCAATTAAGCAATCTAGCGAAAAGAAAGAATATAGTGATGAAGAGAGGCCTCAAAAGTATTCAAAATCTTATAGTACATCTTACTATTCAACATCGAAACCGCACCATAAAGAATATAGTTATTATTCTACTTCTAAACCAATTGTTAAACATTACAGTCGTACCGAATCCAAGAAAACAGAAAGTAAGGATTTTGAACCTTACAATCCCCGTGCCTTCGATCATCATATATTAGGATTTAGGCATAACGACCAAACTGAAGATAACAGAGAAATTGCCAATTCGAAATCAAGACCAAGACACGTTTATGGAAATTTCGAACCTCATCATTCCAGTGGACATAATTATGGTAGTTTTCAAGTTCCCGATTACTCAAAAATGGCCAGTGAAAGTTATCAAAAAGGACTTGATTTTCTAAGAGAAGCCCATTCAGACCCACACAGCCACGTTTACAACGATAGGAACCAACAAGGATATCACGGATCTCACAATGAAAGAAATCAGCATGGTCATTACAATGCTCCACAGCATGCTCCACAGCGTCAAAACAATGGCAAACCTCAAAATGATCCATTATGCTCCAGCTCATTCCAGAAATCATCAAGAGCGTGAACCTAAGAGCGAAGAAGGTGTTAAACCAAAGAAAACGAAGAAATCTTTTGCATTTTATCGCAAAGATAATGACCCAAAGAAGAATGCATTCAGTGAAGAATATGCTCAAGGAAGTTATACAAGTTATTCTAACGATTACGACAGCGATAGAGATGGACCTAAAAATTAACCAACTCTACAACTTCATATTATTTTAAAACCAAATCATAACATAATTATAAAAGACTTCATAAAATACAAAATTTTACATAATTTAAAAAAAAAATAATAAATTTTAAAACTGATTACAATCTTCATTAAAATTGTTCTTTTTACATCATTCCCCGTCTATAATTAATAAACAATACATATATATTTTGTTAATATATTCATACTTTGTAACTACTCATTATAATAAAGTTTTAAACTCCGTTTTATTTTTTAAATAAAAAATATAAAAGAATAAAAAAAAGGAGAAAGTTTGTTTGTAAAATGAAAACCCAACACTAATAGTAAATAAATGGCTCGCTCCTTTTTTATTTTTAACAAATCCAAACAACAACTAAAGGTTGGAACTATCAATCATCTGGTGATGAAGAAAATTCCCTGAGGAACTGAAAAGGAATTTTTGTTCTCTTATCACTTGATAGAACGTTAAGTATGATAAATTTCTACATTTGTTACATCACACCGTTTTCAGAAAGTTGGAAATAATTTAAGTAAGGTTAAATTATCTTCCATACTTTACAGTAGATAATATTCAACTTTTTAAAAACTTATATATAAAATTACATTAAAATCTTAACTTTAAATTTATAAATACTTCTGTAGTTATATTAACGAATATGTATATTATTCTATAAATACAGAATTTTTTACTTTAATTTCCTTCTTTACAAAATACATTTTAATGTTATTTCTTTTTTAAGGATGTATTTTATTCTATTTATTTAAATTTTAATATCTAAAACCAGCAAGAATGTTATTGAATGCCATTAACATCGAGCTGCTTGTAAAGGAAATAAAGTATATATATATATTTTTCTTTTTTTACAAATATTAATAGAGCATAAATGATTCTCACACACACACAGAGAGAGAGAGAAAGGCCCAATACTTAGTTAACTATTGAAAAAACTAAATTCGAATGCTTTATACTTTATAAACTTTCCAAATTTATTTGTGCCATTATGTATATACATATGTAATTATAAATTACTCAGCCAATTCAACATAGTTAACATAGTTTGTTATAGTTGTTGACGATCGATTAAAATAATTATAGTCATATTTTAGAAAAAGTTACGTGAGAATTATCATAATTTTTTCATAAATATTGGTAAATTTTACATGCTTCAAATATTATTTATTCGAGAGACAAATCGTGAAAAGTTAGAAATAAATAATTTTCAAGAAATTTGCATAAAATTATTTATTGTAATTTAAATATTGGCAAATGGCCTATATCGAAAAAGTATATATATATATATATATAAGCGTAAACAACATTATAAGAATATTTATATATAAAAAATATATATAATTATGTGAATTTATAAGATAAAAATATATCTTAAAGTGTAATGACTCGTGAATCATTTTATTTTAAAGATAATTTAATGTCTTCCATTATCAGATTTCTTGACTATCGAAAAATATGATCACATTTATGTATGTTAGGTCACATTTTTTAATGCTCCTAATGATATTTCTCGTTAAAAAAACTATTATTCGTCAATCTTTTCGTAGAAAAACTAAATTCTCACTTATAGAATTTTGAATGAATAATAATAAGTGATTTTCTTACTTTAAATCGATTTTAAAGCGAATTTAATCGGTTTATATAAATAAATAAATATAGAATATTAATAATAAACAAAATTTATTACAATAATAGCAATTTCGAAATGTTATTTACGCAGTGAAGTATGGAGTCATTGTTTGTTTAGAAGATAAACGTTGTTGTGTTTTATATATAAACCAGCTTTCTTCTTATTTTCTTTCTTAAAACGATTACGTTTTAAAGCCAGTGATAATTATAATAAACTATTTATTGCAGAATATTTAATTATTTTTCGTAAATAATCGTTTATTAAATTATCAATACTAGCGTGAAGAACATTGTCATGTTGTGAATATAAATAAAACTGTTCATAACATCTATCTACTTTGTCATTTTAATTATAAATATGCTCATTTATCATATAAATGTGTTATTTTAACAAATAAAAAGCAACGTATAATAATATTCAAACTGTATATCATGCGTGAGAACTCGTTATATTGCGTGCTCTCTTGTTGTATGGGATTAGCCAGGAAACACAAGGACGATCAACCAAGGGAGGTGCCTCCCGGAAGGAAGATGCCCTATTTATGTACGTGAAAAACCCAAAAAATTCCACGTGGCCTGTTAATGAAGGTGATGAGCAAACTCGCAACCAACTTCAGTGATTCTTTTCCACTTGGAAACTGGTGTTTTGTGTTTTTTTATTAACGTATCATTTAAAAAATTACTGAATTATTAATGTAATTTCTATCTACAATTTCATGTGTATGCAATATTTATTTTAAATAAACAAACTATACGTAAACGTAGAACAATAAATGAAAAGTGCAAGCATAATTATAAATTCGATAGAATAACAATCGGCAATTTTTAATTAATATTTGAAAATTTCTATGAAAATTCTATAACCGTACTGTTTATTTAATAAATTCTTAACAACTTTAACTTAAGGTACAAAAAATTTACAGTTGTGCAATGTAAATATTCAATAAAATTAGATTTATTATGGTCCAAAAATTGTTATTGAACATTATCTCATTGAAAAATATTTAGTAATCTTTTATATTTAGTATAGAAATGGGTATTATGTTAATTCCTTGCTAGTAAGATAATACAGAATTAAAGAATATTCAGAGAAAAGATATATTATATCTACATCACATACCATATACCACTACACATCCATATTGGTTAATGTTACCTATGGTTCCAAAATGGCGGCTCGTCTCTGATTCCAGCAAATAGAAGAAAAAAAACAGTGGGGATGCACCTTCTAACCTAACCTAACCTAACCTATTCTAATAATTTTGTTGGTAATAATTATGGTAATTTATTCAGAGACGAATCAGAGACGAGCCGCCATTTTGGAACCATAGGTAACATTAACTTCTATGATAATATAACATTAATTATCTATATTATGTACTGCACGTAGAAAGAAGAGATGGATATATCTTCTGGACAGTAGGCATTATGTACAGTACAGTACCTACTAACGTACAGTAAATAATTATTAAAATCTGTCAAAAAAAGAACCATATAAAGACGGAAACCTGCTTCGGGTGGGACCTGAAATTTGGAAAAAGAATAAAGCAATTTTGAGGTTGCAATTGTATATCATTATTCTATAGCTACAATTAGTTTATAATGTCGTAAAATTATTTAGAGGGGCCTCAATCTTCTGCGCTTAGAGGCTGCATAAGGTCTTAATCCGTTACAGCTCAACACGTTAAAACATCTTTATAATGACAATGGTGTCGATCAATACTATGCCTACAGATGTTCACGTTCAATTTAAACTTAATTTACTTGGAAATTTCAATATTTAATTATTAAAACTACATAGAAAATATATTTAAATCGTTTATGTATATGTTAATTTAATATTCTAATAGTTCGTTATTTGAATTATTATTATTGTTAAATTGTTACGACGAATTAAAACAATTAAAAGATGAAAATCAAATATATAATTTACTTTAATTCTCTGTTCATTCGACAGATGTCGCTACAAATTTTAAAATTTTAAATGATTGTTTTTTAAATTAAAATTACGAATATTTTATTATTATTTTTATTAAAACTTAATTAAAATGTTTAATATTAATTTAAGATGTTTTTTTATTAAAAAAAGTAAATTTTTAAATTTTTTAAAAATTGTATAATAAATATAATAATTAGAATCTATTAAAATAAACAATTTACATTATATTAATTTTATTTAAAATTTAATAATGTTTAATTTAAATTATTTGGTTGAAAATTACTTTAAATTTAATTAAACATTAATTTTTAAAAAAATCTATATGATAAAATGTTCAATAGATGGTAGTATTGTATATTTATCCTTGTTTCTTTTATATCATGCATTTAATAAGCTATAGGAAAAAATTTACCACATTGAGTTATAATTATTACGTCACACTACACAGAAGCCAATAGAGGACCCAAATAGGACCTTAAATGACCTTTATATAGAAATGAAACTTATTGTTAGACTCAATTGGATCCAAATATATTTGGGTCGTGTAATGAGGCTCTATTTGAATCCTGTTCAATAAAGTCTTGTAATAGGGGTTCCCTTTATTCGTGGGTCTAAAAAAGTACCACTTATTCCTCTACGTATGAGCCGGAGACCTAAAATTGACTCTTCTTATGAGAAAACACAGTACAAAAGACATATGTGTAATTAAATTTTGGGGTCTTTTGGTGTACGTTCTAAACTCAAATGAACCCTTTGACTTCCCTTCAAGAAAATCTAATTTAAAATTGAACTTCTTGTATAACACTAATAACTTATTATTATTTGCTTATAAGTAAATATACGTCTTTAAATAGAAATATATTTACGTCTTTTATCTCTTCATATAACATTTATTTAATAATTTTATCTTATTTATTTCCAATATCTACTAATAAATACTTTGTATAATATTATACAAGAGGAACTTTTATATTTTAAATATTATTATCGTTTATATTTACACTTTAAAGCATTTTAATAGCTGTACTATATAGAGAAAAGCGTGAAAAATATGATAAAATGTATATTAATTTTTAAAAGATTTATTAATTTGATTAATTCTTTCATAAAAAAAAGTACTTAAATTTTATTTATTGTACCTAATTACAATAAAAAGAAGCAAATGTAACGGTTAAAAATCTTTTTTTTTCCACTTTAAATGCCTAAAATAAATTATTCATTCCTCTGCATTCAGAATTATTTATGCAGTTTATTTTAGTTTAATATATAATTTTTAATTATCGTAAAAGTTAATAAAAGTTGATTTTATTACCTTATACGACCTTAATTTAAATTAATATAAGTGTATTGTATTCTTTGTATATTCTGGAGTCTGTTTGTTAATAGTTAAATTTTATTGTTCATCACTAATTTGAAATACACCGATCGCTAGTGTAATATAATTTTACAATCAGTACTATATTCTATTATCAAAGCTGAAATTCAGTTAGATAGTAACGATACAAAGGCATTTATATTATCATTTTACTTAATGTCAGTTAGGAAATATGCTTGAAAATTTAACGACGGTATTCTCCACCCAATAACAAATTTCTATTAAAACTAGGAAAGTGAACATTCCTGTATAATTTACATTAAAATTTAGAGTTATAAAGTGAGAAAAAAGTAAGAAAATCTCGTAATCTTTTAAGGGTCGTATCTTGTTGTTTGGGAGGAGTAAAAACACGCTTCTATGCACCACTATTTATATTGCAAGGTAAATAAATAAAATTTTGTTTATTTTCTTAAATATTTTAATATCAAAATATCGAAACTTCAAGGTAAATTCAATTAGAACATATACGTTATTTATTAATGTAATAGCAATATCATAACTGTTAGAACTATATCTTTGGTAAGCACTCGAGCGATGAAACACTGGATCGACGAGAATGGACGTTTATCAATATGTGAAATGTCTCTCGAAAGCTAATCTCTTCGAATGTCATCATACAACACCTACTGTTGATTCACGAAGAGAAAACGTATTATATCTTGCAATAAGTCAATGCCTTTAATATAGGCTACTTCCTATTGTTAGAAATATAAATAAACATTTTGAAGGTATTTTAATTTGAATTTATTTTGTGCCTTTGAAAACATTCTCATTTATTAAAGAGAATTACTTACTTTGTAACGGCATTTTCTCTTTTTTAAATACGATTAAAACGTGTAGCATTATGTAACAAGGCAATACAACATGACAAAAGCATTATCGTACTTGTAAAGAAAGTTAGAATTTAAGCTAAACTACACAAGCGTAGATTTTACAGCAAGTTTCCTAAGTGGCTATAAACTTAATATCTGTGAAATTATCACGGTAATTTCGTCCACCTATAAGCCATTGATAAGGCTATTTACATTAAAGAATTAACGTTTGTCACCACTTATTTACAAAGGTTGCAATTCTTTCTTGATAGTGATCGTTCCACATATCTGATAAAGAGTTTTGCATGGTTTAACCGAACTAATTTTCTAGAACTAGGCCTAAATATTTAATGAGCCATAGACGGAAGCATTACAACAGAATATTTTAATTTGAAGAATAACTTTTACCTTTTGGGAATCACCTCTTACAATCCTCGCAGATTAAGTTGCTTTAGCGATATTAAAATTGCTATTTTTATGTATAACAGTACACATAAACTATTTTCTATTTATATTATACAGTAAAAGGATTTATAAACTAGTATTTAATGTATTTATATGATTTTCTCAAACACGGAACTCCCTATATATATATATATATATATATATATATATTTTAATCAGGGATGATGCATAACAGACTCTACATCACATGTCCTCACTATCCAGGTGACAGTGAGTTGGCAACCACGTGCTGAAACAGAGTTCATCCCCTTTTCTAGCAAACTATTCTAACTTTACTGATTCTTGTCTTCGTGAGAAATCAAACAAATTAATGCTACGTGTTATACTCACTACTTTTTCTTTAATATTGCTCTTTGAACTAAAGATGCGTGTATTTATATCGTAATTATTCAATAGACTAACAGCATTCAAACTTAGCCTCTGCTGAAAGGTAGATCGTTTACCAGAACGGCCTCAAACGACCCATAATTCATCTGCTGGAGTGGACGGTGATGACTAAGATGTCATTCTAATTTGTGACTTATTTCGTTAATTAAAAAACAATGAAAATAAGTTTTTTTTTATTTAATCTTTTAAATTTTCCATGTGCCATACAATTAATTTTGACAAATAGTGTTTAAATAAATCAAAATAAACTAAAGAACGATGTAATTTTATCATTGGTTATTTTCTATTACTTGCAGTATGTACAGTATGAAAGCAAGTGTTTTTTTATAACATAAATAACAATTGATGTGTTTAATTTTTGATAGTTTTGAAAAAAATATTACGCTGTCAAGTGTTTAAAAAATAAACTTTGTCCATTTTCAAATGTCTGTTTGTATTCTTTACTATTTTACAACCCTTAAAACTATAAGTATTCCGTTCCGTCCTGGTTTCCTCTATATTTTAGAAGCGTGTAGTACGTATATTTATATAGTACACCATTAAACAATTGCTAAAATTAGTAATATTTAATATTATAATTGACTATAAAAAATTACAGATAATTTTATTTTCTTTCTTATTTTTCTATTATAAATTTATGTCTTAGAAGTATTTCGATGAGTGTACATTTATCTAATTGGATTAAGATATTAGTTTACCCACAGTTTCACTTGAATGAGGACATAATGTTACTTGAAAAATAGTAATTGTCCTCTGTAGACCAATAACTATTCTTTTACTCTTAAATCTAATAAAGTATTATTTTTAGAAAGAAATCATCTTCTAGAAGAGATCCAATCTAGAATCCAGAATCCAGAATTCCAAAAAAAAAATAGTTTTAACTTAAAATTCTTAATGTAAAATTAAAATTAATGTCAAATAATTTCCAAAATATTTAATTTTCTAGAATTTAATTCACGAATTTTTACCGTAACGAAAAAATTCCAGTTGTAATCTATAAGTATCAATATTCTCTTTTGCAATATAATAAGTTACGCCGAAGGCAATCCTAAAATTAGGTACAGGAAGAATTACGATAACAGTAAACATCTTTTCAATTTCGAATAAAAATATTTCTTAAATATTCAAGATTTCCTCACGATTATTTAAAAAAATATATCCCTATTATAACGATAAGCTTATTTTTAACCAAATTCTCTTTTAATAATTAAGCTATTCTTATATAAATTAATTTAAATGATTAAAGTTGGCTCCAAAATCATTCCCCCCCCTCTCTCTCTTCTCTTTGTAATTGGTTCAACGTTAACATTAAATTTTTCTCTAAAAATGTATGATGTAGTTGAAAGTCTCATTGTATGTTTAAAGTATTGAACGAATTTAAATTTATTGTGATGATCGTTCTGATTTATTATTAAAGAAAATATGTAAATTTTGCTATTTATTAAGGTAAATAATAGTTAGGGAAAAAATTGATGAATGTAAGGATAAATTCGAACAGATATTGTGTATAAATAACTATAATCAATATCTCTACTCGATTTTACCTAAATCTTTATCAAATTTTTTCCGTAAATATCTTAATTTAAATATTTTCTAAGAGTTATTTTTAACGAAAAATAGTCTAGAAGCAGAAACAATGTACAAACTTTGGGGCTTAGCCGAAACTAAGATAAACCTGTGGCTAAGCCCCAAAATAAGAAAGGTCCTCTTGATTCCCAAAGAGCGAAAAAGAAAGTAAAAGAAGGTGAAGCAAACTATACAAGAAGGTGAAGCAAAGTATACAAGAAGAAGGTGAAGCAAACTATACAAGAAGGTGAAGCAAACTATACAAGAAGAAGGTGAAGCAAACTATACAAGAAGGTGAAGCAAACTATACAAGAAGAAGGTGAAGCAAACTATACAAGAAGGTGAAGCAAAGTATACAAGAAGAAGGTGAAGCAAACTATACAAGAAAGTGAAGCAAACTATACAAGAAGAAGGTGAAGCAAACTATACAAGAAGGTGAAGCAAACTATACAAGAAGAAGGTGAAGCAAACTATACAAGAAGGTGAAGCAAAGCTATACAAGAAGAAGGTGAAGCAAACTATACAAGAAAGGTGAAGCAAACTATACAAGAAGAAGGTGAAGCAAACTATACAAGAAGGTGAAGCAAACTATACAAGAAGAAGGTGAAGCAAACTATACAAGAAGGTGAAGCAAACTATACAAGAAGAAGGTGAAGCAAACTATACAAGAAGGTGAAGCAAACTATACAAGAAGAAGGTGAAGCAAACTATACAAGAAGGTGAAGCAAACTATACAAGAAGAAGGTGAAGCAAACTATACAAGAAGGTGAAGCAAACTATACAAGAAGAAGGTGAAGCAAACTATACAAGAAGGTGAAGCAAACTATACAAGAAGAAGGTGAAGCAAACTATACAAGAAGGTGAAGCAAACTATACAAGAAGAAGGTGAAGCAAACTATACAAGAAGAAGGTGAAGCAAACTATACAAGAAGGTGAAGCAAACTATACAAGAAGAAGGTGAAGCAAACTATACAAGAAGGTGAAGCAAACTATACAAGAAGAAGGTGAAGCAAACTATACAAGAAGGTGAAGCAAACTATACAAGAAGAAGGTGAAGCAAACTATACAAGAAGGTGAAGCAAACTATACAAGAAGAAGGTGAAGCAAACTATACAAGAAGGTGAAGCAAACTATACAAGAAGAAGGTGAAGCAAACTATACAAGAAGGTGAAGCAAACTATACAAGAAGAAGGTGAAGCAAACTATACAAGAAGGTGAAGCAAACTATACAAGAAGAAGGTGAAGCAAACTATACAAGAAGGTGAAGCAAACTATACAAGAAGAAGGTGAAGCAAACTATACAAGAAGGTGAAGCAAACTATACAAGAAGAAGGTGAAGCAAACTATACAAGAAGGTGAAGCAAACTATACAAGAAGAAGGTGAAGCAAACTATACAAGAAGGTGAAGCAAACTATACAAGAAGAAGGTGAAGCAAACTATACAAGAAGGTGAAGCAAACTATACAAGAAGAAGGTGAAGCAAACTATACAAGAAGGTGAAGCAAACTATACAAGAAGAAGGTGAAGCAAACTATACAAGAAGGTGAAGCAAACTATACAAGAAGAAGGTGAAGCAAACTATACAAGAAAGTGAAGCAAACTATACAAGAAGAAGGTGAAGCAAACTATACAAGAAGGTGAAGCAAACTATACAAGAAGAAGGTGAAGCAAACTATACAAGAAGGTGAAGCAAACTATACAAGAAGAAGGTGAAGCAAACTATACAAGAAGGTGAAGCAAACTATACAAGAAGAAGGTGAAGCAAACTATACAAGAAGGTGAAGCAAACTATACAAGAAGAAGGTGAAGCAAACTATACAAGAAGAGTGAAGCAAACTATACAAGAAGAAGGTGAAGCAAACTATACAAGAAGGTGAAGCAAACTATACAAGAAGAAGGTGAAGCAAACTATACAAGAAGAAGGTGAAGCAAACTATACAAGAAGGTGAAGCAAACTATACAAGAAGAAGGTGAAGCAAACTATACAAGAAGGTGAAGCAAACTATACAAGAAGAAGGTGAAGCAAACTATACAAGAAGGTGAAGCAAACTATACAAGAAGAAGGTGAAGCAAACTATACAAGAAGGTGAAGCAAACTATACAAGAAGAAGGTGAAGCAAACTATACAAGAAGGTGAAGCAAACTATACAAGAAGAAGGTGAAGCAAACTATACAAGAAGGTGAAGCAAACTATACAAGAAGAAGGTGAAGCAAACTATACAAGAAGGTGAAGCAAAGCTATACAAGAAGAAGGTGAAGCAAACTATACAAGAAGAAGGTGAAGCAAACTATACAAGAAGGTGAAGCAAACTATACAAGAAGAAGGTGAAGCAAACTATACAAGAAGGTGAAGCAAACTATACAAGAAGAAGGTGAAGCAAACTATACAAGAAGGTGAAGCAAACTATACAAGAAGAAGGTGAAGCAAACTATACAAGAAGGTGAAGCAAACTATACAAGAAGAAGGTGAAGCAAACTATACAAGAAGGTGAAGCAAACTATACAAGAAGAAGGTGAAGCAAACTATACAAGAAGGTGAAGCAAAGCTATACAAGAAGAAGGTGAAGCAAACTATACAAGAAGAAGGTGAAGCAAACTATACAAGAAGGTGAAGCAAAGTATACAAGAAGAAGGTGAAGCAAACTATACAAGAAGGTGAAGCAAACTATACAAGAAGAAGGTGAAGCAAACTATACAAGAAGAAGTGAAGCAAACTATACAAGAAGAAGGTGAAGCAAACTATACAAGAAGGTGAAGCAAACTATACAAGAAGAAGGTGAAGCAAACTATACAAGAAGGTGAAGCAAGCTATACAAGAAGAAGGTGAAGCAAACTATACAAGAAGAAGGTGAAGCAAACTATACAAGAAGGTGAAGCAAACTATACAAGAAGGTGAAGCAAAGTATACAAGAAGAAGGTGAAGCAAACTATACAAGAAGGTGAAGCAAACTATACAAGAAGGTGAAGCAAAGTATACAAGAAGAAGGTGAAGCAAACTATACAAGAAGGTGAAGCAAACTATACAAGAAGAAGGTGAAGCAAACTATACAAGAAGGTGAAGCAAAGCTATACAAGAAGAAGGTGAAGCAAACTATACAAGAAGGTGAAGCAAAGTATACAAGAAGCAGGTGAAGCAAATTATACAAGGTGAATTGCATAGTACATGACACTCTTAAAGTCGACAAACTACAATTTTACTATTGTCATTGTCATGATTCAAAAATACATTGAGTTTAACACTATAATAATGTGTAATAAATTTCAAAATCATAGAAAATCTAAAGTGGAATGTTTACATGATATTAGCTAACAATTTATCAAAGTGAAAATAGACAAATAATAATATTAAAAAAATACCATTAAAGGCAATAAACGGCGAAATTATTACCGTGAAAGCAATAAAATACTGTTATATTCATAAGATTTATTGTTGTCGTGCAATTATAAGTGATTTGATATAACGAAACGATAATCAAATTGTTATCACTTAATTTATCGATAATAAATTATTATTCTTCTGATTTAATTTCAATTATTCCTTTAATATTTAAGGAAATTTACGTTTAAAAATTCAATTTTTCTCCATTCATTATCATTAAAAACAATTTTTATTGTGATAAACTATTAATAAAAGTGTAAATTTTCAGTTTTCTTTTTCTGGGAAATAAAAAAATATTTTTACTTAAAATAAGCCTCGAGAAAAATAATTATGGATAAAAATATTCAAAATTTAAAAAATAATTACATTATTAAAATGTTATCCTCGGGCATTTATATCCATATTTATGAAGATAATAGACACGGATGAATGATTGCACCTTTAATAACAGTATAATATTTATACGGTAATATTTAAATATCCTTACCAGCAAGAGATATCGCCCAAAATTTAAAATTTAAAGGCTATCTACTATTATTATTTTTTTTTATATAAATTTAGAATTTTTTAATATAAAATTCGTGACAAAATCGATCGCTACTTAACAAATATTTTAAAACTATTTTAAAAGTTATTCATTAAATAATAAAATTATAAGAATTTAGGGCCTGAGAAAGGTTAGATAAGGGCTGAATCAGTCATAAATATGGTGCCTATTCTACCTAAACCATAAAAATATGGTTTAGGTAGAATTACGGACCCCTGTATATAGTGTTGACTTCAGATATTTTTTGAGGAGAAGTATTTTCTCATAAAAGATTGGTTTGTGGCCCCTTGTTGATGGGGCCCCAAAACTAATCTTTGGTTGGACTCCAGGCAATTACCCTTTATGTTCAAGAGACAATGCACCAGTAGTCATAACGGTCACTTCTAAATGAAACTTCTTCATGAACGTTTCTTTTTGAAATGCATACAAAATAACCTTCAAATAACGGCCATTTTTTAACGTTTTCGTCAGTGGTCGTTGTTCGCAGGTTTGGCTGTAGAGTACATTAGGTTTTCAGACTTCTCTGCCTACGGACCCTTCTAGCTCCTTTTATTCAGTACCTGTTAAGAGCTATCCTTTTTAAATTTATTTTAAACAGGATATTTAAATTTACATATGAAAAAAAAAATACGAATATTTATAAATATAATCCCTTAAGATTAAACTGTGTTTTCTTTCGCTAAATTTAACTCTTTCCTCATACCACAATCGATTAAAAATGTTATGAGATGTCTCTTTAAATTCTTTGTATGCATTTTTAAATAGAAGATAAAATCTGTACTCATTTAGGATGATTCACATTAGTATGACCCGATGGACAAGTGAATATGGTCTAAATCGAACCGGAATCATTGACCCATATTCAAAAATTCATCTGAAATCGAAACTTCTGTTGAGTAACGAATCGAAAGTTTTTAATGTTTAAAGCTTAATATATAATATAAATAGATAAATATTATTTTTAAATATAGTCTAATAAATCCCCGATTAATAAATATTTATTAAAACAGTAAAGAATAATATAAATATTCCTTTATTTTTGTTGACTATTAGTGCGAATAATAAGACTCAAACTGCATATATTTTGCCTGAAATTAGAACAAACATGCGGATTTTACGTAATAGAACGGTATTTACATACAAACAAAAGTAAAATAAGTTAATAAAGGCCTACATAAATAAATGTATTTATTATTTATTTTTAGGCTATAAGAATAATTTTTAAATATAGCCTAATTTTAATTATAAAAAAAAAAATACGTACTTTTATAAGGTTGTAATATATATTATATTTTAATATTTTATCGAAGAAATTAGGAAAACTTTCGAGCGTGAACAAACGAGATTACAAAATAATTTTTAAATTTACGGAAGAATTATTAAAATAATGATTATGTAAGCAGTTTTTATCACGTTGTACTACTAATTAGCTGTCATCTGAATAAGGAATAACCGTATAATTCAACTATGGTAAAAAAATTATTCATTAATAAATAAATAAAGCGCAAGTATACGTATAAGTAATGAATAAAAAATATGAAAATTTAATAAAATTAACACATTTTTATATAGATTTTTCTTTATAGAAGGGATAAATAAACAGGTATTGGAAATATTGCTTATGTTTCGCTTGATGTATGATGAGATTAATTTTTCTTACTGGAGTTTACTCATCAGAGAAAATAGAAACACATAAGAAACTCAATTACTTTTCCTGATCCGTGCTCTTGTTTCGCTTGATCAAGTCGAATCTGTATTCAATTAAGTACATACAATCGTATATAATCCGATTTGTGATGACATAATGTTGGCCCCGAAGGATTAAGCAAATTATTATTAGAACGTATTTTAAATTAATATAGAAAATTTTTGACTTAAATAAACAAATATTACGTTGAAACAGTTTTATATAAATAGAAAATTCTTTAATTTTAAGATATTTTTATAAGAATATATTTTAAAATGGTTAAAGGAATGACTTACAAAATAATCTATTGTAAAAGAAAAGTTTTGAGTGAAAATTTATTTATTTATTTATTTTTAAACTTTATGTTAAATAAATTTATGTAAAAATTATCTTTATTTGTTTATTTTATAAAATCTTTAATGCGGAAGAAAAATTGCATAAGGAATGTAAGGAAAATTTTTGCATAAGATGAGATATTTAAGACAAAAATCTTAAAATTCTAAAAATGTGGTCTAAGATTTTCGTATTAAAAATTTTTCTAAATATTGAATTTTAATAATATCTACTTAGAAAATAAGAAAATTTATTATTCTATATTTTTACAACATGAAATATATATACCAATGATTATGTGTACCCACAGAGAAGGGCAATTGCCTCTACTAAAAGAATTCTACAAATTATAATAGTGATTGAAAGGTATAATCTTCTTATACCCTCGACTATACGACTCTTTGTCTGTGTTTTTGTATTGATGGAATACTGCATTCTATAATTTACTTGTTTAAAAAAACCCAAAAATTAATTGATGTAATTATTTGTTTCCAGGCTTTGCCCCCCCCCCTGAAAAATTCTCTGCGGTTTGCCCATGCCAATGATCTATTTTATAAAGGAAATACAGTAAAAACTGTCTAAAACGGAACTTGAATAAAAAGGAAACATGCCTAAACGGGAAAATATATTCGGTTTGGCAGGTTTCTATTTACTGTATTCTGTAATTGTACTAGGTATGAACCAGGATTCAATAATTATAGATTCTAAACATCTCTTTACTGTGGTGTTTTCTCGAAATAATAAAGATTTTCAATATTATTAACATAAATTTTATTTCTGTATCATAAAATGGGGCTACATGTATTAAAATTACACTTATTTCGGGAAGACTTGACCCATGGTGAGATCGTCCAGCGTGAGTAAAGATGAGAAACGACCCATAAATCCATAATAAAACTAAAGGTTTCAGTTGGGTCGAACAATTCACATTTCAATGAATTCAGTTTAACTACAAATAAAATACCTTATATCATTAACAATGCGACCATTGTGCAAAATTTTACTATATCTTATACGTCAATGTTTTTCAGTAGTATGCAAATATTTATAATAACTTAATAGGATATAGGTGTAAATATAATATATAAAGTGATCAATTAACGTTAATTGTAATTTTACATAGGGAATTGAACTATGCTAACGAGGGGCAACATATTGAACTTACGTATTGTAATTTAATATCAATAAACCATTTATTACGTATATTAGCCGGATTTTATAAATAACCGGTATTGTGATATCAATTATTTTTAATTTATTATTTTATACAGTATATTTATTAAAGCTGTGTTGTGCAAATTTTGTAATAACATGATAAATTTACAAAAATTTTAAAATATTAAACCTTACTCTCCTTTCTCGTGGGTGAACAGTCTTGTGGGCTCCTCACCATTCAATTGTTCCCATTGTGTACCTGGTCGAATCCACATGGCATCTTAGTATCTGAAATGCAAAAAAAAAGGTCAAAAATAAAAGCCCAAAAAATTATAATAACCTGCGTAATGCAACTTTTCCTTATAAATTAGCCATAAACCTCTTACCAAATTGTTTTATTTTGTAATGATTTTAATGTAAATCATCATTTTCTACTATTTTTCCTCGTGTTTTACTCCTAAATTACAGCTTACATATCTATCCAGTCTTAATGTACATCATCAAAGATCTACATAGATCCAATTTTCTTATAAATGTTATCTAATCTTGTTTCAATATTATAATTTTTTGTATATATATATATGCTAATAAGACCTTATCAATAATTACTTACAATAAATATCGTTATTATATTATTTAAAAACATGCATAATTCTAAAGACATTTGTAATATTTTCATGCTCTTGTTGAGGTATTCTTAAATCACGTTTATTTATTAAGTGTTTAACTATAAAATTATAATTAAAAATATCCCTTTGTTAAACTCTAAAGCCTTTTTTTTATTATAATTTTATTATTATGAAGCGTTTATCTTATGTTTAAACTAAATTTTTATAAGGTTTCGATTAATATTTCAAACCTTTCCTTATAGTGAAATGGAAATCCCTTATTTGAGAATGGTTATGATTTTTGAAGTTGTTGAAGACCTTCAATTTTACTGACGACGGACCGTATCGTGTGACCGGGAAAGGAACCATGTCAAATATACTACACCCAATTTTCAATATCCAATTAGTATAAAGAATGAGAATGAAACAGAGCGCTAAATTTCGGGTATATATGAACATATATACTATAGACTATATATAAATATAAATATATATATATATAGGCCTACACTTTTTCTTATTGCATAACATCTACCAAATTAGCTGTTCTATGTCAATGCTTCGTATTGAATAGATTAAACCCACCATAATTCATCCCCGAATTTTAGCCTAAAGGGTTGTCGATATCTTTCACTTGCTATCAAATAAACTGTTTTGATAATATTAAAAAAAAATTCAGACAAATCACCTTCCGATAATTGATAAGTTAAAGATAACATTATGAAAAGAATTGCCACCTCTAATGAAAAAAACCCCTCTAAATTGAATCAAACATTGTTATATGTAATTAACCTTGAAGAATGGAAATGAAATCTTTTGACATTGTTTCATAAACAAGTTTTTTTTTAATCTTGAAAAGTAAAGAATGTATTGTTTTTAAATAATATAAAAAAACGTCTATAGAAATTTTGTGTGACTTTATTATCGAAACGCATAGCTTAACTTGAAAAGACAATTAATAATTAAATATCTAGTAACATGTTTCTTATGTCAATGATCTTTTATGTTAAGATTATTATATAATGTAATAATCATTCGCGTAAACATGTCGCTGCTTTGTTTTGATAGTGGCACAGCTATAAAAACTGATTTCGCATTGTTTTTTGCATAAATAAACTTCATAGGTAGAGTACTTTTATCGTGTAAAATGGCATATTTCTATCTTCCTCCATTGGATTCCCACTAGAGATCAAGTGTATGTTATTAAGTGGTATTCAAATGTTAGTCATTTAGAATTTTCGAATGCTTCCCTTGTAAAATTAACATCTTTTTTTTAAAAAAAAAAAATTATGCCACTATCAAAGCAGCGATGTATAAACAATGGCAATTTATAGGACTGAAAGAGAATAAACGATGACTGATTTTGTCTTTATTTTTTTATTAATATATATAAAAATATCATCTAAATTTATCTAGAAAAACTATTAATACTTGTTTATGACACTATTTAACAAAACTTTCACTTAAATTATTGAAATCTTTCATCAAAAACTATTAATCAACTTGTTAAATTATTATATCCTTATATAGAAATATAAAATTAATGTTTTAAGCCATTTATTTTCTAAAAATTAAGAGATTTCGAACAAATTTTTATTATTTTAACATATAATAAGAGTATGATTTATCATTTAAAAAACAAATACAATCAAACCTCTGAATAACGGCCACTGACGGAACATAAAAATATGGCCGTTCTACGAAGGTTATTTCAGAACATTTTAACATAATCACAGTATCAATATTTATTTAATATAAAAAACAAAGTATTATATCAGATATTTTATATAATATAAATCAGTTAAAATTTAAAAATAAATAAATAAATAAACGATTTAAAAAGGAGAACATAACAAAATATTTATTTTATAAATTATATCTAGCCTAAATTTTATGGTATAATTTTTAAATAATTTTACAAATATTCCGGTAATTTTTTGTTTAATTTAAGTATTCAGTAAACAAAATATAATTAAGATATTCAATTGTAATGTTTAATAATATTTAAGTAAAATATATCAACAAATTAGATTAGTATTATAGAAAAAATTTAAATGACACTGATTATAATAATACTTTGTTTATAAAAATAATGTTAATAAAATACCATAATCATCAGAATTATTTAAACTTTTCTATAACACTAATTTATTTGTTGACGTATTTTATAAACTTAAATATTTTTTAACATTATAAATGTATTTTTAAGACACTATATTAGTAACTTCGGTTCTTTGAACTTCATATAAAGACATAATTTATATTTATCCAACTACATTTAGACTCAGTTTAAAATACTATTTAGTATTTAAAAGTGTTTCTGTGAGAGAATTATGCATTAAAATTACATTATACTTTAAATAAATTGTCCAGGTTGGATAAATAAGAATTATGTCTTTGTTTAAGTTCAAAGTCACCACCTCCTCAAAATATATTCTTGTATAATAAAACAATAAAGCTATATAAGCATTAATAAAAGAATGTATAACAACAAAAGCCATAAAATTTAAATAAATAACAATAATTTAATGTTCTATATTGTGAGAACTTTTAATTTTATATTATAATCTGCACAATTGTAGCAATAAGGAATCCTTCATTACGTAATAACGTATATTAAGATAGGAAATGAAATTTGTTAATAAAAGTAAAAATATATATAACATGGAAAACAGTTTTAGTTACATCTATTGTTCTTGTCTGTTACAGAAAAAAAAACGATTACTGGAACAATTATTGAAGTTCCGGATTTACTAAATTTATCTGTTAACAATACATTAAAATGAATTATAAGAAAAGTTGATTAAAATATAAATTAATAAAAATTGAATAAGTCTGTCACAAGTTGGTACCTTATCTGTACAATCTAATAATGATGACTATAGTTATATAGAAGTCCAATTTTGAAAATTTGCGTGTGATTGTCACGTCACGTGTTTGCAGTGTAACGCCCAAGGGAATAACAGAAAGAAATTAAATAGAACAAAAAATACGATCTTGGTCTCGCTCTGTCGATAAAACGTAACTATACTCATAACTCGGAATAAAGAGTAAAATAGGAAAGAGAAAGCCTTCTAGCTATTGTTTTCGTAATATCTTATGACGTAGTTTTAGGTGGAGTTATTTATTTGCGTCTTTAGTATATAAGGAACTAGTTGAAATTCATTGAACAGAAGTTACTTGACTAAAGAACTGTGAATATTATAGGCACAAAAAATATGGCTTTAACTAAATTGCTTCTGGTAAGATTAGTTAGAAATACTTTCAATTTGATATTTTCTTTTAAAGATTTAAAACTATTGTCTATATGTGTACTTTCAGATAAGGATGGTTATTGGTATTCTGATTTCTTGTAATGTATTAGCTGAGGTTGCAGAGAAAGAGTCTGTTGCAGAATCGAAAATTTCAGAAACTAAGAAAGAAGATAGGGATTCTGCAGAAAGTGGACAGGAAGGTGTCGTTGGTGGATTTGGTGGAGGTGCTGGTCATGGCCATGCTCCCGCGTTATTGCTTGGCGGACACGAAACCGATTTTTACAAAGGAGCTCTGGGAGCTCTGGGATATGGAGCTCAGAAAGGAGGAGAATTTGGAGAGCAGAAAGAATATATAACGATAGGTCATCATGGACATAAGGGTGCAGCTGGAGGTGGTAGTTTTGGTGAAGCAGCTGGTGGTCATTTACATCAGGGCTATAGCGGCAATCATAAGGGAGGTGTGGTTTTAGATACTCATGCATCACTAGGCGATCTGAAAAACTATGGGGTTCCCGGTGGGAGTGATAAGGTAGGTGTAATTTCAGGGGGTCATGGTGATCATCTTGGTGGCCATAAAGATGGATTGGCTGCTGAAAGTTTTGCAGGTCTAGATGGTCATAAAGGTGAACTGGCTTCTGCTAGTCTTGCAGGTTTAGGTCATCTTGGAGGAATAAGTCATGGTATTCATAAAGGAGCAGGGCTTGGGGGTGGATATGGTGGCCTAGGAGGACATAAAGGAGGTTACGGATTATTGGGTATACATGGTGGTGGAAAAGGTGGTTATGGAAGTATTGGAGCAGGTCATTATGGAAAAATAGGAGGGGGACATATTGGTGGCTTAGGCGGAAATATACATGGTATTCATAGTATTGGTGGTTATGGTGGAAAAGGACATGCTGCCGCTTCAATTGGAGGAATTCATGGCTTAGCTGGGTACGGAGGAAAGGGACACAGTGTGCATGGTCTTGCAGGTCATGGTGCGCACGGTCTCGCAGGCCATGGTGCGCATGGTCTCGCGGGCCATGGTGCGCATGGTCTTGCTAGTCATGGTGCACATGGTCTTGCTAGTCACGGTGCACATGGTCTTGCAGGTCATGGTGTGCACAGTCTTGCAGGCCATGGTGCGCACGGTCTCGCGGGCCATGGTGCGCATGGTCTTGCTAGTCATGGCGCACATGGTCTTGCTAGTCATGGCGCACATGGTCTTGCAGGTCATGGTGTGCACGGTCTTGCAGGCCATGGTGCGCACGGTCTCGCAGGCCATGGCGCACATGGTCTTGCTAGTCATGGTATCTATGGTATTGCAAGTATCGGTGGCAAGGGACATGGAATTGCAGGTATCGGTGCTAAAGGACTTGGTGGACATAAAATTGCTGGTTACGGTGGAAAGGGTCTTGGATTAGGTGGATTGGGTAAGATTGCTGGTCACGGAAAAAAGAAGAAACTTGGTGGATTTGTTTCTCACGGAGGTGGTCATCATTATGGAGGACATAAGAAAGGTTTTTCGGGACATAGTGCTCATGGTGGAGGTCATAAACAAAGTAAAGTAAATTACGGACTAGGACATCAAGGTGGCAAAAAACATCATTACGATAAAGGTGGTGTGTATTTTGATAAATACGGAAAAAATCTTCATGGATTGGCAGGCGGCGGAGAATATAAAGGAGGTAAATTTGGCTCGGAAAAATTTGGCGGAACCGGTAAAACAGGCGCACTTGCTGGAGGAAAATATTTTAAGGATAAGGGACACAAGAGTCGCGGTTTTAAAAATGTATATCACAAGGAAGAATACGGCGATCATAAATCGTATCACGATGATTTTCAAGATACCGATTACAAGAAAAAGCATCTTGGTAAGCTTGAATATTTTGATCATAATGGAGGAAAATTCCACAAAGCTCATGGTGGCAAAGAATTTCATGACGCTAAAAAACACGGCGATGATTATCACAAATTTGGTAAAGGAGGATACGATACCCATCACGGAGGCGACTATAAAAAAGGAAACAAATATTTCGATGCCGGAAACGCATATAAACACCACGAAGGAGCTCACAAACACTTGGGTTATGAAGGAGGAAGCAAAGGTTTCCATAAAGGATATGCTGGTAAAGCTATTGGGCATGGACATGGTTATATTCCATTTCATCATCATGGCTAGAGTTAAAAGCGGAAAAAAGTGATTATGTTAACGGTTATTAATTTAAATGGCGAATCCTTCATAATGTACATACGATACTTGCCAAGACAAGTAATTCTTTTATACGGTATTTATTCTTTGTGATGTATTCTTGATTAGGATATCGCTTTATAAATATATTTGTTGTATCTTTTGCTGTAAATTTTTGCTAATTTATAAATATTTGCCATGTTTACAATTATATGTGAATTTTCTCATGTTTTAATAAAAGTGTATTAATATTTATGCAAAATTAGTCTCATTTTTTCGTAAGATATTTTCATATATTCATTTCAAACGTACTTAAACATTTTTCAAAAAAATATTTTACATTCAAAAATGTTACAAGCTTTATAAACACAAAAGAAATTTCATTCTTTCTGCATATATTAAATATAAACTTTCAGGAAATTGTTAAATCTAAATATAAACGTAAGTAAACCATAGAAAATGATATGTATATTTTATTTAGATTATTTACTTCTTATCAACAGAATAATTTTTAAAGATAAGTAAAGGAAACCGGAAATTTCCGGTTTTATTCCACTTTAATCTACAATTAAAAAAAGTTTGAGGCTATACATTTTAATGTATTCAAGTCAGGAAAATAACTTTGCATCTTCTTATTCTTAATATTTATCAAGGAAAAGACATAGAAATATACTAAATTATTATTAATACTTTTATAAAGTTATGTTTAATTTATTGAGAAAATTAACGTAGATTATTCAATTAGATTTAACATTTAATTTTCAAAGGGTTTTATGTAATAATTAATTTTTAAAAACTATATGTTTATACTTTTCCTAACCCACAAGAAAAGGTATAAATTTCTACAATTTTAATAATATAAATAGAATATTTTTTAAATAAATAAACTATTTATTTATTTATACATTTATTGTATTTATATAAGGCCTACATAGTGTATAATTAAACGAAAATTTCTTTTTATTTGTGTTCGTAATGTTTAGTGTTGTGCCCATAAACGAAATGTCAAACCGAAATCGATATATCGAAGGAATCTCGGTATCAATATCAAAATTTTAGTTTATCACAGCCCTAAATAATCGAAATTTATTTCAAGTACTACAAATAGTTTATTGAATATTCTAGTATTTTACAAAATATAAATTTACAGGAGATTAAATATAAACGGTTAGATGGATGAGGCAACTAAGGCATCAACTGATTTGGAGAATTCGGGATCTAATCGGGGCGAAATTTTTCGAGAGTGAATGTGTCAGGGCCCGTAGCTCCCTATTATGGGCTTGGCCGAACCCACATGGGCATGGAAAAAATGCCATTTTATAGCTTTTAGTGCCCATAGGGCAGAAAAGACAAAAATGGGGAAATAATACTAGAGTAAACATAATTTGATAAAATACTTTATCTATGTATTTATTTAAAAGTGGAATCCTGAAGGGCCGTTGAATACTACCCCAATGATTTAACGTGAATGTGTATATTAACAATAATTAAAACTATGGAAAGATCTTGTTGCTAAAGCTTCTGTGCCCTCTATCTCTTTTTATAAGGCAATGCTCTCGATTTATCACATTTCTTCACCCCTTTACACAATTGAAATTACACAAATTGATTTTGTAGATTTTATATAAATGATTTTATTGAAAATATTTTGAACAGGAACATTGTAAAAGTCCGGGTTTCAAGGTTGTAGTGCCTGCTTCCCACCCTTCTCGTCGTCCCTAAGTATAAAAAATTTTATATGTTAACAACGCAAAATTGAAATTATATTTTTAATAACCTTAAAGTTGTATATCTATATAAATTTATAAAATATCTATCGCTTTATTTATCTGTAAACAATAAAACTTATATATCGCCAGTCACTTACCAATATAATGGAAAGCTCTATTTATATTTTAAATATAGAAATAAATTTAGTTTAAAGAATAAATCGCATTTAAACAATAAACAATAAAAAAAAATAATAAAATTCCCTTTATTTATTAAAAATAACTCTATAACCGTATAAAATTTTGAATGCTTCAGCTTATGAACATTAACATCAGATAAAGTTAAGATGCGATTTATATATAGGCATTGGTTGCATTTAACGATAACGTTACAGTATACTGAACAGATATATATTGAGATAAAATTAAAATAATGTTTTAAAAATTTTATTTATTATAAATCGAAAATTTTATAGATTAAAATTTGGTAAACTATAAAAAGTTTACTTTAAAAATAGAAATGTCTCAGGTAAATTCTTAAGTTATTTATAAAATTACAATTTATAATAGATCTTATACAAGTGGTCACTTGTATAAGATCTATTGTACTTTTTAAATGAAGTAATGCCTATTGTTGATCTTTAGCAATTCTTGTACATTTTTATTTTTATTTTATTGAGTAAATTTATGAGAAATGTTTATGTTTTTTTCTATTGTATCTACGTTTTATAATAATACATCATTCTTTTCTACAGTACATTAGCTGCTGAGGTAATTACATTTCTTTTAAATAGTAAAACCTGTTTTTGAAACATGTAATACTATAAATTTTATATATTAAATTAGAAATATCGATATTTTTAGTTTACAATTATAAGTAAATAAAGCAAATTTAATTATTATTATTTTTTTTTCTTATATAAAAATCTCACTTTAACATTTTACAGGATAAGAGAAAGTGAAGGAAGTCAGCTTTAATTTTTTTATAAAATAGCAAAGAATTTACATATTTTTTTCACGTTAATTCAATTAAATTACAAACTTTTTCCTGTATAATATTAAAAATAATAACCGTGATTTATTCAATATTAAAATAAAAAAAAAACTGACAATTACTGATTATTATTCAAAAATATATTATGTTAAAATATATAAAATTAACTTATCTTTAAATAAATACATAGAATAAAATAATAAACTAATTCGATATAATTTAAAGTTTAACTTTTGAGATTCACCAAATAAGGCAATATTTTTATCTTAAAGATAAAAATTAACCTTTATTGAAGCGTGAAATGGTTGCTGCTCAGTAATTTATACGGTAAAATATACAAATAACTTATAAAATTCGTAGATGGTTTGATGAGATAATAACAATAGTAAGATATCCTTCCTACAGGAAATATAGTGGAAAGATTATCAGATTTTTGATTAAAAAAATATATATATAATAATAATAAAAATAACTGTATAAATTGAAACAAAGTTTCCAAAATAAATATGTCAAGTTTTTAATTTTTTTAACTATAAAATATAGGAAAAAGTAGAGAAAGAATTTAAGCATTAAGTTAAATATTATATTTGGAAATAGTAACCTTTTTAAGATTTCCTGAATGATAAATAAAGAAAATTACAATAATCAGAGGAAAGTATTCTCCAAAATACCATCTATCAATATATTTGAACTTTTTATTATAATATTTTAGGTTCTTGATACTGTTAAATGGGACATTACTGAAATATTTCTGCTTTTGTTTTGTTTGCTGTTAAGAGATAAACAGATGTTCAATAGCTATTTTGAAAGGGGAATAAATACAGTACTTGTATTTAATGATCGTCATGGGATAAAATTCTGAGTTAAGAACACAATTAAGGAATGACGTGAATGATGTAAGATATAAAGATTTCTGTTTGTGCTTTCTAAAAGAGAAAAAAATATATACTATAAAAATAAAGAATATATTCCCTATAAATAGACTATTTTATATATTAAATTTATAAAATAATTTACTTCAATTTTTTTTCTTCTTTCGGCACTAAAAAGGCCTTTTTTCAGGCCTATTGCAGGTTTGGCCATGCCAGGACCACAATGGAGCGGTTGAGTGATTAAGAACAGGGCCCAAATAGCCAGGACAAATAACCACCGAAAAATTCCTGGTGTCTTCGACCCTCCACGAGCGATAGGTTGACGCCTCTTCCATCCGGCCGATAATACGTCAAAGTTAAAAAAAATAACAATTATAACTCGATCTAAAAAGAAATTTCATAATTTTAAATTATTTAGAAAAATGTCGACATTAATTAATTTATATAATAATTGACCGTGTCTCTTTCACGGACAATTATCCTCGTTTAGAGTTCTCGTGTTCTATAGTGTTAGAGCTTTTTCCTTTACTAATGACAAGTGGGAATCGTTAATAATTATAAAAATTCGAATAAATTACATTAAATTAGACGATATGCCAATTTTAAATCAGGTAAATGATTGTGATTTTAATAGCAGATGATGGGAACTGAATGTGTTCCAGGCCAATAATTCTAATAAGTCACCAAATCTTTCATTCGCGTCACCTACTTACTTCTAATGAAAATAATGTCTTCAAAAATGTTTCCAAAAAGAATATAGACTAATCTATTATTAGAAAACGATCTTAAAGATCTTTAAAAATTAATGGTATATCTGATATGCTTTTGAAAATTTACCTATTGTATGTGCTAAATTACGTTACAACCACACGTGGGTAAACTAAATAAGCAAAAATAAAAATTAAATACCATACTTTAGTAGGTTTATCCTAAAAATAGCAGTTCTAAAAATGTGACATTAAAATATTTAATGATCCATGAATGCAATGGATTATTTACAAGTCTGATAGCTTCATTGTTTTTAATTAATTCGAATGTTTAAGTCATCGAGAATAGCCACACCAATTGACATGAATATTGATCATGTGATTAAAACCCGAACTGTATTTAAAGAGAGCGTTTGAAATGTTTGACCATCAGTTGTCCGATCTTCGAAGAAGACAGTGATCAAAATGACTCCTTCAACATGGGTAAGTGCTTAATTTCAAATAAATATACATACTGTATAGTTTTAAGCTAATTTAATTTATGGTAAAATTTCTCTTTAGATCAAACTGAGTCTGTTGTTGGGATTAGTGATAGTGGCGGTTCACTCTCACGGACACGGTGGACATGGACACGGACATCATGAAAGTCATCACGAATCTCACGGAAGTAAGGGTGGACACGGTGGCTATAAACATTCTCGTCATTCTCATGGCGAACACGGCGATGGTAGTAAGCATGGCGGGCACGATTACGGAGAACACGGTAGTCACGGAGGAAAATCCGGGCACGATTCCGGTGGCTATTCACACGGTGATTATGGTAGTGGCCATCATGGAGAATCTGGCGGTGGAGGCTACCATAGTGGTAAACACGACTTTAGCAGTTACGGCGGTGGCGGTTCTAGTGGAGGTTCTTCCGGTGGAGAGCACCATAAAAGCAAAGGACACGATCATAAAGGTTTCAAAAATGTTTATCACAAAGAAGAATATGGCGATCAAAAATCTTATCATGATAGCGCTGGAGAAAGTGACTATGGTAAGAAACATAGCGATCACGGAGAAAGCTATAAATTTGGTGGAGGAAAAAGTCACAAGAGCTACGACGGCAAAGATTCTTATGGATCTAGCAAACATGGCCACGATTATTCCAAACATGGCAAAGGAGGACACGATAGTCATCACGGAAGCGGATATAAGAAAGGAGGAGGTCATCATAGCAGTCACGGAGGCCATAAATCTGGAGGAGGAGGACATCACAGCAGCGAACACGGAGGAGGTCATCATAGTCACGGCAGCAGTGGACACTCCGGAGGAAGTCACGGTAGTAGCTACGGACATGGAGGTGGCGGACACGGAGGTGGCGGACACGGAGGTGGCGGTCACGGACATGGACATCACTAATTATAAGCTTGAATTTTACAAATATTTGCTTAGTTACAAGACGTGTATACTGAGCTTAGTTGTTGATAGAATTTCAATTGATGAAATGCTTTTAAGCTTTATATTTTGGGCATTATTAATATTTTCCCGGTGTAAAGTGAAATGATACGCTAAATTTTATATAATGTAATTTTTATATAATAAAATATTATCATATAAATCTTTCATTTGTGAGTCAAATAAATTTATCTTGTTATGTATTAAATCATAAAGACAATATATAAAACTAGCAGGTAGGCCCGGCGTTGCTCGGGCAAAAGTAACTATAGCGAAGATTAAGATGGGATAAAATTCTGAGTTAAGAACACAGTATAATAAAATACTTTTATTATTTAAAATATAAATAAATAAATTTTACCTTATTATAACTTAATACAATATAATAATCTATATTAACACGCATACATCAATAATAAAACATATAGTTTAGAAAAGAACAATATTAAAGTTCCGAATTAACAATAATTATTACAAAACTGGTGTATTTAAGTTCATAAAAGTTTTATTTAGTAAATAAGAAGATAAAAATCCGGTCAAGCTATAGAAGAAAAGAATAAAAATCATTTACAATAACAGAGTTAAATAAGTAAAGCTAATTGCCTAGAGCGGAAGTCATTTATATTTTCTACTATATCACTTTTCTTTTCTGGTATCTAAGAAAAGATATCTGCATAAGTGAACACCCAAAATTTTTTTTATCTGCTCTACTTGATTGTTTGTTCCATTAGGAACGCCTGTTTGTTCAGTCATTTGTAAGCATAAAGCATCTTTTATCACGCAATACAATCATTTTTAAAGTAAAGGTAATTATTAAGAGGTTCTGTTCAACGTACAAAAAGTAAATTTTCTGTAAGATCAACAAATTTGAGAGGTTATTTTGATAAAACTACTGAATCTAATTAAATTTCTCTATAAAGATGGAGATAAAAGTCTTAAACGACGTCGTAATATTCAAATGTATATTTTAAATAGTTTACTCTAATTTTTAGACATTAAAGCTTAAGTAGTAAGAGATATAATTCTTCAGCACCCTTTAATTTTTACATAAAAGAAAGCAATTTGATTAGATTGATGAGATAAGGCAAGGCAACATGTGTCAAGAGGAGGACTTCTATAGGAAATTGGCCCCTATTTAGTGTTAGACACGTGAAGTAAACCCGGAAAACTCCGCATCACCAATCCATTGATCGTGTGAACCCGCTACCAACTATTCCAGTGTTCAGTAGTTTTATCCACTTGAAAAAATAAATAAATAAATCATATATATGAAGATTTATATTGAAAAAAGAGGACTACTTACATTACAATATTATTAATATCAATATCAATTTATTTTATAATATCGTGAGAAATTCGTCCATTTTAAACAGAAATTAAAACTTTAATATTAATTAAAGCTACGTACGTGATTAAATAATTGTATAAAATAAAAAACTGAACCGTATTCTGAGTTTTTAGAAAAATTATATTTATTTTTATCCGTGATTTAATTATACTTTAGTCTAATTGTTATTATTAAAACTTTAATGCAAAGTCTATGAAAGAAATTTTTTAAAAGAATAAGCGACGAAGACAATTAGCACTTTTTAAATTTAAACGTTGAAGAAAGCCCTTAGGTTAATCCATATTTAATCTAAAGATATCTTTCTTTAAGCAATTAAGGAAATTTCATAATGTCCCACTTGAGTTTTAATCATTAGGAAACATAATTTTAGTTTTAAATGCTTTTTAATTACACATTTAATTTTTAGGACTTGAAAATACTACAGAAACGTCAGAACGTATTTTAATTTATTCAAATCGACTTTAGAAATAAACTTGAAATGATTTAAGTAGAATATATAATAATAAATTGAAGTTCGAAAGAAATTTTGTGTAAAGGTGTATTGATTATATTTTTGATGAGCAATAAATTTTTTTAACTTAGAACATTAGTTACATAAAAAATATGACCTGAACTCTTGACATAAATACTATACTTAAAATCAATCTATCGCGATTATAGACGAGTTTAATTTTCAAATAAAAAATTAATGATTGTTAAAGTAGTTAGATTCGCTAAATAGAAGGCATGAGAATCTTCTTTTTTATCTCTATAAATTTGTATATAAGGAGAAATGAAATCAGTTGATGTTACACTCATCAACACCTCCCAAAAGTGTAGACTATGGCTTCTTTCGTAAGTATTTTTTCGTTAATTTTCTGATTTAGAAATATACAAAGTTTACTTCTATTTGGATTTATGTTACAGTTCTCTTTATCTATCTTCTGCACTATGCTACTGTTAATCCATGCTCATGGACATGGAGGAGGTTATGGTGGCCACGGTGGTGGTGGACATGGAGGCGGCCATGGAGGCGGCCATGGTGGTGGGCATGGTGGTGGGCATGGTGGAGGAGGTGGACACAGTGAAGGTCATAAATGGGGAGGTTTCTCAGAACACCACGACAGTGGAGGAGACAGCGGACACAAAAAATGGGGAGAGGACCACGGATCTCACGGTGGTCACGATAAAAAGCTCGAAAGACGATTATGGTAATTTCTTCAGTGGGGGAGGTGATAGTGGTCACGATAGTGGAGGACATTCTTATGGAGGTTATGGCAGCGATCACCACGGTTCTTCGGGAGGAGGAGGACATTCCTCAGGAAAAAGCGATCACAATAGTTACGGAGGAGGAGGTAGTTCGGGAGGTAACTCTGGAATGGGAAGTCACAAAAGCAGAGGTGGAAAAAGTAGCGGGTTCAAAAATGTATACCATAAAGAAGAAGGAGGTGATTCAAAATCCTACCACGAAGATTTCGGAGATAGCGATCATAAGAAGAAACATGGCGACCATCACGAAGGGTGGAAACATGGAGGAGGAAGTCACCACGAGAGTCACGATAACAAGAAACACGGAGGTCACAGTAAGAAAGGCAGCGATTATCACAAATCCGGAAAAGGTGGACATAGCAGTCATCATTCCAGTGAAGGAAAGAAAGGAGGTGGACATCATAGCAGTGGAGGTGGACACAAATCTAGCGGAGGTGGTCATCATAGCAGTGGTGGCAGCGGAGGACATAGCAGTCACGGAAGCAGCGGAAAATCAGGCGGAAGTCATAGAGAAAGTCACGGTCATGGAAAAGGTCGATAAACTTTTGATTTTTATTTTATATAAACTTCTCCGCATCGCTATAGTTCGCAAATGGTGTAAAAGGAAAAGGAGCAACATATAATATGGAAATTCGCTGGGTATATAAAATGCTTTATTTATGGGCCTATAAATTAAAAAATGTGCCGTCAGGCATTTATGTAAACAATTTGTAAATTAGCCAAAATATTTAAATTGTTAATTTTTAAATAAATTTTAAATCCTTAATAAAAACTTTTGTTTGCATTTATTTCCTTAATCATTAAAAGGGAAAGAGTAAATATAATAAAACATTCTATTAATTAAATATATTTCTCCATTATTTACATAACTTAGTAGCCAAACAATTTTAATACACGGTCAAATTTTATTTCACACAATAAAATATAATCAGAATTTTTTGTAACTTATTTACGAGCACTTTAATAATATAATTTTAACATTTTGAAAGTAAGCAAATTATTCGAGAAATAATGGCTTAAGTATATAAAGAAAATAATAATAATCCAAAAAAATTTTTAAAAATTTACCAACGAGTTATGTGACTTTCCCGGTAACAACCGAGAGTGGCGCCATCTGTTATGACACTTTATTAAAAAAATTTTATATAAGTAATTATTATAAAATGGCAAATAGCTTAATTTTGAGGGTAGAGACGAGGATTATAAAAAAAAACAATTGTAAATGCTAATAACGAGTAAAATCTTCATTAAGTCCGACTCATTCGAGATATGACACACGACCCTCCTGTATCTCCCCATCCCTTGATCATTAACCACCAAAATTTAACAGCATTAGTCCCTCTATTACACAAACTACCCTGCAAAATTTCGGAAATTTTCGATAAAATGCACGAGAGTTATTAATCTTCAAAGTGGGTGAACAAAATCATACCCCCTCGATTTACACGCTAACAGCCATACACACAAAAAAATCCCCGAATTTTTTTGCATTTCTCGACAATTTAATGTCCGCTGAGTTTAAAAATGCAAAAATTTTGGGGGTTATTTTTTGACCGATCTCTATACTTTCCCTCTGTTAGCAGAGCGATTTTCGATGTAAAATTTTTACTTTCAAATTCAGCCGCTAGGGAAAAATTCGGCGCTGCAGTCCCTTTAACGTGCATATGACGTACGATTTTTAAAGAGTTTCTGGTATAAAAGGAGTCTTAGTTCCCACTTTGCCTAATTCCCTTAATCGTCAATTCCACGTTCATAATCACAATAAAATTATTGCACTTTGTTTCTTAACTCCAGAAATTCTTTCGAAAACGTAAACTATATACACATTAAGATAGCAGCGACAAATTTCACCCTAGCGGCTGTATTTACTGTATACGAAATTTGGTTGATAATTTTTTCTACAGGGAGTTTTGAACCCCTACTGTGATTAGACAAGTAATTACCCTATATATCCGAATAACAAGCTCTAGGATAACATAAATAGTCTAAAGCAAAGAGCTAATATTACATTATATTTTGATCATTTTACATTACAGAGAAACATTATCATAACAAAACAATAACGATGTTTAAAACAGATAAATATGAGCGAAATTCCTAGTGTTAATTTATAAAGTATTTTTTTAATAATAACTTAATAGAAATATAATTGAAATTCAAGCTTAAATGAGGACTTGATGTATTCTTAAGATATAAAAAATAAACTATAAAAGCAGTTCTCTTTCTTTCTGTTGGGGTTTATAATACTTTATTACTCTTATTGTTTTAATAATATCTACAAGACCGTGCACACAGGTGGTTTGGGAATTTGTTTCCTCCCATTTGCCAACTCAAACAGAGAACGTTACTACATTAATAAAACAGTATATTCTACATAACTTATTTATTTTGTACCCAATCAATCTCTCATTAGTCTACTGTATTGTGTTACCTGTAATGTATTTACGATACGTAATGACATCAGACTTCCATCTGTATTTATGTACAGTACACTTCTTCGAATGTAACGACATCTACCGTTATAAAATCACACTAATAATTTTATAACAAACATTTATAATTATATATAAATTCTATTGTTTTTTAATACGTTTTAAGAACGATATATAAAATTAAACTGTCTTATGAAGTGGTTGATAATTGTATATAGACATTATCGGGTTAAAGAAACTACTGCTTATAGGTTTTATATAACTTTTTATTTTATTATTTAAAAATTAAGTTAAAAATAAAATTAAAATTTAACAATAATTTGTGACATATAAAAGCAAAATAGATAAATAGTGCATACATTCAAAAACACGTTGCTGCTGCTTCGTGTGAATTTACTGCTCTAGATCCAAATTTTTCGGGCCTAAGCTATAATTTACCAATGATGTTAATAATAAAATATGAAACCAAGTAACAAACACTTCGCTATTTGTCTTCAGCAGTCGAAAATTAGCAACTATTAACTGCCAATTCCAATTAATAATCTACTCTTAGCAATAACAATTGATTGACATAAATATTTTCACTTAATGATAATGAGCCCTTGATAATAACAAGTAATTGACACTTTCAATTAATGATAATAAGCCCTTAGATTATCATTAATTGAATCGACAATCACCTGTTATTATATTGATTGAAACTAATAATCAATTGATCTTCGATAACAGTAAATAATTGCTAATTTTGGTTAATTAATAATGGTCGTGTGTTGTTAATTACTGTTTGAAATAGTTTGTATGACAGAAGTAAATAAACTTTTTATTTAAACTTTCTGTATTACAATTAAAGTTCAGTTCGAGAGTTCTTTAATTGGGCTTTTTTACTTATCCAACTTAAAGAAAGTTGAATTCTTGGTGTACAACACAATTATACTTAGCCTAAAACAGAAAATTTAAACTATTTTTTATATTATTTAATTATTATAAGCTAAATATATGTGTATTAAGTACCAAAATTCTACTCAAATATTAAACACCCTTAAGATTATTTAATGATTTTGAAGCATGTAAACATCAGAATGTATTATAATAATTATTTATAAAATTCTCTTCGATTATTGGGCTGAAATGTTACAACTAAGCACCTGTCTTATATCTTATAAAGCAATAAAAATCGGTCTGAGGCAGTTTTAAAACTTCCTTCAGACTTCAAAACTATAGAAGAAAGATATTTGATGAGGCCAATGATTCTAAGGATTAGGGACAACCATAATACTTAAATTGATAAAATACCTTTAAAACTATTTTTCCTTTACACGTTTGAAAACTGTAACTTTTACGTTCGTTTTATATATTTTTTAATGCAATTTTTACATTTATAGAGTAGATTTACGTGTATATAAGCACCATTAAAGATTTTAATCTTTAGTTTTAATGAAAACGAATGGGCATTTTAAAACTATAAGACTAAAACAGCATTATAAAATGCGAAGTTTTGCAATTATTTTCTTTTACTATCTTCAAAATGCAACAACAGCTAATGATTTAGAATATTCCTAAAGACATTAATATAACTATAAATATAATTATGTATTATATTTTAATTTAAAATATATTTATATATAAATTTTCCGTTATTACTCAGACTTAAAAGTGATATACTATACGATAACTATATTATTTTATTTATTATAAATATTGATAATTAGAGAATTCCCTAATATTTATGGAAAAGATTCATTGGCATTTCACCAAGGTAGCGCTATTTAGGAAGACGTTATATCGAGGTTATTTAATTATAGATCAACTGTTCTTTATAGTTTACTAATCTTTTTTTTTCCTCTCTTAATTAAGAACTGGTTTTCTTTAAAAACTACATTCGACGAAATTGATAATGGGCGATATGATTTCTTCTCTGCTATATTTTTGAAAATTGCCCATAGTTAAATACAATTATTTCAATTAAATATCATTATCGGTGTCCTCTTTCCATTTAGAACTATCTTTAAAAGTCAATTTCTCGGAAATAAAAGAAAGAAAAACTTTAATTTTGATACAAATAATCAGGTCGACAGTCTTATGGGAAAATGAAATCGTTTAAATTAATTGCATATAGTTTAATTAATTTAACCATAAAACTTTAAATTCGAGAGTACCATATAAGAGTGGTTTATTGATAGCAAAACTTTACTGGAAGAAGAAATGTATAGAACGAAGAATGATTAATTGACATTTTAAACTTTAAATTATCTGTAATATAATCTTAAATTTTGATTCTTTAAACCCTATGGACACTAAGAGGACCTTTACAAAGTGCTTATTTTTGTTTTAATTATGAAAAGAAGCAATAAAACAATTGTTAAATTGCTCTTAATTGATATATTTTATATTGTTTAAATAGCACTTTTGATATTATCTGCGTGATAAAGAAAATTCTGAATTAAAACGTTTGATAAACGATCATTTATTTATCATTTTAAGAAAGGATTTGATGTAGATAATATGCTTTTAATATAGTAAAACGTGTACACTTTTTGTATATTATATTAAATAAATAATTTATTTAGTTAAATTATCTTATGAATTTTATATTACTAAATTTGTATATAAATAGTTTAAAATGTAGCTATAATTAATTCCCAAAATTTAGGTTATTTTTTTAAAATTTATTTCGAGTAAATAGGCAAATATGTTTTTGTAGATGTGACCTGTAAGTACAGAGGAAAAAAAAATGGCGACTAACTTACTAAATTATCGGATCATTGACGATCAATTTACAATTTTCTCACCGTTGTAATTGAAATAGTTGTTCTATTAACTTGTTCCAATTGAAACACTGCTTTTAAATAATTATTTAGATCCAAAATATCATCAGACTCCGCCTAGTTTGATGACATCTTTGACATCATTATCCTCTTTTCTATCTGTATAAAAGCAAACAAGGGAAATGTTTTCTATTTTGATTTAAATTCTCACAAAGTTGACATCATGGACAAGAAATATATGGTAAGTTAAGTTGTAAATTGCTA